>NW_026692781.1:1800000-2275000 GCF_021218885.2 Marmota monax
GCCAAGGACCTGAACAGACACTTCTCAGAGGAGGACATACAATCAATCAACAAGTACATGAAAAAATGCTCACCATCTCTAGCAGTCAGAGAAATGCAAATCAAAACCACCCTAAGATACCATCTCACTCCAGTTAGATTGGCAGCCATTATGAAGTCAAACAACAACAAGTGCTGGAGAGGATGTGGGGAAAAGGGTACACTTGTACATTGCTGGTGGGACTGCAAATTGGTGCAGCCAATTTGGAAAGCAGTATGGAGATTTCTTGGAAAGCTGGGAATGGAGCCACCATTTGACCCAGCTATTCCCCTTCTCGGTCTATTCCCTAAAGACCTAAAAAGAGCATGCTACAGGGACACTGCTACATCGATGTTCATAGCAGCACAATTCACAATAGCTAGACTGTGGAACCAACCTAGATGCCCTTCAATGGATGAATGGATAAAAAAAATGTGGCATTTATACACAATGGAGTATTACTCTGCATTAAAAAATGACAAAATCATAGAATTTACAGGGAAATGGATGGCATTAGAGCAGATTATGCTAAGTGAAGCTAGCCAATCCCTAAAAAACAAATGCCAAATGTCTTCTTTGATATAAGGAGAGTAACTAAGAACAGAGTAGGGTCGAAGAGCATGAGAAGAAGATTAACATTAAACAGGGATGAGAGGTGGGAGGGAAAGGGAGAGAGAAGGGAAAATGCATGGAAATGGAAGGAGACCCTCAGAGTTATACAAAAGTACATACAAGAGGAAGTGAGGGGAAGGGGAAAAATAATATAAGGGGGACAAAGGAATGTCAGTAGAGGGAGCAGAGAGAGAAGAGGGGAGGGGAGGGGAGGGGAGGGGAGGGGAGGGGAGGGGGGATAGTAGAGGATAGGAAAGGCAGCAGAATACAACAGACACTAGTATGGCAATATGTAAATCAATGGATGTGTAACTGATGTGATTCTGCAATCTGTATATGGGGTAAAAATGGGAGCTCATAACCCACTTGAATCAAATTGTAAAATATGATATATCAAGAACTATGTAATGTTTTGAACAGCCAACAATAAAAAATTAAAAAAAAAAAGAAGTGTAAGTAATTTAAGTAATATAATCAAGAGCATAACAACAGGAGCTAGGAGTGGGGGAGATAGGGTTGAAAGGGTAATCTAAATCCAGAAATTCAGCATAAACTGACTTCCTTATCAACACCACCATACATAATCAGCAATCAGGAAAATAAAACATCTTACGTCTCTGCTGTCTCCATTGCCTGACTTGCTCTGAATCTCCTTGTTATCCAGATTTTCTACGTCAGATTCTCCTGAAGCAATTGGTACAGTTTCTGAGACACTGGGGCTGGGGATAAGTGACTGGCTTTCATTGTCAGTCATTGTGTTTTTCTCTGTGCCACTGCTTTTTTCCTTATCTTTGAGGAAAACTTGGGTGTTGCTGAATTCAGAAAGCGTATGGTCAGAAATGTTCTCTTTAACATATGTATCATTTACATGGTCCGTTGTTTCCTGTGGAACATTTTGCTTTTTGCATAATATTTTATGAAGCACATAGTTTAATCCTTTCTTAATCCTTGCCATTGCGAGCTGGATATTTTTTACTTCATTGTTCTCTTCACTTGTTGAGTCTTTGTATGAACTAAATGAACTCACCAGTGCCAGAAAGAGGTAAAGTACCTAAATGGAAAAGTAAAGGATAGTGGAATGAATCAGACATTATTACCCTATGTGCATTTATGACTACATGACTAATGTGATTCTACATTATATACAATCAGAAAAAATGTGAAGTTATACTCCATTTATATATGATGTGACAAAGTTCATTCTACTGTCATGTATAACTAATTAGAATAAATAAAAAACAATAAAGGAGCATAAGTGTAGCTCATGTTGTATTTCTTTTAAAACAATAATAAGCAATCCTCTAAAAAGGCTGACCTAAGACTTGAGGACCGAGCATATGGTCTACAGGCTGTTCAGTTCTTATTCACCGTGGCAGATGTTGTGCTGAGACTTGTAACCAGGACTCTAGTTGTAAACTCACAACATTCTGTGCAACATGATTTGTTTCTCCTTTAGAGATGAAAAAAGGCACTCTTACAGATATCATCAAAGGTCACATGGATTAGCCTCAAGACTGTCTTATTCCAAAGCTTATTTTATCAGTCATATTGTCTTTCTCAAGGCAAAAAATGAGTTGCTGTTCTAGATGGCTGTCTTCACTTTGAGATATCCCCACACTGAGTGAGAATTAAGTGCCCATAAAAAATCAAATAATATGAAAAATAAATAGAATTAAAAATTTGGTGAAGTAATTATTTGTATGATTAAGAATCTAGAAATAAACATGCATCAAGGCTTCTAACATATATTGAAGATGTTTTATTTTAATATTCTACTAATTGTTTAACAAACATTTAATTTGGGAATATACACACATATATGGAATAGTACATGACTAGAATTACATTGCAACTCTATTTTGTATTGTTTTTAATTTATTTACATATTTATATTATTTACTATTTGGTTTATGCAACCACAATCTGATTTCACCTGGTGGCAACTATCTAAATCATAGGTAAAACACCTAGAAAAAAAAAAGGGTCTGGTAGGAATTTAAACTTCTAAATAATGTTAAATGATTAACAAAACCTATAGATCAGAAGTTGAAATTTTATAGAGAAATAAAACAAATATTCATAAACTGTTTATAGGATGCTAAATGATTTTGTTTTATTTATGTTATGATAACATCATAAGCATTAATTATTTTTGTGTTCATTCTCCCATTAAATATAGTCAGGTTTAAAAAGGCTTCAGAATATGCATAATAAGCACTAGTTAGTAAGTGATAGAACTAGAATTTAAACCTATGTTTGTTTGGGTGTGCATTCTACTTTTCTACAACTTAACATTTTTTGAAAACCACATTGAACTCTTGCCTTTGCATATGATTTTTAAAAGGTTTCTATATAGTTCTGAATCAGTGTTGGAATTTTATTAGGAGAAAAAGATAAAACTAAATTGAAAACTGCAGAATAGTTTCTGTTTACACCATCCACATTGTAAGTGTGGAGGGTAAAAAATCAACCAATTCTCCCCTTTCATTTGTTTTTCCTCTTGTATTTACTCTAGTACTGTTATCATGGTGTCCCAGAGATGGATGACTGCTGAGAGAAATAAAGCTTAAAGGACTTATATAAAGAAGAAATATGATGGCCAACAATTGGAAATGGAAGTTCATGACTTGAAGTTTCTGGTCAGTAGAAACCAGAAAAGTAGAGAGTGGAGTTCATATATTTGCTTCAGCATTTCTGCTTCTTTGAGTTTGGACTACATGTTCATGTGTGTGTGTGTGTGTGTGTGTGTGTGTTTTCTCGTTGTTGTGGCTGTGGTTACTTTTCTCAACAGCCATGGCCCTTCCTTTCAGAGACAGAAATCTACATTTCACTTGGGATATTGCCCTTTTCTAATTAGTCGTTGGGTTCGGACTGATGCTATCTCTACCTCCAAGGGAGGGAGGGCTCTGAGTAGCTTACTGTAATAAATGTATTCTACACCCTGGATAATAGAGATTAGTTCAGAAAAGAGTATGTAACTCAGAGTTAGTAAAATAATAAAAAGTTTATTGTGGCTTTTAAGAAAGGAATTCTCTTCTCCATTGACTAGATATGTGTTATGGTTTGGATGTAAGGTGTCCCCCAAAAGCTCACGTGTGAGACAATGCAAGAAGGTTCAGAGGAGAAATGATCAAGTTGTAAAGAGTCTTAACTCAATCAGTGACTTAATCCCCTGATAGGAATTAACTGAGTGGTAAGTGAAGTGGTAAAGTATGGTTGGAGGAGATGGGAATTAGGGTGTGGCTTTGGTGTATATATTTGTATCTGGAAAGTGGAGTCTCTGTTTCCAGATCACCATGATGGGAGCTGTTCACTGTCACCCATGATGTTCAGCCTCACCTAGAACTCCAAAGAATGGAGCCGGCCTTCTATGGATGAAGACCTCTATGAGACCTCAAATAAACTTTTCCTCCTTTACAGTTGTTCTGTTCAGATGCTTTAGTCCCAACAGCAAAAAAAAAAAAAAAAAAAAAAAAAAAAAAAAACAAAAAAAAAAAAAACCTGTCTAAAACAATATGATATGAATATGTGAAGCTTTAGATTGCAGCAGCTGTCTTGGTAAGACACAGAACACCAAGGTGCAAAGAGGACAGAAAAGGCAGAACACGCCTATAATGTCTGCATCTGAACCTCTGCGCCATACTACCATGGAAACAAGATCTAGCAATGGTATTTTGAATTATGTGTACTGATCTATCAATTTGGCTTTGTTTCATCCATTTAGAATAGTGTTCTATGTCCCTGGGAGTTGGAAGTGTATTCATAGCAACAGAGGACAGAGGACAGAGAATATTAAAGTATTTTTCATGTTGGGCACTGTTCCAGGTTTTGTGACATAGAGAAGTGCCATGGTCCCTTCTTTCATGGAGTTAACAGTTCAATAAGGAAATGGACAATCACATCTAGAAATAAACACAATGCCAATGTGATAAATATATAACAGTGAGATAAACAAGATGAAGCTGAAACAATAAGGGAGGGCACAGATAAAATTTAATCTAAACTGTGATTTATTTTTCCTAGTCTTTTGGAAAATATATTTGATCTTTATTACATATGGATAAAAAGCAATTATTGAGTCTTTTTTCCTGTAAGAATCATTTTTATAAGATACAAGAGAAGCAGAGAAAACCACTTATTCAATTCACCCATTAAATTACTAGAATACTTTAAAGTGAAACCTTTTTCTTTTAGTTAATGCATAATGCTTTTATAGACTACCGGTTTACAGTCTTTGCTGCACTATTTAGTCAAGTGAGACTTTTTAGAAAATTTTGATGACCAAGCCACATTCACATATGAATAGCATCAGAATCTCTGGGAGTGGATCCAAGGATTCAGCCTATTATCATTAATTCCCCAGGTAATTCCAATGTGCAGGCGAATTTGAAAGACATTGTTATATTTATGTGCTTCTTACAATTTAATGTGCACACAAATCACCTGGGGTTAGTATCATAATATAGATTATGCTTCCAGAGGTCTAGGATGGGGTTTGAGTTTTGCATTTCTAAGCATCTCCCACATGATACTGATGATCCTTTTAGTAGCAAGGTTATAAAAGTATTGCTATCCAAAAGTAATATGATGTGAGTCCCATATGTAATTTTGAACAAAAAATATATAAGTGCAAAGAGAAACAGGTGAAATTAATTTTACTAATGTATTTTATTTAATTAAAAGTGTTTCAATAGAATCATCATTTTAAAATCCATTCAATAAAAATTATTGCTACGTAATTTATATTATTTTGGGGGAAAACTTCAAATCCAGTGTGTCTTTTACATTTCTTGCACATCTCAAATGAAACTTAGTCATATTTCAACTCTTAATAGCCACATGTGGATAGTGGTCTCTATTTTGAACAATGCAGTTATGGACCACTGGGTCATTGAAAACACCAGGCTATATTACACCAATTTCTACAAGGAAAATGTAAAAGCTTGGGATCCTTACCAGTAAGTTTCCAATTAAAATGACCATCATGTAAAAAGAGATGCACCAGGGTTGGCCTGCTACCTCCATGCAGTCCCACAAGGTTTCTATCCACTCTCCACAGAGAATTCGGAACACATTAAGGCAGGAATGAAAGAAGTCATGCATGTGCCAGCGTGGGAGTTGACAGTTTTCATCTATGCGGCAGACACATGCTTTGTAACTCCAACCAAACAACTTCATGCCGAACACAGCAGAAAAGAAGATGAACGTGAACAACAGCAGAATCAAGTCTTTCAGGGCCGACAGTGAGTTTCCAAGAGTCAGCATCAATATTTCAAATGTTGGCCAATATTTCCCCAACTTGAAAATACGCAACTAATAGAGCAATGTAAACAACAACAATAAGAAGAAACAAACAAGAAAACCTGGTTGTTACTCATTGTGAAGTACATTTAAAATTTTATATGCATATACACATACACATTTATCACCTTTAAAGTAATATTTAGTATTAACTAGTATTAATATATATCATCAATATTCTGAATATTTTACATACTTCTTAATGCATCTTAACATATTCTGTAATTTTGTACACTGTTTATATCCTTTTCTATTGATCTATTTGTCAACTCCAATTTTGTATTGTGCTCTTATAATCACTATAGATTTATGTTTTAATATCTGGTAGGACAAGTATCCATTCTTTTTTTTTTTTTTTTTTGCTTTTCACAATATACATACAGGTGACACTGAAAAGTTTCATCAGGATCCACTGAATTTTGACATTGAAGATCTTACTGTATATTTTTATTTTAAAAATCACATATCCAAGACCAAATGCAGCACTCCAGGTTTAGTCTAAATATACTTCTGTTTTATTAGATTTTTAAATTTGTATTTATACAGTATAAAATTAGCTTAATATTTTTGTGTACTATAACTAGAGTTAGCATAGTGTACTTAGAGTCTTCTAAAACCTACACATAACATGAACTATATCTTTCCATCTTTTCTAGTATATAGGTAGCTTTCTGGACTCGAGAGTAAGGCTTTATATTAACCAATATAAAATTTAACCATGTTAGATTCAGTTCATTAGTAACCCTTAAAATATTTTGATACTATCTTTTATAACATCTTCTGCATTTGCCAGTCTTGTTTCACCCATAAATTTGATGACTACATCTTGTATATATTTTTATTATTATGCTAACATTGATGGTTGAGGATTTAAGGCAGGATTCTGAGGAAGCTACCCTCTAGGAAGTAATGATCTGGAGAAGCTCAACCTGCTTCATTGTTCCCGATCCCTCCTATATGTTTTAAACTCTCTCCAGAGTAGGACAAAACTATTTTTTTTGGGGGGGGGGGGTTAACATTTCCATAAATGCTATTCTAATACAATTTATTTCTTTGACAAATTTTCTGATGCTCACCGTCTCCCTACCTGTAGACCTAATAATCTCCATACTAACAATCTACCATTTTAAAACAAGTTTAAGATAAATTCTGCTATCCTACATTTAGAAACATTTGTCTGAGTCTAGCTTCTTAGTCCCATGTGGAAATTTTATTTCTGGAACTTGTCATTGTTTTACCCAGACACCCTAGCACTGGTTCCTATCACTGTGTGTCAAATCTCTGTGGCCTTAAATATTTTAATTCTATAATAATAGTGTTGGGAAATGCTTTTTTTTTTCTCCATGAGGTCCTTTATACATTAATTCATTCATCTATTTAATTCGAACATTTTATATTTGAATCAACTCATTTAATGTCTGAGGAAGCTGAGATAAATGTTGATGAAACAAAAATCAGGCACTGGATTCTACTTACCATCCTGAATGATTGACAAAGGGCCAATCCTTCAATATTTGCTAGATAAAGTTCTGCTAAACCTTGTAACACAATTAAACTATCAAAAATGTTCCAGCCTACTTGGAAATACCAATATGGATTCATGGCAATTATTTTAAAAATCATTTCTGCTGTAAAAATTCCAAGGAAAACCTAAATAAAAACAAAACATGTGGGTGAGAATGATTCCAATACCTGCATCAGAAACTTCAGGCACAGAAGCTTTAAGATACAACATCAATGTTCACCCCCATTTTTTACAGCTCCTCTCTCAAGAGCTGGTTAATTTTAGAGTCTATAATGAGAGACACATGCATTTTATTTAACAACTTAATGTAAGGTACCTATATATGGAATCTCTGATTATTTTAATAAAAACTCATGTTGAAGAAATCAAAAGAATATTTGAGAGTGGAAATTTCCATTCTTGAATAGTTTCTTTTAAAATCTGGAGTACATCTTAAGAAATTTAATTTTTCCATCTGTGAGAGAATTTTTTTAAGTACATTTATGATCTAGGAAAAAACTATAAAGTAAACCTATGGCAACTGTCTTTTAAACTGTACTTGCAAGGTGGCACATGAAATCCCAGTGGCTTGGAAGACTGAGACCTCAAGATCCTACTGGATCATGAGTTCAAAACCAGCCTTGTCACTTTAAGCAAGACACTAAGAACTTAGTGAGAACCTGTCTCAAAATAAAAGATAAAAAGGGCTGGGGATGTGGCTCAGTGGTTAAGGGCCCCTGGGTTCAATCCCCAGGCTAAATAAATAAACAAAAACTATACTGGCAGAAATAACCAAATTAATGTTTTAATATTGAGTAAATGTATAATTCGAAACTGATAGTAGTAGTCTTGTCTGTATTGGAACCAAGCAGCTAGATGTTGACAATGAAAGCAAAGAAATTTAAACAGTATACATTTGTTTAAATGTTACCTGTTTTTAAACTCACAGAAACCTGTTCTGTATTTTGCATTGTATGTGGAAAAAGGACAGGTGAATCTCAAAAATACCTTGCCAAAATTACAGGCTCCAATCTGAGACAAAGACAAGTGGTTAAGGAACAGGTGAGCCAGGAACTTCTAGAATCAGGATTCAGAATCCAGAATTCAGGTGTCAGTGCCTGTTATTCCACCTGTACCTACTCTGACCTATGGAACAGAGGTACCAAGTGAATGAATGTATATTTGGGAAGGCAGAGGCAATAGAAATTTCCAATTAGGTTTACCATGAGCATCTGGGTAGGAATCAATCTCTCTCTCTCTCTCTCTCTCTCTCTCTCTCTCTCTCTCTCTCTCTCTCTCTCTCTCTCTCTCTCTTTTGTACCAGGGATTAAACCCAGGGGCACTTAACTACTGAGCCACATCCCCAGCCCTTCTTATTTATTATTATTTTTTAATTTTGAGGACACAGTCTCTCCCTAAGTTATCTAGTGCCTTGCTAAATTGCCAAGGCTGGTTTTGAACTTTTGATCCTCCTGTCTTAGCCTCCCAAGTTGCTAGGATTATAGGTGTTTGCTACTATGCCTGGCTATAGGAATCATGAATTTAAATGATGGGATTTCAAACTCCAGATGTAAATTTTTTCAATGATAAGAACATTCACAAGATGGGAAAATGGGGGTGTAGGGCAGAGCATGAATACAATACATCATCTAATAATAATGTAATGATGCATGCTACAAATACTTGAGATATAAAATAATGAGGATAATGAAGAATGAAGAAAAACAGAATTTGCAAATGAAAATAATGTACAATGAAGATCTTACCAAGTTGCCAGTGCTTAGCAGATAGCTGTGGTCATCACTCATTGGATAGTGTTCCCAGGCCAAAAAATATATGTTTAATATTATGCATATGAGAAGAAAAAGATCAGTAAATGGGTCTGTTATGAGCCTATGGACAAATTCTTTCAATTTTAACCAACAGGGAGAACAATTCCAGATCAAGAAAATTTTGGAAAACCTATACCAACACAATGGGCACTTCTTCCTGGATTTTTTAAGTTCTGAAATGAAAGAATAGAAAGGTTAAACATTAGAAAATAGTTTAAATACTAACTAATAGAAAATGATTGAATTTTGTCTGCAAAGGAAGATTTAGAACTAAACTTCCGATTTGGAGTTATTAATTAGAAATATTATATATGAAAATAAAACAGAGAAAAATAAATTTCCCCTATTTTATTTATGCCTGATTAGTTTAGCTGTGATAATGCTTTACTGGAGAAAGAAACTGAAATAAAAATGAGGCAAACTACATATGAGTAGAAAAACATAGAAATATCTACCAAGAAAACAAATATAAAATAACATAATTGAGAACATTATGATTTAAAATTTCTATACTTATACAATTTACAAATAATGTTGTTCTGTATTGCCCAAGATAAAGAATTGCCAGTTAAATGTAAAAACTAGAGATGAGTCTAGAAAGGACCCTGAGATATTAATGTTATACAGTTGAGCTTTGAACAATGTGGGGATTATGTACAAAGACACCTGTGCATTAAAAAATCCTGATGTGGGGAAAATTATATTCCATGCTGGTAAGATTATGTCAAAATAAACCCAAATATTATTATAACTGTAATGCACTGATAAAAATTTTTAAAAGCCCAGATGTAAGTTGACTGGCTCCAAACCTAAGTACCAATAGCCTCATGTTGACCAGAAGCTTTACAGATAACATAAACATTCAGTGAACAGTTTATATGTATATGTATTATATATGCTAGAACTATGAGAGATCACTTTTTTCCTGAAATTTTTATTGGTGCATTATACTTGTAATATAATGGTGGGATATTTTGTTACATATTTGTACATGCAAAACATAAGAGTATAATTTGACCAATATCAAGAGCCACTTTTAGCTGTGACATACGCTTTACTGGAGAGAGAAACTGCTCATGTGGAGATGATTAACATCATATGACATTCTCAGCAGGTGTTACCAACTGAGCTCATGCAATAGCAACAGGACATGGTTACAGGATTATTACCATGGAACAATAGGTACTACAGTTAATTTTATGCAGTTATGATTTAATATTGCATTTTTACATTGGTTTACATTTTCTCAACAGCAAATAGCATGTAAGATCATGTAAGATCCGTGTGTGCATGTTTTGACAATTTTAACTTTCTATAATAGATTTGTGGATATTTTATGGTATTAAGCAATAAATAGACCATTATGTACACATTTCAGGCATTCATCAAATACCTAACTTTTTTTTTAATTTTTTCAATATTTTTAGCCTGAGTCACCTGTAAGGTTTTTAAAATTGTCATAAATCTTCCAATAAATCTACATGTAAGTGGACCCACAGTTCAAATCTGTTATCAAGGGCAAGCTGCGTACTCCAATTTCTAATTTTAGTCACATTTTAATAGTTCAACATATTAAGATTTAGAGAAAATTCCACATTATTCTTTGATGGTAAGTTCCAATGTTCAAGACACTTTGCTTTTGAAGTTTGTATGTATCATTCATTCTCATATTCTCACAGTTTTCTTAAATTTTGGTTATTGCCACCCAAGGTTTGGAAGCTATTGCTTCAGAAATCCTGGTAGCAGGATTTATTTACAAGAGACTCTTAGGAGTAGTACCTTCCACAGTGAATATCTGACAATTTTATCATATTACCTTCTTTATGTCTGAGGGTATCTTCTTCCAATACATCCAAAGATGTGTTCATGGAAGCTGGTGATCTTTTCTTCATTTCTATTTGTGTGGTTTTACTCTGAAAAGAAAATTAGTTTAATACTGGCTTCTACCTTTTACATGTCCAAGACTCTAACTATGAGAAGGTATCTCACCAATCTAAAATGATGATTCTTAACCTCCCGGAGACTTTCTGGGTTTTATCATTTGTAGTTCTTCATATTATTGGCAATATTAAAATGATTTAGGGTTATTTGGGAAACAAATATTATAACTTGCATCCAATAAAATTTTGTACTATGAGCTAAACTATAAAAAGAGTGGTATTATTCATAACTGAGAAACAATTCAATAAGATTATTATAAAATATCTAGTCAGTAAATATGCTACTGATTAATAAGAATATTTTCCTAATATGTTAATTTTTTGTTTAAAGACATGTTAACTTTATACCTTTGTAAATTATCTGGATAAAATGATATGATTTGGCTTTTTGATGATGAAATAAGTCTCCAAGAATATCAGATAATGGAATGAATTTTAAAGAGTTACCTGGGATAGGTATCATTTCTTTCTGTTTCTCATGTGTCTTGAGTAATGTTTTTTGTTTTGGTTTGTTTTTAAGTGATGCTCTGCTTTGCTCATCTTTTTAACAGGTTGAAATAATTCTTGCAGGGGAAAGGTGCTCAAAAGTCCTAGGATTTGATGTAGCTATTACAATCTCTACACATTCCTATTAATCACAAGAATGGCCAAAGATATTTCTAGTGATGTACAAAATTGAACTCATCTGACAATGAGTAGATATTGCATGGTAGTGATTTCCAAGTGTTTTCACAATGGGAGCACAAAGAATGACAATATTTCTGTATTTGTTAATGTGGTGTAGATAGGTGAGACTGCCCTTTAATGGAGTCATGGGGGCTGCTGCTGCCCCAGCACTGAGGAAATTGGTTGAGGCTTACTGACTGATAATGCATAGCCAGCACATTCTTGTGGCAAATTCTGCTATAGCATATCTGAAGTGGCTAGTAGCTAGCAATGGAGTCATGATATTCAGTTCATTCAGAATCAGCCAAATATCCTTTAATTTCTTAAGTAGTAGAGTTAGAGGAGTTAAAAACCACTTATACTGCATACTGAGCTTCACCAGGAAAATGGCAGATATGGTGGGACTGCAGAGCTTCATTTCCTAACTGAAAAAATAAATTGAAATGGTAAGCTAACAACTCAGGTTGTGAGATTTAGTTTATTTACTAAAATTGTGTTTTTTTTTTCAGAAAGTATATTTTAGCTGAATTACAAGGTTACACAAAATAGAAGTTATAATGCATAGAATTCTAATTTTCCATGAGATAAAAACCAACAAAAGGAAAAATTGGATCAGGGTTTTATATATTCTACTTTATGTTATTTTTATCATACATATGATATTTTGCAATACAGTGCAGAATATCCCAATTAATTCCTGAATTCACAGGAATTACTTCTTATGGAGCTATTGTTTAGAGAGCAACAATATTTGTTGGGATCGCACTAATGAAAAATAAATTATCCAGCAAAGATAACTAGTATGTGTGAAAGGGGTTGAAAGTGAGATCATCAAGAATGTTATTGCTATATAGTTGAGGCTCAATTTTTTATTAATTTAGCCTGAATTATGAAGATATTTTAGAATATAAAAAGAATGAACCACATACAAGGTTAGTAATATGTTTACCTTGACTGAGTTTCTTACAAACATTGAATGAATGCCCACAATTTGGCTAACTAGTAAGGATATAGTTATTTACAATGCACTAGCTATTTTTTTTAAATTAAGTGTTGATTTCCTTATTACATAAAATAGAAGTTATCATTTGCCTGAACTTTAAACAGCCCTACATCATGATTAGACTGGGAAAAGGGTCAAGGATTCTTCTTTTCATAACTGGTTTAAATTTTCTTTGCTGGAGATTCATGAATAAGGAAGAACACTTGCCTACTTCCTGCACTTATCTCTGAATATCTGGCCTGCTCATCATGGACTTGCTCTCCTCATGAAGCCACAAAGGCCTTTGTAATCCTCTGATTCATCCTGCTCCCTCCTTCTCCTTAGTGCGGATGCTTCCTTCCACCTCTCTGCTCAAGTGTCAGCTTTTTATAAAAACCTTTCCTGACTCAGACATCATTTATTAAAGGCTCTCAAAGCACCATGTCTCTTTGCTTTATTGGACTTGTCCCATTTGAATTAATATTTATTTTTTATTTTTTATTCATTTTTTTGAATTAATATTTTTAAAAAATAGAGGATAATACAATGAATAACAATGTATCCAGTATCCACCCCCAACAATTTATTTCATTTATTTTCACTCTATTTTTTTCTGAAATATTTAAAATAAAATTCAGACATTGCATAATTTTCAGAAAAACCTTTTAAAAAACATATATCACAGTACCATTAAGATGATCAGCAAATTGGTAATTCTCTAATATCCAACACCTAGATCATACTCAGTTTTCTTTCATTGCTCAAAAACATTCCACTGTAGTTGAACTGTTCAAATCAAATACAAGCAAGGTCAATATATTATATTTGTTTGGGAGATTTATTAACTATCTTTGATTTTTATGAACTATCTTGTGATTTTTATTTATTTTCTCTAATATGACTTATTTTTTAAAGATACGGGGTCACTTCTAGTATATAGAGTTATCCAAATTCTTTATTTTAGACATATTGTATCCTTTCAGTACAATTTAATAGGTCCTTCTTTCTCCTGTCTTTCATTAATAAAGGCAAAAGAATATACCAAAAGGCTGACTAGATTTAACTGGGATCTCAGCAAGAGTATAATGTACATTGGGCATTGTGTTTCCTACTCATCCTCATTTTGTGTTCCAGAGATACAATTTTATGTTTGTGTCAATTTTATAGTTTATTTCCCCACGAAGCACTAGCTTCATGAAGATAAACACTGTATTTGTATTTATTAAAAGTTTTCCATCTCCATTTCTTAGTTGAGTTGGAATAATGCTTTAAATTAATTACTTACTTGAGCTACATGATGTTGGCTTAGATGTGAAAATATTTTTAAAAATATTTATAATACTACAATTTTTTATTTTTTATTTTTTTGGGGTACTAGGGATTGAACTCAGGGGCACTTGACCACTGAGCCCCATCCCCAACCCTATTTTGTGTTTTATTTAGAGACAGGGTCTCCCTGAGTTGTTTATTACCTTGATTTTGCTGAGGCTGGCTTTAAACTCTCCATCCTCCTACCTCAAACTCTCTAGCTGCTGGGATTACAGGCATATACCACTGCACCCAGTTTACTGCAGTTTTAAGTGTCTGACTTTCTTCCTGAGGTTTTGCCAGTAGCAAACAGTAGGAAAGTTTTACCTGCACACTGTGTAACTGGAGGAATGACAGTGTCTCAGCATTGGCCCTCCAGAAAAGGCAGAGAAGTGGAGAATGATGGGTTCTCCTCAATTTAGAGAAACCTGATACCAGTGAGTATAGATCACACTAAGAGTGGGAACAATAAGGATTAAACTTGAGAATTCCGGAAGACAGGTCATATATCTGTCACACAGGCTAATGATTAACTTTATTGGCTGTTAATATTATCATTGCTCATGTTGTTTTAATTATGCAAACATACAAAGACTTAAGAATTTTGTATTAATGAACATTTCTTCACTGGGACAATGGTGCCCATTGGCTCTTTATAATCTTTATTACATATGAGTTAAAGTTGATAGTGTACAACTATAAGAATTTTAATATTGGGTTTATATTGTGGCTAGTTCTACGTTTTCTTCTTTGGAGACTAAAACTCAATTTTCTCATATAAGATTTTACGATAATTTCTATGACTCAAAAGGTTGTCATGTGGGTAATGTTATCACGTATACAAATCATCTTCATAGAATTTGACACACAGTAAATGAACAATACCTGTCACATGATATGAATATTATATTGTTATAAAAATCTACATCTGAAATGTGAGGTTTACTCAAAGACAGATTTTTTTTTCTATAATGATTAAGGTTTTAAGTGGATTGTTGTGTGTGATAGTATGGTTAAAAGCTATCTTTGATATTGACATGTTATTATAATTTTATTAATATTTCCATATAAAATTTTTATGTTGCCTAATATCATCTAAACATGACAAAGTGCTTTATGTGTGTTTGTTTCATTTGGAATTCCCAACCACTTATAAGACAGATACTGTAATCATATATATTTGATGTATAAAAAAATTTAGCAAGGATAGTGGACTTTACAAATATCATACATCTATTAAGTGGCTGAAATGAATTGAAACCTATTATATAAATACTTAAATCTACATATTTATCTGATAGCAATATGACCTGCATCTTTCCTATAATATGGTAATATGAAGAATCTAATCCATCTCCCTATAATTCCAGCATTGGAATTGGAATCTAACTGTTCTTTAATGACATTAGTCACCTAAAGAATCCTTGGTATATTACATTTTAGATTCTTCTCTCCCTGTGTTTTCTTTTATATAAAATAAAATAAGTCTTAAGAAAAAAATTTTTTTTTTTTTTTTTTTACTCTCACTTCCCAGAAAACCCTGCATGACCAAAAGTTCTAAGCATCTTTCAGGAAAAGAAGATCTTTAAAATTGAAAGATTTTAATTAAAAGCAGGAAGGCTTTATATAATCCCAAGTAGCAAAGTGAGAGGAGATATTGGGAAATATTCAGTTCTTTCATAATCAGAGCTAACAGAGCATTTCATCTTGGGATAAGAGGACTATTGTTCTACTCTTGGATACATTTGTGGGTACCCACAAGTCCTTGAGATCCTGAAATGCCACTTCAGAACAAATTACATATTCAGCATACCATTCAGACACTAATCATTCAATCTGAAGGACCTGGGACTCATTTTTGGACAAAAACAGTTTCTGTAATTTGTTTTTCTGTGACTTACTCATGAGTGTTAATAGCCTGCTTTTTATACATGTTTTCTTCACAGAGTTCATAATTGCTTCTTGTTCAAGGGTACATGCGTTACAGACACAACTATCTATCAAGCCATTGGACATGATCCCACATCCTGTCATTTAGGCTCCACCTTTGGGTATGGTGATTTTCTGGAGCTTCTACCACTAATGGTGGCTTAACAAAACATTTATATCTTTGGGAGAGTTAACACTGCCCCCTTTTGGATTTAGAAGGGAACTTTGTTATTAATGAACCACACTACCAGCCCTCCACATCCAGTTTGGTGTCAGAGTATATGTTGGCTCTTTCCTTTTCCCTGGGTCTTATCAGCTTAATATGGAAGAGTTTCCAGGTATGGCTCCTCTGTATGCTTTGTCCTCTGCTTTAGTCAAGACCCTTTTCCCATCTCCTAGAAAAGGGAAGAGCTGTGAGAGTTCCTGAAAAATAACAAAAAGTATTTCTGGTGGCTTTCTTCAGTTCTTTTCTCTCTCTCTCTCTCTCTCTCTCTCTCTCTCTCTCTCTCTCTCTTTATCTCTCTCTCTCTCTCTTCCTTTCTTTCTTTTCATTTTTTTTTTAGTTATTGGTAGACCTTTATTTTATTTATTTATTTATATGTGGTGCTGAGAATCAAACCCAGTGCCTCACACATGCCAGGCAAGTGCATTACCACTGAGCCCCAGCCCCAGCCCCCTCAGTCCTTTTCTTTTTAGCACACTGTTAGCACTATTACGATTTTAAAAATTGTTTTCCCACAGCTTCATTAATGTTACTCCATCGGGACTTTCAAATTCACAGACTGAAATTTTTTGCTATGAGGCTAGTAACCTGGAAAAATATTCAAATGCAACATTAATTAAAAATTAGGGCAAAATATTTTTAGTTTCTACTACTGAACGATTAATTATTCGGTGGGTAAATTAATTCCCTATAATTATGAGGCACAGTTTATTTCCTCTTGAAGGAGTTAGAAAGTCAAGAATTTTCTCTGTGATTTTGGTACTGTGTTCTTACCCATTCTTTTAGTGTTTCATACTTTCTAATTTATGATAGACTATCACTTTTAAGTTGGACATAGGCATTTTCCAAAGTTAATTCTGATGTGCTCTGTGAACCAAGTTTAAATCAGTAAAGTGTAGCTGTATTGGGAGAAGTACAGTTCTAAAGACATATAATCTCCATAGTTTATCATCAGTAGCAATGTAAATTTTGAAACAGAAAGTATACAAATTAAATATTAAAACATCTTGGTCATTCTGACTATAATGTACCAAGAAAGGAAATTCATATTTAAATTCCTGTTATGAAAACCATTTTGATTTTTTGATCACATTCACACAGAGATAAGGGCATCTATCAGAAAGCAATATATTCCAAGACCTTGAGAAGATACCTCCAGAACTGTGATTCTCAGAAGCATAAAAAAGTTATACCTCAGCTTCTTCGCTTCCTTCCTGAAGTTTGCTTATAGGCTGTTGAAATGTTGGTTCCTCCTTAGATTTTTCATCAGTTGCATGCTTTCCTTCTTCATAGGCCATGGCAAGTATGCCCAAGAACAAACTTGCCAAATAAAAGGCAAACCAAAAGCTGACCACAACAAAAAATATCATGTAGATCTTCCCAGAAGCATAAAGAATCTAAGAAGAAGTAGAATGCAGGAAAAAAGGAGGACATGTTACTCATCTTTCTGTATTCTCCTATTTTAAAATGAACAAAGAAATTGTAATATGAAAATAATTTAGTAATAAGTACAGTATAATCACAAGACAGCTTAAGTACTGGCTCTACCTGAAGAAAGAAAAAATTTTCATATATGTATATATGATATAAAATATATACTTCAAAACAAAAGGATGAATTAAATAATTTAATTAATTTAGGGAGAACAGAAATGAACAAAATAGGGGCCACTATTATGGAATAGAGTTCTGTTTAACAGGGTAGCTATCATTTATTGTGTACCTATCATATGAGTTTGTAGCAAGAGACTGAAGGCAGATAATAGGAGACTAAAATTAGGGCACATCATTTATGGAAACAAGGAATTATGAGAAATATAATTAGGAGAAATAAATATATAAAAAGTATATATGTACATATATATACTCAAACAGAGTATATAGTACGTACTGATATATTGCCAAAAGATAAATCTGGACGAGTATGTAGAAACTAGATCTGAAAGGGCACTATGTGTCATGCACAGGGACTTCGAACTTCATTCCATGGACATTTAGAAACCATTAAAGGAATTTTAGAAGGAGGATAACATGCCAATTTTGTTTTAGAAATAAAAAGTTCCTGGTATTATGGAAGAAGCATCAATACTTGTCAAAAATGTTGGGAGATAACAATAAAAATACGAAATTAGCAAAATTTGAAAAACAGTTTATATAAAGAAAAAGATATCATTTGTAATATTTTCATGTATTTCTTTTGTCACAAATGCAATTATATTACATGTATGTTTAGTCCATTTGATTTCCATTTGATAATATATTTTGAACCTTTATGCCTAAAATACTTATTATATCATTATTAATGACACATATATACGTACAATACTTCCCATAATTTATCTTGTCAATCAAAATAAGCATAGCATGTGTGTAAGTTTTGTTGATGTTTGCAGTACTAGGGATTGAACCCAGGTGTATTTTCCAATAAGCTACATCCCCGGCCCTATTTATTTATTTATTTATTTTTATTTTCTTATTTTTTGATACTGGCAATCAAACCCAAGGATGTTCTTCCACTGAAGTAAATCCCCTGTCTTTTTGTTTGTTTGTTTGTTTGTTATCAGGGATTGAAACCAGAGGTGCTTAGTCACGGAGTCACATCCCCAGCCCTTTTTTATTTTTAGATAGGGTCTTTCTAAGTTGCTTAGGGCCTCGATAAGTTGATGAGACTGGACTTGAACTTGAGATCCTCCTGCCTCAGTTTCCTGAGCTGGTGGGATTACAAGCACGTGACACCACACCAGTCTCCTCTGTTCTTCTTTAGTTACTTATTTTTGGAGACAAGATCTCACTATGATGCTTGAGACTGGCCTTGAACTTGTGATCCTCCTGCCTTAGCCTTCTGAGTTGCTGGGATTCCAAGCACCTGCCACCATGTGTTGCAGTCCTTATTTTTAATTTTGAGACAGGGTCTTTTTTATTTTGAGGCAAGCCTTCAACTTGTCATACTCCTACCTTAGTCTCCTGAGTAGCTGGGATTGAAGATGTGCACCACAACACCTGGCATATGTGAATGTTTTAAAACAATAATGGTCTCTATGACCGATAAATACCTTCAGAATTTAGAGTAATTTGTATTAATTTACTACATTTTGCTTATTAACTATGTTGCTTTGAAAATAATTTTCATTTTCTAATGTGATGGTACTTCTCATTAAATAAAAACTGATCCTCCATTTTAACGAATATTATACATTTCTGAGAATCTGTGTCACATATATAATTAGTTCTGAAGATGAATTCTTAGAATTTGGAGTTTAAATCTCATAGGAGCAAGCCGTCTGTTATTGTAAGTGGAGCAAGAATTAGTATCAAAGTGGAATGAGAAGAAATAGAAGAATAAAAAGAAACAGTACACTGAATTCAAAATATTTGTTTAATACATGGTAATTTCATAGGCTTAATATTTTGACTAGAGAATTACCTAGAAATGCTCTTAATTAATATCAAAGGGGTAAATATCACAGGCTTTGGAGCAGGAGAGTGAGCTCTAGCAGGGACATCTGTTGTGGGAAGATTGCCCAGTCTATCTGAACCTCAGTGTCTCATAAAAAGCAGAGGTGCTACTCAACTTAAGATGAGATCACTTTGCAATAAACTCATCACACTTTGAAAGCATCACAAGTCCTAAATGTGACACTTAGTAGACCCAACCTACTGAACTGCATAGCCTAACACCACAGTACAACCATACAGTATTGGCTGTTTCCCCCTTGATGGCATGGCCCTCTGGGGAGCTGTATCTAGCTACTGTTGCCCAGCATGAAGTATTCAAACCACATATCACAAGCTAGGGAAAAGATCAAAATTCAAAATTTGAAGTGTAGTTTCTACTGAATTTGTAACATATCAACACCATTGAAAGAATTTTAAATGAAACCATTGTAGTTAGGAACAGTTCGTACTGATTTCTTAGAATTGTTTTAAAGATTAAATAAGATATCACATACAAAAGCAGACCTGGCAGGACAGCTAGTTTAGAATCTGACATTCACTAATTCTGGTTCTCTTTTCTTCTGTCTTTAAATTATTCTCTACATCAAAATTTAATGAGGTTTTTTTTTTTTTTAACATTTGATCATTATTTTAGAAGAGAGGTCTTGGCCCAGTTTTAAAGGTAATGAATATGTTCTCTGTTCTTACCTGGTGATAAAGTGCTTCAGGATAATCCTGAGTCATTAATCGAAATAGGGCAAGTAAAGCCCACCCAAAGTTGTCAAAATTTGTGTAGCCAAGGTCAGGATTTATGCCAGCTTTTACACACACATATCCTTCAGGACACTGACTAAAGGAGATGAAGAAAAGAAAAACTGCTTACTCTTAGGTGATATTCAAATTATGGCCAAATCATAAATATAGAACATTTGTTCATGAATGGTTATGGGCTCCCCTTTCCACAAGAATTAGTCTTCTCTCCAAAAATGTAAAGCCAAAACAATGCATGATTTTCAGTTGATACACATGAACACTATTAATCAAGCTAAAATAAAAAGGGGTTCCAAAAAATGGATTTTTCAGACTGTATTTTTTGCATCAATTTATTTATTATAAACAGCAAATAAAAATTGTATTCATTTACAGGTACAACATGATGTTTAGAAATCTGTATACATTGTGAAATGGCTAAATCAAGCCAATTAACATATGTATTACCCACATACTTATTATTTTTTATGGTGAGAATACTTAAAAATCAAATGCCTTGGCAATTTTCAAGAATATAACAGTATAGTGTTAACTCTATCTTTGCTATCCAAAATTAAGTGAGAAATATCCAAAAGTCAAAATAAAAGTTCAGCTGTTAGAAAATGATTCTGATAAAATAAATATGCCAAGATGGAGAGTTTAATTTTCAAATGCTCTCTCCTCAAACTCTTAGATCCTACTATTTAAGGGTGAGAAAACATTTATCACATCAATAATTGATAAGCAGAACTTGCACTTGGGGAGAATAATCAGATTAAATATTAATTTTCTTTCCTTTTAGGGACTCCTCAAACTTTTATGTTGTGGTAGATTATTACAGTAGTGACCCAATAAGTCCTACTTCTCTCTAGCCAAGCTCTTGAATAGTTCCTTCCCACAATATTTTGAATTTAGTCGTGTCATATGTTTTAATATTCATTAATGGAACAAAGCAGTGTTGTTTAAAAAGCACTTGTGCATTTTTTAAAAAGTCTTTTTAGTTATAGATGAACACAATATCTTTATTTATTTTTTTGTTTATTTTTATGTGGCGCTGAGGATTGAATCCAGTGCGTCACATGTGTGAGGCAAGCACTCTGCAAATGGGCCACAACTTTGAGGCTTTCTAAATTGCAGACCCGCAGAATATGAGCAAATCAGTTTTTTATTGCTATATTTAGTCACTAACTCAAGAGGTAGTTTATCCACGCAGTCAAGTAAGATCAGTATAAGTGAAACATCCCATGACATTGTCTTCTTGTCTTGAAATATATCATTGTGTTCTATATATTAATCCCCAGTTACCTTCAAAATGCATTTCAGATCTTATTTGAGTTAGGAATGTACATAAGAAGAGCTAGTTAAAGTAGGATGTACAGATACTAGATGGTTTCTTGGGTTCAATTTGAGAATAATATGGAAGCCCAGCAGTATTGGATGCAATGATTTGTGCTGAGTAGGTGATAAAATGTCTAAATCACCCGAACTTAACTAAGCTATAACACTTATGCTACTTCCCAGAAATTATGCCTTTTGTGGATATGGGCCCCAGATCCTAAGAAAGAGTTGAGCCTGTGGATAGACGTCAAGTCATTCCAACTATGCAAAGTAAGACAGGGAGATCACACAAGTTCAACAATGCTGAGAAGTGCCCTGTTTCTACTTTTTTATTTGCTCCATCTGAAATTATAGGAATATAAGACATGAAAACTTTGTTATCTCACTAATCAATTATTTATAAATAGTGTTTCAATAATAACAATTTTATTAAGGTAAGTTCTTTTTTAATATTTTTTTAGCTGTAGTTGGACACAGCACCTTTATTTCATTTATTTATTTTTATTTGGTGCTGAGGATTGAATCCAGGGTCTTGCATGTGTGAGGCGAGCGCTCTACCGTTGAGCCACAGCCCCAGCCCACTATTAAGGTAAATTCTAACCCTAAAAGTCATATAAGACATAAAAAGTGAAATGACAGCACATCTTTAATATGTCTGTTCTTTAAAAACTTCCAGCCAAAGAACAGATTTAAATTGTCTTTCTTGGTATTTTTTATCTCATTAAGGTAAGAGCACACTGGAAACAGAAGATTAGACCCTAGTTGAAGTTCTAGCTCTTCAATCTGGTAGCTTTTTGACCTTGAATGCAGGATTTCTGTAAAACTGAATTACTACTACCATATGTATGCTTTTGATATGATCAAAATCTGTATGCTAAAATTCTAACCCCCAAGTGGTTGCATTAGGGGTGGAGTTTATAGTAAATGTTCAGGTCAGAGCAAAGCCTCATAAAAATGATTAATGTCTTACAGCAAAAAGACATATCTATAAGCAAATAAGTGGGCTCTTGCCAGATAACAAATTTGCTGGTGCTTTGATCAGAACTTTTCAGCCTCCTGGACTGTAAGAAGTAAATTTCCGTTGATTTTAAGCTGCATAGTCTGCAGTATTTCATTACATACCTCCCAAAGGGAGTAAGAGAACTTCTTAGTTTGACTTTGATAATAAAACGAGATAATGTAATTAACTGGGAAGCAGTGATAAAAGAAATGATCACTCAATAAGTACTATTGATGGATATTCCTGACTTGATAGAAGAAAACATTAGCACCACTCACCCAGCATCTGTTGTGTTGCCACAAAGGAGAGCATATCGTTCCCCTTCCAAGTAGTAAAAGTTCTCTGTTTCTGTAAGATAAGAAAGACATCATGTTCTATATCTGATCTTGAGTTAGTAGCTACTTGGACCTCCATAGAAGATGAGTACCACTTTACAGCTCAAAAGGAAGCAGCAAGTATCCTGATATTTTTTACCTACCATCTGATGCACATGTCAAAAGGCCTTTGAGGATGTGAAGTTTCACTGCCCTGGTAGTGATAAGCTCGGTACAAAAAGGGGAAAATTCCTTTCAAAATTAGAGTTCATGAAAAATCAATAAAATTGCCAGGTCTGACCAGAGTTCTGAAGGAAGAAAAATTTCCAAGATTATATTGTTTGAAAACTGAAGACCTTTCCCCCCAAGGTTTATTCCAGATGAGCTATGTGAGCAAGAAGTCCAGATTCCACTGTCCCTGGGTTTAATTTATGAGTTCTTCCTACCTTGAAGTTGATTCTACTACATTCATATAGTGCCATCTACTAGTAATAATATCTCATAATTTCAACCACAGTCCTTGCTAATGTAAGTCATGGTCCACAAAATGTATCCAGATGTCTTAACATCTTCTGTTAATCAAAATGTATCAAATGTAAATTGTGTATTTGTAGATAGTAGATACCATGTTGCATAGTGCGAACATGGTTATTCAGGAGTTTTGGCTTTTAGTTTCTAGATTCAAATTACATGGACCAAGCCCATTGGATGAATGGATGGAAGGGTGGACAGACGTGTGTGTGTGTGTGTGTGTGTGTGTGTGTGTGTGTAAATTACCCTAATACAAGGAATATGACTTTAATTTGTCACCTAAAATAATTTTAGAATAATTTTGAAGTTATGAATAGCTCAGTAACATTGATTAGGTTTTTTGGCTGGCAGTCAAAAAGCAAATGAAATTTGACATTAGTAGCACTGAATGATATAAAGTATTCTCCATGCAAGAACTATGATATGGCAATTGGGTTGAAAAGGTTTTATGAACATAATATTTTCTGCAGTTCTTAACATGTCATTTGAGGAAATTAAATAAATACAGTTGGATAGATTTTAAAGTGATAATCCTTAAAATGATATTTAAAAATTATAATTTTTAACATGTATTTTTAGCTGTAGGTGAACACAATACCTTTATTTTATTTTTATGTGGTGCTGAGGATCGAACCCAGTGCCTTATGCATGTTAGGGGAGAGCCCTATCACTGAGACACCACCCCAACTCCTATAATAGTGTTTTTTAACAAAGATAAAAAAAAAATCCGGGGTCTGTTTTCTTAGCAGTGACCAGACAAGTAGCAAAATTGTTTATTTTCAGTTAATTAGCATATTTTTATTACAACATCAAAGAAAGCAATGGGAATTTCAATTAGAATCTAAGATTTAAGCTTCATCTCTCCTTGTCTTTAATACTTGATTTAGGATGATGACATAGATACATACAAATATTCAAACATTTCACAAACTCATATTCTAATAATTTTGTGTTACTTGCATCATAATCATATGATGCAAGAAACCAAACAGTAAAAGTTGTTATGATTTGCTTTAGAACTTATTAAATTTAAAATATAAGTAAATTAATATAGCACAGGTACATGACATTTGTTAATATATTATTCATAATGGTTGAAAACTAGGTTTTTATTATCATAA
Organism: Marmota monax; assembly: GCF_021218885.2. Classification (NCBI taxonomy): domain Eukaryota; kingdom Metazoa; phylum Chordata; class Mammalia; order Rodentia; family Sciuridae; genus Marmota; species Marmota monax. The sequence goes on from NW_026692781.1 coordinate 1,824,804, forward strand.
ACAATGTCAGGAAAAACTTGATAATTTTAATATGAGAGGAAAATGCAGTAAAGAAGCATGACCTGGTGAAAATGAAACAGATTTTAAAGGCAGCTTGAGCTTGGACACAATCCTAGTTTTACTACCTAGTAGTTACAATGCCCTAGAACACTAGCTTAATTTCTCTGCATTATTATTTCATTGTTTTGCAACAGGGCAGTGGACATTGTCTTATCTCAAAAATTATGATGAATATATGAGACTGGACATAAGAATTACTTATGCATAAGAGCTAATCAATATTGATTGTCCTGCATTACTATTTTATGACTAAATATTTCCATTACTTAACAAAGTAGAACCAAAAGTATTTAATTTAAATGTGCAATAGTAATTGAAATCCAACATAGTAAGAATTCACAATATAGGAAAAAAAATTTTAATTTTAAGTCATCTCAAAAATTTTAATGCTCAAATTTATATTTAAAAAATTATTGAAAAAATGTAAATATTATGATGCTCATACTTTAATCTGTTTCTGATAAAATTGAAAATTAGACTTATATTATTTTAAAGAATAATATTTGAAAATTTAGGTTCCCTTGATTTAACTCACTGAAGATTGAAACTTTGCTATCTTGATAAAATAAAAAAACAAAAGCAAAGCAGACTCAAATTAATCTTTCACATAGCTACAGCATTTAAATAATTTGCCCTGAAGTTGAGAGTTGAAACTATTCTGTTTTCATTTATGATGTAGATGGCAGGTGATTCTTACCTCGAATGTAATATGGGTTTCCAGTTCGGTTGTGCAGGGTCTCATTTTCATTTTCTTGGGGCCATCGCAAGCATTTATGCTTTAGGTTGCCCATGAAGAGTCCCATTCCAATTAGAGAAAATATGCTCAGAAAAAACAGAGTTAAGATAATGGCACCAAAAAGTTTCTTCAAGCACTGGATCAGGGTCTCTACAAGGGACTTCAGTCCTGGAAAGAGAAAGGTGTGTTTTGGTAAAAACAGAAATCTTTGTTTTTATGTATTTTTTATTGATTAAAAAAAATAAATGACAGCGGAATGCATTACAATTCTTATTACACATATACAGCACAATTTTTCATATCTCTGGTTGTATATAAAATATGTTGACTCCATTTTGTGTCTTCATAGATGTACTTTGGATAATGATGTGACAAATTTCTCCCAAATCAATTGAAATCAACAGGTTAATCTAATTAACTAGATCTAGCAAAGTGAGTAAACATCAAACTTTGAAGTTTCTGTATTATTGCTAGTTTATAACACCTGATGAGATAATTCAGACAGAATATTTAAAACTGGATTTTTTGTTTGTTTCTCTTGACTAGACAATAAAACGGCTTTCTCTCCTTTGCTACTTGTCATGCCAACTGTGATGATGAGTATAAAAGCAAAGATGTAAAGTTATAAATCAAAATGCACCGAAGATATTAAAACAAGAAATAGTTTGAAATAACATCATTCTGCACAATTTGTTAGTTTTATAAGAATTCAATTTTGGAGCTAATAAATAAAACTCGTGACAATAATTTTCATGATTAGGAATGAGAATTAGTAATGAGGTTAACTTTGTATCAAAAGTTTCCTGGGCTGGGGATGTGGCTCAAGCAGTAGCGCGCTCACCTGGCATGCTTGCAGCCCAGGTTGATCTTCAGCACCACTTACAAACAATGATGTTGTGTCTGCCGAAAAACTAAATATTAAAATTCTCTCTCTTTCTCTCTTTAAGAAAGAAGAAGTTTCCTAAGTGAGAAGTCAAACTTAAATCTGGATTTAAGGACATATATTTATTTCTTTTAATTATTAAGTAACATACACTATATTCTGAAAACATAGGAAACTAGAAGAGAAAAGCAAAAATAATGCAATTAGCCCTCTGAGAGGAAACTGCTATCAACATTTTGGTGTGTAACTTTATTCCTCCCTTCCTCCTCCTTGCCTTTCTTTCTTTCTTCTTTCCTCAGCTGCTTTACCGCCTGCTGCCATGGCTCTCTTCTTGTCTGTCTGACAAGAAGAACACTTTGAGAACACTTACAGATGTTCAGCTCAACAATGCATGAGAGAATATAGTACTCTGTGATAATTAGCAAGTTATCAACATTTCTATGCATCAAATTTATTATCTTTAAAATGAGAACACTATTTCATTTATTGTGAGAACTGAAAATCTTTTTTTTTTTTTTTTTTTTTGACAGTCTCTTGCTATGTTGCCCAGGCTGGTCTTGAACTCCTGGACCTTAGAGATTCCCCTGCTTCAGCCTTCCAAGTAGCTGGGACTAGAGGCGTGTGCCACTACACTTGACAACTCTTTGGTTTTTATATATCTGTATTTCCCTTTTGATTTAATGTGATTCCTGTTTTGAATAAGCGTTAATTTATTTCTCTAGTATTTTAGATAAAATATATCTGTTTTAGAACTTCTGTCAAATTTCAGTTGTAGTTTTGGGCCAATATGTAAATTTCTACATAGAAAAAAATAATTCAGAGCTGGGAGGATTGTAGTACAATGGTGAAGTGCTTGCCCAGGATGCCTCAGGTTCTGGGTTCTACCTTTAGCACTGGGGTGGAGGGGGGGATGGTATTTGCTCCAATTCTTCTACACAAGAAAAGAAAAATTACCAATTTTCCCCATTTCTCTATTCCCATCTCTGAAGTTTTTTAAAAAAATATAATTAGACTTAATTACTACATTATTATATATTTTATTTATTCATAGCATTATATGTAATCTGTCATGATGTATTGGACAGGCAACATTCAAATCTTTACAAGAGTTTAAGAGGAAAGTTAAATTCATGCAAATAGGGTGTTGAGAGGGCATGGCAGGAACTTAAAGGAGAAGCAGCTTAAAGGGGAAGCAGCTCTTTAACTACAACAGGGTGTTTCCCATTCACAAATGTGGGTGGATCCATGCTGAATATTCAGCTGAGTTAATTTAGATTTCATTGAAAATTATCAAGTTTTTTTTTTTTTAATTCTGGTATCTATTTGAAAGTTTTCTAAAACACAAATTGTCATTAACACTGTGATTAAGTTTAGAATATTTTATTCATTTTCATATATTTCCAGCAGTTATTTAGAACGCTTGTAAAAATTCAGAACACTTGAATGAATGAGAATATTTTTCTATTGACTTCACATGTAATAACAGACAGGTAGAGAATCTGCAGTCTGTTTCTCTACTTAATTGTTTGTAGGGGGTCTTACAATACTATTATTTTTTCAATGCTTTGTTAAATTTCGTAGTATAAGTGTATCCTCTATTTTTATTTGTCTAGTATCAGATGAACTCTTTCTATTTGTAAGGTTTTCCTCCAGTTAAAAAAATGAAAAATTTATTTTTCTTATATGTTTTTAAACAATTTTCTTTTTATATTTATCCCTGGCCTCTTTTCAAGGATCACTAATCATCCATAAAAAAAACTTAGTTTTCTCTCCTTCATTAATCCACCTCATTTTCAGCTAATACATAACTTCTCTAGTGTTTCTTCACCTGGTGGTTTTGTTGATGCACTGGTAATGCTACATTTTACTGTTCCTATTACAATTGAGTATTCACTAAGGGCATTACATTTTTATCATTTTTTTTGTTTTTATCTTCAAGCTATTTGTATTTGTCTATTTTACTATCTTATTTTTATCTTCTGCCTGAAAAAGTCCAGATTTTCTTCTATTATGAATACAAGATGGATAATTTCTTTTGTTCCTACCCTCATGAACATTAAAATACTTCTTTCTATATATTACAAAATATTTTTATGCAGTCCATATTGCAGGTAAATGCCTTGTGTATTCATCTTTAAAAAAATACAGCAAGAGCTCCCTACCAGCCTGTGTGCCCAACTCAGGTGGTTGTGTTCTTGTATTACCTTAAATTCAACTGATTTATTTTTATAATCCTTACCTCTGACATATAGATGATGACAAAGTGATGTGATTTTATGTTCTGGGCATTTGTAGAGCAAAGAAGGAGAGCCTGAGCTGTGGGTATTCCTACATGGGTGACTCATTCACAAACCATTTTTGCTAAGCAACTTTATTGAGATGTAAGGCAGAAAACCTAGAATTCATCTGTTTCATGTGTACAATTCAGTGTTTCAGAATATTCAAAGGTTACAAATATTCTATGATCGACATACTGTCTTTCTGTTTTTGTTCATCCTGGACTCCAAAGTATTTATTCATTCAGAACAACAAATAAGAAGATGTTGGTGGACTCCTGCCAGGACATGGTCAGAATGAAAGCTGTAAATTAGTTCTCTGTAGCTCCCATCAATATGATCACTTTACAAGGAGTTCCAACCTCCCTGCACTTTGCAGCACATGAATTGTATCCTATCCAAGCACTTACAGCAAAGAGGAATTTATCTAATTTAATTTTGTTAATTCAACTGGTATCTTGATACAATAAAGAAAAGGAGGCATACTAGACATCTGTCTAGACTACTCCTCTCAGAAGTCTAAGGATAATTTTATAAGTGCACATTTAATATGTAAAAATAAGTAATTAAAACAAAATAAAGCTGATTAATTTATATTTTGTTATCCTAAGTATTGATTCTATATCACATAAATAACAGTCAAATGTATTTTTTTTCTTGCTTTTCCTGGAGTGACAAATAAATTAAAAGATAGATGAATCACTGGTTTCTAAGTGGAACATGACTCAATTTAACATTTTCTCTGAGCAGCAGTTAGAAAATTCAAACAAACACATGGATGTGTATAAAATACAATGAGTAAGAACAACCTAATTCCACTTCTTACCTTGGTTTAAAGGAATAATTTTCAAAATTCTCAAAGTTCTTACAGTTTTAAGATTTAGAACGAAGTTTAGAGGTGAATATCTTGTTATAATCCTGTGGAAGTAAACTAGAGTTATTTAGGAGTCATATTGAATCTATAGGACTTATCATTGGCTTTTTGTGCTCTTTGAAAACTACTTAAAAATTATACATCCAAGCACTACCCCTCACTTAGATTATTCCATTTTGCAAACTGTTCTATTATTACTTGGAAGACAAAAATTACTATAAAGAAATGTAGCCAGGTAATATTAATTTACAAACTTAAATTACTGGAGTTCAGTCCCCAAAAGTCAGAGGTTACATATTTTCTTGGATCTGTGGAAGCTAATCCAAAATAAGCAGGTGGGGTGGGAGTTAAAAAAAAAAATAGAAGACCAATGGAGTAGACAAAGGATTAGATTAAGGAGGAGAGAAGAGGAACAGATTAAAAAATAAATAAATAAATAGAAAGATCAGCAGAAGGAAAGGAATAGTAAGAGAAAGGAAGGGAGAGAATGGGAAGTCCAGGGACTGAATTAGAGTAAATTATATTCCATTGTTTTATAATTATGCCAAGATGAATCCTAATGTTGTATATAACTAAAAAGAACCAATAAAAATAGCATAATAAAAAATTACTGGAATTTATAACAGTTTCACACTGAATAATTTAATGTCGAATATTCTCTTATGTTCATAAAATTTTGTTATCTATTACTGAAGAGAGTTAAAATAAAAACAACAGCTGTGTTTTGGACAAATAAGGTCCATCTTCAATATTTAAACTTCTGACAAGTGAGGTGACGGCAGGAATGAGGATGAGGATACTGGGGACAGAGGAAGGCTGATGGTTGTGAAGGTAGTGAATGATGGTGACTGGAGAAGGCAGAATATATGTTGGTTAAGAGCCACAGCTTCTGGAGCCAGACTGTGTGTGGCAATGTAGGATCTTCCATTTATTAGCTATGTGGCAGGCTAATACTTAATACTGCTGCAGTTTCCTTAATGGTAAAGTAGGGATATGATTTCTTGATGCACAGTCTTTTTGTGGGGAAAAAGATGGGATAATATATGAAAAGTACACATATCAGCACTTTGCACATGTAAGAGCTCTCTTGTTGTTAGCTAAGTTAGCTTAGTATTAGCTGACAGCAGCAGGAACAACAAAAATAATGGTAGTGGCAATAGAAGTAGTAAAGATGATAATTACAAATGATATTAACTATGTTTTAATTGCTTACAATATGGCAAGAATTGCTTATATATTTTTTTTTGGGGGGGAGGGTGTACTGTGAATTAAACCTAGAGCTTAATCACTAAGCCACATACCCAGCACTTTTTATGTTTTCTGTTGAGATAGTTTCTCACTAAGTTGCAGAGGCTGGCCTTGAACCTACAATCCCACTGCCTCAGTCTCTGAGTTGCTAGGATTACAGGCATGCACCACCACACCTGGTCTTTGGTTTATACTCTTTATAAAAGTTTTTTTTTAATCTATTATTTTTGCTTGCTTACAATATGGCAGAAACTGCTTAAACTCTTTATAAAGGTAATTTTTTAATTGACCAAAAACTAAAATTAGAATATCATTTTAAATTATTTTAAAAGAAACTTGAAGGCAATAATATCATTTCTATATCTACTGAAAAAATACTAAATAGAAGCATTGAAAAAGTAACAAGAAACGATTAGAATTATATATAACACTACAGAAAAATGTGTGTGTGTGTGTTTAAAATATCTTATTCTGATATTTAGGATATTTACTGGTCCAAGCAATGTAGCGGAATGAAATGTTGACTAAGGACTGAGAATCAATTATGCTAGGATGGCCTAAGTCTTCAGGGAATTCTCTACTCAGTGAAAAAAAAATCAGTTAAAATGTACAAATTCAATCTTTATCATTTTTGCTCAAGATAGAAAACATCTCATTTCTTTCATTCTCTTTGCATGTTCTGAGGACTCACTCAGAAATAGTGCCCAAGAGACTCACTACAACTATGACTCATGAAATATTCTTTATTTGCTGAAGTTTTGGAAGCAGAAGTTTTTGTAGAACTCAATTTTTAAGTGAAAAGCACTTGTTTAGCAAAAGACTCAGGTATTTGCAACTTGAAGAAATACTCACTCAAATAAGGTTACACCGAAATCAAGCCAGTTCCATGGATCCCCAAGGAAAGAAAAAGATCCTGCCCAGAAGCCTCTTGCAATGATTTTGACAAGTATTTCAAATGTGTAAATTCCAAGTAAAGTATTCCTGTAGAGAATTTTTCACATAAATTTTAAAAGTGAGAATAACATACTGTCAGTTCTGAAATACTGTATCTGTAAGTGACTACCTGGTATTTGAAAATCAGTCATCAGAAAGGTAAAAACATGTCTGGTAGGCAGGCCAAAACAACCAATCAGACAACAAACAAAACAGCAAGTGCCCTTGAACTTGAGTATCATTTTAGATAGGTCTCCTAGGATGGTTACCTCTTGTGGCATTAGCCATGAGTTTGGCTACCAACTTCTTTTAGCTATTTCTGTCTCAGAGATGATAGGCTTTTCATCTATGTAAATAATAAAAATATCAAATTTACTCAACATTAGGATTGCACAATAGTTAACAATAATTAAGGAAATATGTAAGATTTACCTTTATTTTATACATATATAAACACAAAGATATCTTTGGTGAACCAGTATTAGAGTTACCTTCCAAAGTCAACCAGCTCTAGGAATTTATAAAGCTCAGGGGCATAACTTCAAGAAAGTCTCTACCTAGAAATTTCAAAGGGTCTTTCTATAATTGTGGTCTAATTCAAGTCATGTGGCAGAGGAAAGAAAAACAGAACAATAACAATTGCTTTCTTTTTCTTATTTTTTAATGCTGGATATTGAACCCTGATATACTAGGAAAGTGCTCTACCACTGAGCTACATCCCCAGCCCTAACAATTTCTTAATAAATGAAAAGGAGAAAAAAAAAAGTTATTTGAGTTAGAAACAAATCAGGTGTTGGGTTACAAGAGTTAAGACCCAAAGCACTAAAATATATTAATCATTAATATTAAGTTTGAAATTATATCCTCCATAAGGATTATAACAAAATCATTAAACTAAAGTCTCAAACATTTATATTATGTTAATCTATTGAGAAATAGAGGTATTTAAAATCTAACTAAGAATAATGAAAGGGTACAAAAATACTAAAATTAATGAGTTGATAAATATGATAATTTTTATTTGGAGAATTCACTCATTCTGTTGCAGGTATAAATACATTATATACCTTAAATATTTTATTATATATAAAGTATAAGTACTATATCATGTAATGTTATAGTATATAATATATTGTGTAACTTAATGTTATGACATCAAAATTACAAAATGTTAAAAATGAAAATATAGTAATATGTGACATTATGTGTAATAAAATTTATAAACTTACTCAATTGCTGTTATCCATATTGACCAATTAGTCATAGTCATAAATATGCAATCAATGAGGACGCTAATTAAAATTAACAGTCGGAAAAAGGTGAGCTACAGTCAAGGAATAGTGGATAATAAATGATATTAGAAAAAATATTTCTATAATCAAACTTTATAAAAACACATAATAAAATATTTTTAAATGTTGAAAACATTATTGAAAATTAATGGACATTAATATTTGTTAATTTCTACTATTATGGGTATTTAGAAAATATATTTCATATGTATTTTCAAACATGGAATAACTAGTGGAGCATTATTCACATTTCATTATCACCTAATGTGAGATATCAATTTGAAAGAGAAAAGTTTGGCAGCAACAGTTAAGTACAGAATAGTTGAATTTAGTATTAGCACAGTTTAAAACACAGTCCACAAGCCAGTAGCAAAGGATATGGATGCACCAAAACCTTGATAGTTGTTCCTCTGATGGGACTGAAAGGAGACAATGTGCACAAGATGGAAGCAGCATTGAACCTAAAGATTGTTCTCTTTTTATTTAACACCATGAAAGTCTATAAGAAGAAAAAACAAATGAAGTGAAATAAGAATGTAGAACTGGAATTTCATTAATTATGTAACATTGCCAACTATCATTACCATCTAGGATTTTAACAGCTATATATCTTTTTGATATCCTTCTACAGACTAAGTCAAATGAAAAGATTTTTACAGTTTTCATTCATATTTACTTTTATGTGCTCATCTACCAGTTTCATTTTGTTTTGTCCTGCCACTGCTATAGTCAAGAAAGTTGCCTTAGACCACACCACCAGGTCTCCACAGCACCAGCATAACAGGAAGACTACTGTATCCTGATGGCACATGAAGACACACTTAAAAGTACCAGAAGTGTCACATCTCAGAATGTAAGGAAAGTATAAAAGTTAATTTTATTAAAGAACAAATTAAATGTTGGTTTCAATAGTAAATATGATTTAGTGTATGAAAATACTATATTAATCATTAACAATTATCTGTGAAATAAAATCTGATTTCTTTGATATCACTACATAAACATATCTAATCCAAAATTTTATATTATGGAAACTTAAGATGTTGGGATATTAAAGCATTAAAATCCTAACAAATGTGATGAATGATCAGAAGTGTCCTAAAATTGAAACTGAATTTCATATCTCTATGAGTGTGTGTTCTTGTATGTATTTATATATGTGTATATATACATGTATATGTATGTATGGGAGCATATGTATGTGTTTTTTTTGTATATATTCATTGAAATTATGAAGAATGTTTGTCTGTTATTGAATTTTCCCCTTTTGATTTTTCGATGTAAAGAGAAAAAATCTAAAAAGAAATAAAGAAAATAAATCTGATTACTTAAAGTGTTCTTTCTATGCTGTTTTCCAGAACAATTTCAAACTTCACACAAGATGTAATATATATGTAACCAGTTAATTTGTGTCATTGCAAAGGGATGAATACTTACAGATAAAATGGTTTCTCAATTTTTAAGGGCTCAAATTTGTATTAATTTTATAATCATTTGTTTCTATGTTTTATCTTTAACAGAATAAACGGAATACAACTCAAGTGTTTAAATAACACAGTGTCACTGATAAATCACAGCACTTTTTACATGAAACTATTCTTGTGATTTTGCCCCACGTTTTTCATGGCAACTAGACCATGAGTAATTCTGGGCTTTGCACTAATTTTCAATAGCCTTGTCTTTGTCTTCAATATCAAGTCTGCCTTTGCCTACCATATCATATACAGGACAAAATACTCTTTTCTCTGCTACATCACAGCTACTAATACTGTGCCATAGAAATCTTATCGCTTAGGCATACCAACAACTAAATGCTGAAATAATGGAGATGAAGACTTGCACTGTAAAGAACACTCAAGATTATGCAGCTGACACATTTTTATTTTCTAATCATGAAAGGTATTCCAGAGTTATATTAATATAAAACAAACAAACAAACAAAAACGCACTTTGTCTCCAGAGACTTCAATTCAAATTTATTTCACTAATTTTATAACATCTTTGAAAATACTACAAGAATATCAAATCACATTTGTCTACCATGAAGCTCCTCTTCATCCCCGGAAACTTAATCTACTTTATATTTACTTCATTTTTGTCAATGGCTCCAACCATTCTTCCAAGCTGAAAATCCTGGCATTCTTTGTCAGTCAGATTCTATTTCTTGTCAGGTTTGTTCTCTCCCTCTTCTCTAAGACCCTACTATACTCTGGACCTCAAATCCAGCAGTTTGGATTATTCTCCCTCATATTTCAATTTTTTGATTTTATGTAATAGTGATTTAGAAATCTACCAGACTGACTTTACTTAATCACTTTATTCATATCTGTCCTTTGATTACCACATTAAATCCCTGTTGACATCTTCATGATCTCATCTTATTTCCCACAACTTGCAACATAACCATGTTCCCAGTCACATGATCAGCCTTTCTTTTCCACATTCCAGAACAATCTCTGCTCTTGCCTGTTTCTAAAAGGCTCTCCCTTTGTGTTATTAAAATCAAAAGTGTTCTGCAAGCTTTAATTCAAATTTTACTTCCTCAGTGAGGACTTTCAGGTTCATCATTCCACACAGATCTATCTTTTCTAAGCAAAATTATTTTCATGTTCAGCATTTTGTGCTTGTTCTAGGATATATTAATAGGTGCCACAAGTCTTTCTGGAGATCAGGTATGAAAATATGAAGGAATAAATGAGAAAAAGTGATTAAAAAACTCATACAGATTCGATTCACTTTCCTGTCTCCTGAGGAAGCTCACCAAGTTGGCCATTTTAAATAGCTGTGTTTATTCTGAATATCTCAAAATTATTTTAAAATTGATAACCATAAATAGCTAATCAACTTTGCTGTCATAAAACAAATTGCTTCCATGAAGGCACATAGTATATACATTAAGAAGTTAACAATACAAACTACCCAACCAATATATAGCAGTTCTGATAAAATCTCAAATGTCTGCATTCCCCAAATAATATATCTTAGGTAGTTCTGTATAATATAAAATTATCTTTATCAGTTCTTCATTCACTCACTCTTTTTTTGTCCTATGTCAATTATATCTTTTGCATTGTCTTCAAATAAAATAATGAAAATGTAATCACAATAATTTCAATTAATACTCACATTTTTTTTCACATAGTAATATGAATCCACATCTTCCAAGGGCTCTGACACCATTCCTCTAGAAAGGTCTCCATAAATGAATGGAAGCTTTTTGCCAACTTCCAAGGTAGGGTCCGGCTTTAAATCATCTTCTTCATGTTTCTCGTTTTGTTTTTTAGCAATATGCTGTTTTATAAGTTTAAGAGATTCTTCCGTGAAAGGGACAAGGCCCTTTGATTCCGGAGAATCCAACATTTCCAATTTTGTACCTGTAAGAAATTACTTTTCTTCAGTTCCATATAAAAATTGGGTTTATTAAGAAAATCTAATTTACAAAACCTAGAATATTGTTAGAATGGAGAAGAGCAAAAGAAATACATATATTTATGGAGTACATTGAATTCTATAGAAATGTAAATTGTTAGACTTAATATTAGACTTAATTTATAATTTCACAAGTGACTCAGTTGGCTTTATTTACTCATTACTTGAACATTCTTTTTTTTTTTTTGTATGTGATAAGTGCATTTGTGTTGAGATTCTGATAATTCCATGATGCAAAGGCAGAGTAATGCTGTAATGGAGTTTGTTATACAGGAATATGTGTCTCCCTCTCTCTCTATCCATCTATCATGAATCTTTCACGTTGGCCAATTGACAGTATTAATTATTACAATCTTCCCACTATGTCTTTGGTATCCAGTGGAGGACTATTGGCTCCTATCTGTAGCATTATCAGGAGGTTGTCAACTGCTCCTGCTTGATTTATATGGTGAGTTCCAAATTAACATTGGCCCTAGGAGTGGGTGGTACATAATACGGACCTGGCTAATAATTGATTGAAATCTTTTTGAATCATTGGTCAAAACCAACTATTTTGCTGACTCGTTCTATTCCAATTCTTGTCAAAATTTTCTCTTCAATTGATCTTACTTAATGCCAACTGACAGGTTTCCTTTATTTATTTGCCTATTTTTTTCCTGTAATTTTATTATTGCAATAAAGAATAAGGAATTTTGTACTTGATGTTGTGTCATTTTATATCATATGCCATGTATTTCACAGTGCTGGCACTAGCTGAATTTCTTTTATGAGATTTTCTACAACTGAAATTACATTCAGGCTGGGGCCGTAGCTCACTGTCAGAGTGCTTGTCTAGCTAGCATGCATGAGGCACTGGGTTCCATCCTCAGCACCATATAAAAATAAAACAAATAAAATAAAGGAATTCTATCCATCTACAAATACAAAAAAACTTTTAAGAAAGAAATTACATTCACAAGAACATGTGTCTACTTCAGAATTTTTCACTGTTGTGAAAAATTGAATTAATACTTTAATATTTTGTTTGTCTATTAATCAGAAGAAAAAGGTGAGTTAATATTAATGGAATAACATTTATTATAAAAATTATACATCCACTACCAACATAGGTAAATGATGGATATAAACAATTATAGATAAAAAAGGCAATCTCATAAATACCCAAGGGGAGAACACATAGTATATTTCTGTGGCATAAATGTACGATGGAAAATCTATTGGATTGACCACCTGTGTCTTTCATGGGATCATAAATTTTTTGGGTTTTGCATTGCTTTTCATGTTGCTTCATTCTACTGGAACAAGCCTTCCTTCATGTACTTCTAAGAATATACCCACCAAAAACATATCACAGTCATAACTTTGATTGTTCAGTTTAAGTTCCCATGTGTACTAATAACCTTTGTGTCAAAAATAAATAAGTAAAAGGTTATTCTAATGAAACTACCACAGCCTATGGATCCATTTCCTCTTAAAATAGTCACCTGTGACCAGAAAGAGGGACAACTTCACATCGGAAATGGTTGCTTTATTCAAAAGTCATCAAGATATGTTCCAGGTATTGGATGTGGAACAAGTTTAAATAGGGGATTATGGACTAGAAAAATCAGCATATGTCTACTTGCAGCTCCCTTTCCCAGACTAATGATATAAAAATTCACTCTTGCTCACCTCAAAATTTGCTTATTTTCCAAATGTCTTTGTTCAATATCATGCGCAAAACTGAAACTTATTGAAAGTTTGCTAAGAATTATTATCATACATAACATGAAGATACATTTGAATATGCTCAATATGACACTGTTGAGACTTCTTACTACTGCTTCAACCTCATTGTTCATTGCTCATCTATTTAGGTCTTTTATATCCTCTCGGTTCACTTTTAGTAGTTCACTTTTAGTCCAGAAATTTGTTCATTTCTTCTAGATTTTCCACTTTATTGTTATATAATTTTTAAAAATAATCCCTAATGATTTTATGAATGTCAATGGTATATGTTGTAATGTTCCTTTTTTCATATCCTTTTATATATAGGTTTTTTTCTCTTCTTTGGTAAATTTAGCTAAGGGCTTATTAATTTTACTTTTCTTTTCAAAAATCAACTCTGTTTCATTTATTATTTGTATTATGATATTTTATTTTTTTTAGTTGTACATCTATAAATAAACTAAAAGTATTGTGTTATTTACTTATGTGGTGCTGAGGATCGAACCCAGTGCCTCACACATGCAAGGCAAGCACTCTACTGCTGAGCCACAACCCAGCTCCTATTTGCATTACTTTAAAAATATTCTATTTCATTTATTTCTGCCCTGATCTTTAGTATTTCTTTCCTTCTGCTGATTTTGAGTTTAGTTTGTTCTTGTAGTTTTAAGACCTTAAAATACATCATTAGGTTATTTATTTGAGATTTCTCTATTTTATTAATGTAGGCACTCATAACTATAAACTTCCTTTAAGTACTGCTTTTAATATTCTATGGATTCTGGTATATCATGTTTCCATTTTGATTAATTCCATGAATTTAAAAGATTTCCCCTGAATTCTCCAATAACTCCCTCCTTGATCATTGAGAAGTGTGTTATTCAGTATCCAATTATTTGCATTATTTCTGTAGTTTCTCTTGCAATAACATTTTTAGTTTCATTCCATAATGATCTGACAAGATGTAGGAAATTTAAAAAAAAATTTGAATTTGTTAATACTTGCTTTATATCCTAAAATGTGACCTATTTTGGAAAAGAAGTTCTGTATGATTAGGAAAATAATGTATATTCTGTAGCTGAGTGGAATATTCTGTAGATGTACGTTAGATACATTTGATATGTAGTGTAATTTAAAAGTGCAATCTCTTTGTTTATTTTTTGTCTAGATGATCAATCTATTAGTCAGAGTTGGGTATTGGAGTCAACTACTATGATTATATGGAGTCTTGCCTCTCACTCTTTGTCCAGTAGTGTTTGTTTTATAAAATTGGGTTCTCCAAAATTTAGTGGTATAATTGTCACATTTCCTTGATGAATTCCTTTCTTTATCCACATGGCTGTGATGCTTGTTTCTTCTGATTTTGGCTTAAAGCCTGTTGTGTCAGGTATGATTATAGTAGTCCTTTTGCTTTTAGTCAGGGTCTTCCTTAAATTGCTCAGGCTCGCCTTGAACTTCTAATCCTCCTGCTCATTCCTCACATAGTTGGGATTACAGGTGTGTGCCACTATGGACAGAGATTTTGCCTTTCAGTGTGACTCAGCACTTCACATTTATAGATTTTTTTATTTTTCTGTTTTGAACCCTGGACCTCACACATGTTAAGAAAGTGCTCTATCACTGAGCTATACACCCCCAGCCCACTTATCTCTTGCATTTTTCAATATTCTTTCTTTGTTCTGTACTTCTGGCAATTTAAGTATAATATATTGTTGTAGAGAAGTTCTTTTATGGTCATGTTTATGTGAGGTTCTAAATGCCTCCTGCACCTGCATGTCTGTCTTTCTCAAGATTTGGGAAATTTTCTAATATGGTTTCATCAATGAGTTTTCTGTGTCTTCAACCTGTGTTCAGCCTGTCTTCAACTCTTCTCTCTTGTCTATTCTTATCATTTGCATGTCTGGTATTTTAATATGTCTGATATTTTTTCTTCCACTGATCCATTCTATTGGTGAGGCTTTCAATGAAGTTTTTAATTTGACTTATTGAGCTTTTCATTTCTAAGATTGATGCTTCAATTTTTAAAATCTCTCTCTCTCTCTATTGAATTCCTCTTTGCATCCCAAATTGTCATTTAGCTATAATGTATTCTCTTGGAAGTTGTTGAACTTTAAAAAAATTGTTCATTTGAAATTTTTGCCATTTCATTAACTTTGGTGTCTTTAGAATCACTAACTAGAGAACCTTGAACTTTATAGGTGCCATGTTGCCTTGTGTTTTCATATTTCTTGTGTTTTTGTGTTGAGATTTGCTGATTTATTGAGATGGATGTCTCTTCCATTTTTATATGAGAGCTTTCTTTGCAAGCAGCCTTCTTTCAATGATTTGCTCTGGAATATCAATTTGCTGTGTAGTGCTGACTTTAATTCCAATTGGACTTCATAGCATAGTTGCCCTGTTGCTTCTTTGGCTTTTATTAGTGAATTTTGATGCAGTGCATAACTGCATTGGAGCCTGAGGGACTCACTTTCTCTATAGGTCTTGCATAAGTGGAGTCCTTCTGGTATTTCAGGCAGATGTGGTATGCTCAGAAAAATATGTGAGCACACCTGTGTGGTTACTCCTTCAGTCTTGTCAGCAATGTGGGCAGTCTGACCGGTTGTGAGGGCAACCTATGTTGAGGTCCCTCTTGATGTGGTATCCACAACCATTGTTTTTTTTTTTTCTCTGCTGCTACTGAAGTCAGTGAATGTCTAGGAGTAGGATTTCATGACCCAGCCATGCCTCAGGGACAGACTATTGCTTGCTAGTGTATGGAATAATTTCTCTAAGCTGGGCCGGGCATGTAGCTCAGCAGTAGAGCACCCACTTAATGTGCTCAAGGTGCTGGGTTGGATACACAAGACTGCATAGAAGAAGAAAACAAACAATAATAAAAACAACAAAAACCAGAGAAAGGAATAAAGTAAAATCCCAATAAAAACAATCACAACACAACAACAACAAAAAAGAGAAGGGAAAATAATATAGAATAAACTAAAAAGTTAAAAAATAATAAAAAGTAAAATTAATTCAAAAAGAGAGAAACCAAGGAAAAAAGAAAAAATTAAGAGACTAAGGAGTAGAAAAACTACATATCTATGTAAGTATGTGTAAATATCTAATTCATATACATATGTATATAAAAGATATACATATTATATAAAATGCAAATTTTTATCATATAAGTGTATGTGTCTATATAAAGTAAAATTAATTTAGAAACAGAGTAAAAAGGAAAAATTAAATATAAAGGGAATATAAGAAAAATATGTATGTATATATATATACACACACACACATTTATATATACACATATAAACAAACAAACACACACACACACACCAAAAAAAAATAGGATTAATGGAGAGTAAAAATGTCCTCTCCATCATGCTGGATTATGGAGACAAGACTGGTTGTTTGAGACCTGTGCTTTTCAGAGGTTCTTTCCATGTCTTCTTAGGCTGTCCACCCCTTCAAGACAGCAAAGTCTGGGGATTACTCATGCTTCTTGGCTTTGTGGTGCTTGTCAGTCAACTAGCTGAAGTGGTCTGTTGCTGAAGTCAGTTGGAATAACTGAGTTGCCTTGCATGCTAGAGTGAACTAGGGTGGAACTCAGAGCTCTGGAGGAGAGGATTTAGTCTGGATTTATTTAGACTGTGCACTCCAAGAGTGCTGCAGACACTGATATTGCAGCATGGCACTAACATAGTGTGGAGTATGGAATTCATCTGGAATAAGTGCCCTCTTCACTATGCACTCACAAGGCAGGGCTGTTGTTGGGCTTTGCAATGTGTCAAGAACTCTGACACTTTTTATGCTGCATCCATTGAGGGCAAGTAGATATTAAAGAATCACAACTATCTGTGCTAGGGGTTGGCAGCTGGCCCCATGCAATCTACTGCCTATGATTCTGCTGTTCTGAGACTTTGCTCCCATGCAAAATCATAAGTTGACTATTCCTTCGCCTAGACTCCTGCAGCTGACTTCCTGAATTGCCAGTTTTAAAGTGGAAGCATCTTCAGTTCCCTTACATGTCACAGTCCAGGTGGCCAGGGCACATAGTTCTCAGCAGCTTTGCATCAGAGGCTCTCCCCAAGTCCAAACTGACTCTGGAGGCAGCTGCCTCCATTAAGTCAGTGTAGTATTACCTTCATGAAGAACTAGAGGCTGGAAAATGCAGGAATCTTTGACTCTCGGAACAGCAAGTCAGACAGGACTTTCTCAAGAAAGTTCCATGAGAATACACTGCTAAGTGTAGTAAACTTGTCTAGAGCAGACTGGTATGAGGATGATCCCAGGTTGACTGCCTGTTTAAACTATATTTCTGCAAATAGTTGATTGATTCCTGTTCTAGTGGTGCTCATTGGAACTGTCCCTCTTCTACCTCAGTCCCCACCCTCTGCCACACTGCCTTCTGATTCTGGGAAACTGCTTTACCCTCTGTTCCATTATCCAAAGGCCTTGAGTTTCTCCAAGTCTCTGTCCACTATTGAACTTCAGTGTTCTCCCACAGTCATCAATTTTATGAGAAGCTGCTCTCCAGGTGATTTGATCCTATCCCCCAGAAAGTGGGTGAGTGCTATGGTTGTAAACAATGTGGAAAAGCCTTTGTTACATCTGCTCAGCTTCACTTAAATGAAGGAACCCAGAGTGCAGAGAAATCATACTCATGAAAACAATTGGCAAAGTCTTCTGTTAATAATGTTTCACTCATTAACATGTAGTAAGTTTTCTGTATAAAAATTCTTTGAATGTGAAATGTTGTGAATCAACATTTCTTGTCAAAATCAAAGAGAAGAAAGTGCTCACATGTCCAAATCTATCTATCTATCTATCTATCTATCTATCTATCTATCTATCTATCTATAAATAGTACTGAGGATTTAGTCTGGTGGTCCTCTATCACTGAGCCACAACCTTTTTCCTTTTTATTTTGAGACAAGTACTTGCAGAGTTCCTTACGACTTTGCTTAGGTGCTGAGTTTGGCTTCACATTTGTGATCCTTCTGCCTCAGACCCCGAGTCTCTGGGATTAAAGGCAAACACTACTAGATCTAACTGAATAATGCTTTAAATGTGAAGATTTTGGAAAATCATTCCATTTTCCCTGTTGCCTTCAAAGTCATTTCACTCACACTGTAAAACAAACCTCAGAATGTGGAAGATTGGGTACATTCTGTCAGCTTCCCATCTCAGCCCTGCTTTCCTTCTCATATATGAAAATACTCAGAGAAGCCCTGAGAATGTGAGAAATGTGGGAAGTCTTCTAATTTTCCCAGTTTTTTATAAGGTCTGGGAAGACTCTTCTTGAAAGATTCATGCCAAAATTGAATAAATCATATGCAAGTAAGTGAAAAAAAAAAGAAAGTGGGTGAGTGCTGGGTGCCTCTAAACACCATCTTCATTCCTGTAGATGGACTTTTTTCTTTGTACAAAAACCAATTCTATTTGTGCTTTATGTACTCAACACGGGCCTTGATTATTTAATAAGGAAAACAAACTAAATGTTTAGTAAATTAATTCTGAAAATGTCTCAATATGAAAATCTGTACTGGATAAATACTAGAAGATAGGCTTACCAAGCACTTTATCCACAACCCCTTTGACCAACAAATATGACGTATCAAAGCCTTTGGTTTCCTACATGACTTATCAGACATATCAATAATTTAGGTTGTGGTAGAGAAATAAATCAGTGGAATAAAAAAAATAACATCATGAACTTTGAAACTGAAATTGGGTAGATCTACATTCAAATCCAAAACTATTACCAAAATTCTGAAAGATATCAGTTAAATGTACTATCTAATATATTTGAACCTGTTTTTTCAGTCATAAAATTGAGTTAAATAATGATAATTGTTTAATGGGTGTAATTGATACCCAGTAATTGTCACAGAATAAATGTGAATTTTAATTGTGATAAAATTTGATACCTTAGAATGGTAGACCAAATCTAATGAAATAATATATGAAAGTCATACATATAAGTCTTGGAAATTTGACCTAAATAAATCAATCTTCAAAATTACAGTAGAGAAAAGATGTGATCTTGTGGCAGAAAAAAAAACTGTCAAGGAAATTTACTTGATAGTAATGAGACTTATAAATCAATAACAATTTTTGTCTGGCAAGAAAACTAATACAACCTTGACTGTATTGATGAAAGATGGAGGGGAAGTCCCTTTGCTCTCCTCTCAGTTCACAGGTGTGTACAAAAACTGGAGTTTTTTTTCTTCTTCCTTTTTTTAAATTCTTTTTTTATTTGTTCTTTTTAGATACACATGACAGTAGAGTGTATTTTGACATATTATACATAGGTGGAGTATAACTTCCCATTGTTGTGGTTGTACATGATGTGGAGTTACGTTGGTTGTGAATTCATAGATGAATATAGGAAAGTTATGTTCAATTCATTCTACTGTCTTCTTACTTAGAGTGTTTTTAAGTGAGGACAGGATGTTGGTTGAATTAAAAAGAATCCATATAGTAACCAACAGAAAGAAGGAAGTATGTATAACAGTTGAGGCAGAAAAGATGCAAATGAATCCTTACTATTTTCAGGTATGAGAGATATGGAAGGAAAATGAGACATCCATATTATTAAGAAAGAATGAACTGGGGTCAGTGAGCTGAACCCAGAACAGATTTGGTTCAAGTCAATAAAGAGTTTTCTCAATAGCTGTCAAAAACAGAATGACTTGATTTGGGCAACAGACCTTTTTCTTAACTGGCACTGGGAAGCATGGACTTGACAGTGGGTGGGATGATTGCAATGGGTCCAAATATTTACTGGAAATATTAATAAATTATAATTTTGGAACCTTCCAATGTTAAGATTTTTGGATTGAATGTGTTCCACAGTATCAGGTGACCTAAAATTTGGGACTACACTATTAACTAAATTAAACCTATACAGCATTAAATTTAGAAAATCAAAAGCATTTTTACATCTGTTTGCACTACAGTGAATTCTTACTGATTTACTTACTGAATTACTTACAGTGAATTCTTACTGATGTTTTTAAGGACCTAGTCTGATGGCTAACAAACATTATTACACCTATTTATATAAAGAATATCTTGTTTAAAAGTAGGCAAAAAGGGAGGTTTCAAACTTACTGCAAAGATGCTTCCATTAATGGAAAAAGAATCTGCATATTTTTCATTCTTTCATTGAAACCTCAAGATTCAATTTGATAGCCTGCCTTCTTATTGCATTGTCCAGTATAATTTCTCTCTATTTTTTCTGTTATTACTCCATGGTAAAATAGTCTGACTCCTCATTTTGCTACCTACTAGATATGAGACCTCAATAACATCTCTCAAGTCTTACTTTCCTCCTATGTAAAATTTAGAAGCCCTCATGCATCTCTCAATGCTGTAAAGATTAAATCAGACAACACAGAAATCCTGGGACCATGTTACTGGCTTCATCAATATGAATTCTCCCAACCCACTTATCCTAGAAGACGCTTTCGGTGATAATTCTGACACTGAATGGAATTAGTGGGATTGTTGACTAGAAGAATGAATGGCTAGAAGGCCTTGTCTTCTACAGCATTGCAAAGCAAGGCTTCATTTGTCAAATGGAACTGGCATGAGTTGGACTTCTAAATGGTTGAAAGCAGACTGTAAATTATTAATCATTAAATAATAATTCAGTAAAAGCATTTCTGTGGGGTATTTATATAATATGGTTCAGGCACCATGCTTTTCAGTGAGCTATCTTAATACAGCACTAAAGACTGAAACACACAGAAAGATTAATAGTTAATCTGTCCATTAGAAGGCCTTCCTAAAAAATTGAATAGCTAAAGTAAGTTTTTGGCAATAAATGCATCACATTCAACTCAGGCTAGGACTCTAACAAATTATAGTTGTACTAATAATTTAAATTGCTGATTGAATTGGAAATGGTTTATTTTGGGTATAAATTAAAAGTGATCCTGCAAAATATGGGGTTAATTATCAAAGAAAAACTATTTTCCCTAAATTTCAAATTCAAATATGAACCAACATTCATTATAATGTATTGACAATTGAATTATGACCACTCTTACTGAATGACTACCAGTTTTGAGGCACCAGACTACATGTTTCTCATTATATCATCCTTATGATTGCCATACAGATGTGGAGACAGAACTTGATCAGTTTCATAACTTCTCCATCATTGTGTAGCTGCTTAGGTGGTGGAGATGAATGCTAATCAGGTTGCATTTAAATCTAAATTTGTATACATTTAAATTATACCACAAAAATTCATGCAAACTTAAAAATTTTAAGGCAAGTCTAAACAATTGATACTTCAGTGTGGATCCTTTAGAAATGTCCACTTGGCCACCAACTTTTATTGTTAAGTAGTTGTCAGGTTAATGTCAGGTGGAAATGGCTAGACTTTAAGCAAATATTACCAAAGTCAAATATTTTACCTTTTATAAAACTGAAGATAAGGAAGCAGAGTCAACATTAATTTGGAAAGGACAATATACTGCCTAACCTGGTAACCCTCCATTATTATTATTGTTGTTGTTATTATTATTATTGTTATTATTTCAATGATGAGGATCAAACTCAGGACCTTATATATGCTAGTCAATCACTCTACCACTGAGCTATGTTCCCATCCTCTAACCCACTGAGTAGATTTAGGGAATTTGTTATTTCATTGTAGGAGAGTTCCTGCAATGGAAGTGAAAAAGTGAGCCAGATAATACAGAAAATAATTTATCTCTCATGAATTTAAGATATGATCACATTTCTTCAGCTAAACCAATCAAATGCATACACTGAAGATTTTGAATTTGGACCTGGAGATATAATGTAAGAGGGGCTGTAGACAATCCATTTTTGCAAAACAAACAGAAGTTCCAGTAGCAACTTTTGGCAACTTCAGTGACAATTGTAGCAATGGAGTCAGTGGCAGTGCCCAAGTGCTGCATATTTGGCAGTTTGAGGCTGAGTTATTATTAATGTCTCAGCCATTTGAAAATGACTGTGGTCTTGGCTATTAGTCTTAAACTTAATTCTCTCTTGAATTTAAGACTATTCAAAGTTGGCTTTTAATCTACCATATGGTTTTATTTTCCCATGCTGATTTTGTTATTGTCATTAAGCATAACTTGAACTATCAGTATATATAATATAGAATCTACAAAAACATTAAGTGTTTTGTCTAAATTATAGTGGAAAATAGAGGTATTTAATAACGGATGCAAGAAAGTTTGTGGAAAATGCTCCCCCCTTAACCCCAAGAATTTTACAGTTAGGGTGGGCATTCCCTTTCTGTCAGTTATTTTAAAACAATTTTAGTCACTACCAGTGGCATTCTCTCTCTTCCTAACTTCAATTTCCATAAAGGGTTTGGATCATGATGTAAAGTACAAATGGATTTGGTTTTGCTTTTCTTCTATTGCTTTTTGAAATTTGAGCATTCTCTGCCTTCTGGTTATGCTGACGGTGAGAGTTTTGTGCAGCTTTATTTGCTTTATTTTTTGTACTCCATTGTTTGGGGAGCATATATAGGAGGATTTATAATTGGGTAATCCCTATTAACCCTGGCTCCATATACTTTTCTTATCCAGGTAAATGCTAGGTGACTCTATTACCCAAATGGAAAATGAAATTTAAATTAAAAAAATAAACTATAAAACTTATAAAAGAAAGCATAAGGGCTGGATGTGGCTCAAGCGGTAGCACGCTCACCTGGCATGCGCCGGGCGCTGGGTTCAATCCCCAGCACCACATAAAAATAAAATAAAGATGTTGTGTCCACCGAAAAATAAAAAATAAATATTAAAAAAATTATCTCTCTCTTTCTCTCTCTCTTTAAAAAAAAGCATAAGTAAACTTATGAATAATAATTCAAGATGAAAGTATTAGTTGAATAACAGAAAGTGCTGCTGAGGCCATATTCTAGAGATATTCTAGATATTCTGGCAAATAGGTATAAAAGTTCCAGAAGAAAATCTGGCACTAACCCTTTAGATTGAAATGTGTAGACTTTTCCCTAGTAAGCTGAGTAAAAGGTACTTACCACTTACGTAAACATGTCAAACAATTTATATGGACAAGATGTTTCATGGTAGTGTAATTTTAATAAGAGAAGAAGTCAACATGTACATCTGGTGTAATCATTAAAAAATTTATGGTATATCCTTATTAATGACTACTATTAATTTTTTATGCATCTGTAGCCACATCAATTTTTAAGGTGTATGCATATAGAAGTATTTAAAAATAGGAACAGGTCTTAACTAGAAAATGATGTGCTTCCTAATATCCTTATATTAAAAAAAAACCCTAATAGTTAATTCCTAATTCTGTCTATCTATTTATCTATCTATGTCATGAGTAATGATAGTCTATCACATATGGCTTATATGACTGACTATAATTCATATAGAGAATTTAATTATTGGAGAAATACTCATTTAGTGATCTATCTTATTATTAAAACATTAAGATATCCTAGTTGTTATCCTATAGTTTTGTTACCATTGGGGGAAAACAGGAACAAGGGATCTCTCCTTATTATATATTACAATTGCATGAATATTTAAAACTGTTTCAGTAAATGTCAATAATTATAAAAATGCATGATTAGAGGGATGCACAGATGGAGACAGATATGATAAATTATCTAAAAATGGTAGCTGAAGATACTAATTATTGATTGCAGAGTCCTATCAAAAATTTTTATATTTTTATATGTTTGAAGTATCTTATGATAAATATTTGTGAAAAAATGTTTAGTTCTGGAGCTAGATTTTCTAGATTTAAATGTGGTACTTTCTTTGACTTTAGTCCTTAAACTCAATTTTCTCAACTATAGAATGGAATAGATAAGAATAACTACCTCTTAGAGTAATACAATTATGAATGAGTTAAGAAATATATAGCCAGCCATATGGCGGCCTGTACTTGTAATCCCAGAAGCTCAGTAGGCTGAGACAGGAGGATCATAAGTTCAAAGTCAGCCTCAGCAATTTAGTGAGGCCCTAAGCAACTTAGCAAGACCCTGTCTCACAATACAAAATAACAAAGGGCTAGAGAGGTGACTCAGTGGCTAAGTACCCCCTTGGTTCAGTCCCCAGTATAAAAAACTAAATAAATAAAAGAGCATCTAGAAAAATGCCTAAATATAACTTCAATAAATATTAGTTATCATTGTTCTTAATACTTTAAAGCACTAAAGCTTAACCATCTTTTAAATTGAAATAATTATATAATTTATTGGAATTTACACAAGGAATGTGGAGAATACAATTTATTTTTTTTACTCATAGCTCAAAGTAATAACAAGAATCTGTTATAATGATCATATATAATACTGTGGCTTTATTAAATAGGTTTTAAAATTCCAAGTTCTTTATGTATTTTTTTACATTTTCTTCTGCTTTATTTGTATCTCTCTTCATCAGACTTTTAGATTTCATTTTTATTACTTTCAAGCTGTTTGCTTGTATTTCCTCTTCTAACAATTGTCTACAACTATGTTTAAGCACCTTAATAATAGGCTTTGAGTGGCAACCCAACATGTCCAATGGAAAAAATCCACCATGCTACAAAAGTCTTAAATATCTAGAAGCCTCCTTGCTCCTATCCTTTGCCCTACTCAATGTGTCATTCATTTTTCTCTTGTCCTGAGACCCAGCTTGAACAGTTGATATTGGTGGATGATGACTCCTGGGAATTGAAAGTATAGCATACTTCTCGGTAGATTCCCAGAGTCTAGTCAGGTTTATAAGGATCTGGTGTTTGTTTGTTTGTTTTATTTTTTGTTTGTTTGTTTGTTTTCAGATTAATACAAGACATATCACAATTTTACTTAATGACTTCCACTCCCAAGGGAAAGAGCTATTTCTATGTGTGAAGACCAAAAGGCAGCCAGCTGAACAGACCTAACATCTGGTAGGAAATGGTCATGTAATTCTGTGCAAACACAAGCTCCAATCTCAAAACTTGCCTCCTCTGTTGCATAACTGGTTGATACTCTTGGGATTATTCTTGTATTTGCATCTCTTCAGCATGCTATCACTTCATTACAACTTTTTATTACCCCGAGACCATTTTATTTTCCATTTTAAATGACTTTTCATTTATGTAGCTTTGGAGTCTCTTAGTGCAAATTTTGGCCAAGATTCCTAAATATATCTGCCTGAGGTAAGATAAGCCTACTCTGGATCCCTGTTCTGTGATTTTGCTGGCTCCAGCTTTCCAGATTGCTTAACTCTGTCTTCATTACTTCCCTCATTCTAATTCCTCTCAGATTCCTTGGAAAATGCTGGAATATGCTTGCTCTCTTTTGAAAAATGTTGTATAAACAAGTAAGTCTCTCTATAATATAATCATATTCACTACTTTTAAAATTTTTATTTTTATTTCATATATATTAAAGTGAACTCCAATTTTTCTTTAAATGACTGTTCCTGCAATTTGATATGTCCCTATCTTGCAATAAGTTTATCCATGGTGTAATCATTTTTTATGTATTTTTAAATTATTGATTGACACATACTATTTACACATATATATGATGTAAAATGTGAAATTTTGATTCAGTCTGTACTGGGTGTTATTTTTTTGACATTCATTTGTGGAACATACACTTATTAAGTGCTAAGCATGATATTAGACAATAATGCTCTAAGTATTAATGAAATAAAATGACTAAATTTAAGAATAATCTGAAACAGATTTGTGAATAAATTAGAATGAAGTTTCAACCTTAATTCATTTCTGAAAATGATTAAATCTTCACGAGGAGCAGAGACTGAAATTAAAATCATCCAAACCCTGGTGGATTCTACAGATTGTCATTGTCCAATAGTTCAAGAATAATCAATTAATGTCTATCTTCTTCTGGACGGGAGCAAACATATTACGCTTTAGGATGACACAGTCAGTGGACATAATAGGATTAAAAGAACACAAACTGTGCCAGATAACCAAACCAAATCCTCCTACCTGCATCTGATTCTAATTTACAAGTGCAATGAGTGTAACAAGAGCTTAGTGGCAGCTAAAATGCCAGGAAGGGGTGCAGATTAGTGGTGAAAAGATCCTCTCAAGGGCCTCCTGCCCCAATAAGAAATGCCAGCAGAAAGGGAGTTTACCAAAAATACAAAGCAAAGCTTGTTCAGCCTTAAATGTTCCCACTTGAATTTTCCAAGACAAAAAAGGTCTTTGGTTCCTTACCAGTCACCCAGAGAAAATGATCCAACCCAATATTCTAAAACACTCAGTTTCCCCAATTTACCCAGATGTTCTCAACACACCCACTGCTTTGTGAACTCATCCTCTAGGATTTCTGAATTATCCCTTGTTACTCCACTAAAATGAGCAAGTTGTGAAGGAGCCAGTATTGTCTTAGAATTCTATGTGTAGTGGACCCAGTCTATTACATCCTTGACCAAAAATTCCTGGCTAGTGGCCATATTAGGGATCAACAAGTGAAAGAAAAGTGCCCTTTGTCACTTCCCAGAGGAATACAAAAGAGGCTCTTTCATGGGATTAGAATCTAAATTTTGCTCTTGATCTTGAAGTACTTAATATAACTAGTCATCCTGAGATGGAAGACCTGAATTCTATTTCTATTTTAAAAATTTCAGAGCTTTTAGTGTCTCTGAAACTTTGGGGAAACTGTCAGAACCAGCTGACCTCCCTTAATGTCCACTTCATCTGTGAGTACACTGCTAGATTTCCTTGAACCTCTATTATTTCTTAGCTTCTCAGCAATGGAGTTAAGCTCATAGATCCATAAATTGTATCCTAAATCTGTGACCAACAAAAGAGTTTTGAAACAGTTGTCATGTAAATCCAAACAAAGAAGGCTAATATCTAGTTTGGCTCTGTGATAGCTTAGATGGACATAAAAATTCACCAAGGTACTAGACCTTGGGAAGAAGACTAGATGTGTTTGTGTCAAATCTGTAGCTCATGAATTCTGAAGCCCTTGAGAAGACAAAAAGGCTAAATGATGACGTACTCTTATCAACACCTGTCTATACCTTTGTACTGAGAGCTGTAGAGAGAGAGAGAGAAAATTCTCTCTGTATAGGTGGTATAGATCATACTAGCTTTTGTATGTACATTAGAAATCTCCTGGGGCTTATATTGAAAACCTAGGAGCCCATGGTCCAACCCAGACAACTTCAGAATATCTTAGGTTACAGTTCCTTGAGATGATTCTGATGAAGGCTGCCAGGCTGAAGAACCCCAACCTAGAGCTAGGCATGGTAGCACATATTTGTAATCCCAGCAGCTAAAGAGGCTGAGGCAGGAGGACCACAAATTTAAAGCTAGCCCCAGTAATTTAGCTGGGCTCTAAATAACACAGGGAGACTATGTCTCAAAAGAGTAAAAAGGGCTGGAAATTTGACTCATTGGTTGCGTGCCCCTGGGTTCAATTTCTGGTGCCATATAAAGAACCCCCGACTCTACTGGCTGATAATTACACTTCATCCAACTACCTTTACGAAGCAATAAGACACCTCTGTACATTTTTTTTCTTCTCATTTGATATCCTGAGTATGAGGATAAATGAAACAACAGCAAAAAAAAAAAAAAAAATAGGATAGTGGATCTATATAGGATAATATGCCAAATAGAACGCATAAATCAGAGTTGCTGAGGCAAACACCTGCCTAACAATATTCCATAATAGAAGATCCCTTTTCTTTTCGTCTCTTTGGGCACCTAAACTCTTTCCCCTCAGCTCTCCTGTAAAGGGGATGCCAGAAGTCATCTTTCCTGTTCCCACTCCCAATGGCTTCCCGTTTCTTAATGTGATTCCTGCCTGTAATTCAGCCAGACTGTGGAGACAGATTCTCCCCAAGTACGATGTGGCCACCCAGCACTCACAGCTTCTTTGTGCCCATTTTTTCCTATCTACGGGAATAGAAACTGTAGCATCTGAAGAATCAATGTACATGCCTTCCCAGAACTGGAAAGAGAAAAGAAAACAAATGCTAGATTAGCTCTGCCAGAGAGAACTGGGAAATTGTGATATATCCTCTGAGTGTGCACCTCTCTCTCTCTCTCTCTCTCTCTCTCTCTCTGAGAGAGAGAGAGAGAGAGAGAGAGAGAGAGAGAGTTTATCTATCTAATGAATTTCAAGAAAAATCAGGTTAGCAGACAAGAATGTAAATCATAGAGCAAGGTAAGTTAAGAATAAAGAAAACTGAAACAAAAAATTAGGACAGTTGATGCCTAGACTAAGGATAATATCCTAAAATCCAATTTCAAGAGGACATAGAATAGCAAATAAGGAGAAAACAACTTCTCACTTAGTTTTCAAGGTATTTTGAAACAATTGTACACTGCATCAGACATGAACAGTGTACCAAGCCTATTGTACTAATGACATTCAAATAACAACTGTTGTTTTTTTTTTTTTAAAGATAATAGTAAGACCCATGAAATAAGTTAACTTGGGACTAAATGTAGCATTTACGTAAGAGAAAGATATAAAGGAAATGCAATTATTAAATAAAATCTATATTGTTGATACATAGGAATCACACCTTATGACCAATTTGGTCATTTAGTAACCAATTTAAATTGACTATTTTGGGATGGACCTAATTCACTGCAGTTAGTATTATGGCTTGTAATTCACTTTTCCAACATTGCACAATGACTCACAGCTAAATTCTCTGAGGCAAAACCTTCTGCCCTTAAAGCACTCTTGACTAGAATTCCTTTTCCCCACAGGGATTAGATCTCAAATTATATTAAATGCAATGCTCTACTTTTTTTCTTTTATGGGAGGCTTCAAAAATATACTCATTGACTTCTAGGAAGCAGAAGCCTGTGAGGAAATATGGCTAAAGATAGAAATTCTGAAGGGTATGGATAAAATTAACATAATCAATAATTTTAATAGTAAAACTCTATAGAGGGATAATACAGATTCATCTCAATGGATATGACCTTCTGCAGATTGGTCCATGGAGGTAACAGGCACCCTCATACAGTTCACGTAAGAGTGCAATTTGGTGGGTTTCTTCTTCTTAAGGGAAATTTATCAGTACTTTCTTAGCTTCATGTACCCTGATCCAACAATTAAACTGCCTTATGAAAATTTTTTTCAGAACTTGAAGAAGTTATATCTGTAAGTATATTTATTACAACACACTTTTAGCTCAACAGAGAGAAACAAAGTGCACAGTATAAAGGGCTAATGCAATTAACACTCAGATGTTGCTATCATAGACTACTAGTCAGTAATAAAGAGGAGACATAGATACATCTGTGCTCATATGGAAAGACTTGCCAAACCAATTATTAAGTGAAAAATGTAAAGTTGAGAACAAACTGTATCACTTGTTTCTGGGTAAATTTTAAAAACTATTTTATTTATTTTTTTGGTAGGGGTGCTTTACCACTGAGCTACATTTGCAGTCCTTTTTATTTATTTATTTTAATTTTGAGACAGGGGCTCAGTAAGTTGCTGAGGACCTTGCTAAATTGCTGAGGTTGGACTTGAATTTGTGGTGTTCCTGTCTCAATCTCCCAAGTTACTGGGATTACAGGCATGCACCACCATTTTGGGCAAAACTATTTATTTTTAAATTGACAATATTGAATGCTTTTATTGTGTACAACATGATGTTTTAAAATATATATACACTGCAGAACTAGTAACAAATGCATTAACTCAAATAGCTATTTTTGTGGTGATAGCATGTAATATCCACACTCTTTTACTTTTTTCAAGAAGTCAAGTCATTAACTATAGTCAGCTTATTGTCCAGTAGACGTCTTGAAATTTATTCCTGTCTAACTGCAGTACTTTGTGCCTAATATTTTCTTCTCTTGAAGTAAATAAACTATTATATTTTTGGAAAGAGACTAAACAGTTGTAGGGAATTCTGCTGCTTCCCAGTTAACATTTCCATATTGCTTGGACACAACTCAAAATGCAAGTGTATTTTCAAAGTCTAGAAATGAAAAGTTTGCACCCTGAATTTTTGAGGAAAAAAGACAGTTTTACTTAAATGGCACTGATTCACTTGGGATTTTGCATCCGTATGAACAAGTATTCTTTAAATTTCCCCTCATCTTCTATCAGCTTGGCTTTCTGCTTTTGGAAAGCATTAGTTTTCCACTTGAATTGGTTACTTCCACTCTGGCTTTGACTATCTAATACCAAGTGTTTTACTTGTCCTAGGTAGACAGATTATCTAGCCTGAATTAGATGACATTACCATTTTGTCCCTGGATCTAGAATCTGCCTGCAGCTATGTCTGGGTCTCAGGTCAAGACATTTTGGCTGCAGGTCTTATTCTTCAATTAATGATTAGAATCCACTCATTTTGAACTCAACTCCTTCACTCTGAAAATTTCAGCCAACTCATTCCTAGAATATGTTATTTTGAGGAATAAAATTGGAAATAATCAACCTTCTCAAAAACAAGTATAAATTATCAGCTCTAAAATTTGTATTTGCCCTTTAGTTGATAAATAGCAATTATATATATTTATGAGGTACAGTGTTACATTTGATATATGCATACTTCGTAAAATAACTGAATCAAACTGATTAATATATTATTTCTTTGTGTGAAAATACTTAAAACATATTTCTTTAGCAATTCTGAAACATACACTACATTATTGTTAACTATAGTTCTCATGCTGTCCAAATCAGTAAAATATTCCTCCTGCCTAACTGAAACTGTACATTTTGATTATATCATTTCCTCTTTCCCAATCCATTTCCCCACCCCATATTCTGGGCACCACCATTCTATTCCTAACTATGAGTTTAACTATTTTAGATTATACTTATAAATGAGATCATGTAGCACAGTAGGCCCTCTGTTGCCATTGGGTTTGCAACTGTAGATTCAACTAACAATGGATCAAAACCATTTAGATCATAGACATAAATGCTAATAAGACTTAGCAAATATTGACAGAGTTAAGTGAAATATGCTGGATGAGGATCATACCCCAGATCTCAGCAATTGAGGTCTCAGTGCCCTAGAAAACAACATCAGCTTTGTAGATTTTTACTTTGTAGACTTTTACTTTGAACTGTGTGCCATCCTGACAGCAGAACAGCTGTTTACCAATGTCCTTGCTTTGTATTGATTAAATAAAGAAACTATTTCACAGTCTTGAAAAAAAAATTTTTTTGGAGAAAACCTGCATCTATATTGAGCATGAACAGACAATTTCTTATCATTATTTCCTAAACAATACAATGTGACAGCTATTTACACACATTTACATTGTATTAAGTATTATAAGTAATTTTAGAGATGATTTAAAATATATGGGAGGATATACATAAATCATATGCAAATAGTACATCTCTTTATATAAGACTTGAGAATCTGCAGATTTGGGCATCCACAGGGGATCCAAGAACCCACTGCCTAAATACCAAGGAGTAGCTACATTTTTTTCTATGCCTGACAAATTTCATTTAGCATAAAGTCATCTATGTTGTTCATTTATGTTGTCAAAAATAGTATATGTTAAAAAGAATGGATATTCATATGTTTAGGATATATCTGTACTACCATGTTTATTATAGCATTATTTATAATAGCCAACATATGGAAGGAACACAAATGTCCATCAAGGACGAATGCATAAAGAAAATGTGATATACGTATACAATGGCATACTACCCAGTCTTAAAGAAGAACAAAAGTCTGTCATGTGCATTGCCATTTTGTTTTTAACAATATCAATCCGGAATTTCCTCTGGATTAAAAACAACAACAACAACAAGGGAAATAGTTCAATAAACAAATGAGTACCAGTAAAAATTCAAAGGTGCAAGTCCCATCTTTTCCCAAATACAAAAATTGACTTTGGAAGACTGAATCCCCCTGCCCCAAAGCTTCATAAATTTAGATTCTAATGAAGCTTTATTAAAATAACCAGGAGCTGAGGTCTTTGCTAATGTCTCTTTTCCAGGGAGGAGGACTGCAGTCACACACATTCCAATGCCAATGGGCATTGTCAACGTTCACTAGAAGACTAGACATAAGACAAACTCCTGAGAACAGTACCTGATCTCAAATTCAATTACGAAATAGAGTCCAGGGAAAGCTCAGTGGAAGTTTGAGGGTTTGGAGACACAGCATAGGTAAAGTCTCTGTGGAGGATGAGTCTCCCCAGGGTGAACTCTGATGACTAGGCAGACAAAGGAGGCAGGGAAGAGTTCCAGGAACAAGAAGGAAAGCTGCTCTGGTTTAAAACATGTTCATTTAAACTTCCCTATGAAAGCAGCATGGTTCCGTAGAAGGATCATCTGCTTCTACAGATGTGAGGAAAATGTCCATTTTGTGCTTGTCCAGTCTACCAAATCAAGCATGTTGGGAACAAGCCAGAACCTTTTCAGAACCATTCCTATGGCCCTACTCAGTCAGATCCTTGACCAGAAGAATCTGGCCAGAGGCCATTTAAGAGCTCAAAAGGGAGGAATGTACTCTTGTCTTTGCTAGAGTAATACAAAGGAGATCCTGTTATGAATGCAACTTGTTTACTCACTAGGAACCCGAAGACCTTTTGGTCTACAGTTTTAGATGCCACTGGATCTACGAAATTCTTTTTTGTTTGTTTGTTCCTTTAAATTCCAGAATTGGCACATTTACTAGAACCCTAGAGGCCTGTTGGAACTATATACCTCTGCTCCTGATAAATATGAAATAGTCTGCTTTTCTCATCTCCCCTACCCACAAAAGCTACTCTAGATTTTCAAATGTGGAAGCAAACATAATATAGGTTCATGTCCTTTTCAAATAGGAGAGCAATTAGAGAGGAGTTTTGAAATGTACTGAGGTAAGCATGAGTTAGTTTTTATTTCATTATAAGTTCAACAACAACAACAACAATATATATATATATATATATATATATATATATATATATATATATATTCTAATATATCCACTATATATCTAATATATATATATATCCTTCCCTAGGGCTCAAGGGCCTAGGGGAGAAAGTAAATTTGGATGAGAGCCAAAGTTCTAGCTTGTAATCAGGTGCTTAGACCATGAAGGCTCTGGAAGAACTTGGAGAGTAAGAGACTGGTGGACTAGAAGGCTCACCCTAACATTTAAAGCAGAAGGGATGGAATATTTCACTGAGCACAGTATATTCAACCAGGGACTATGGCCCCTAGACCCCTATCATCTGAGGTTCTAGTTTAAAATCTGATATCCTATCCTAATCCTAATCTCAGACATTCAATTTACAATTTTCTTTCTGGGACCCTCCCTTCAGCTTTTCTACCAAGGTCTTTGAGCTGTCCACAGAGTTAGCTATTCTCAGCCAGCTTCAGGTTGAGTCAGTTAAGTTAGAAACACTTTGAAGACAATAGGGTTACCTATTTTCTAGGATATAAGGTTGGAGTACAGCAAAATGGAGACTGGTTTATAAAAGAAAGCATTTTAAACAAATGTATGGAAACCAGGATCTTAAATGAGTCAAGAGATGTGTCCCAAATAAAAAATATCTCCACAAACGCACAGATGAAAACATTCCCTCAAAGGTTCACTCTTTCTATGTAGCAGAGATGAGACCTCAAAGCCCAAGCTAACACAAAAGTAGAGAACCAAGTCAGGGAAAAATGAGATCTGTTTCTATGATTGAGTCACATATGATGACAGGTAACAGTGCACTCCTGGTAGCCAGTGGCAGTAGGTAGGTTTACAAATGTCCTTCTTAACTGACCAATACTGAGAGTGGCTATCAGAAATAATTAGAATCAGATTCTAATTATTCTATTTCAAAAATTATTCTATTTAAAAAAAATAGAATCAGATTCGCAGAAATTAAGAAAGTCTATATTACACTAATCCTTGCATCATAAGCTTTCAAGAGTCTCAGGTGGTAGGTAGAGAGTTGCAGATCTGTCTCTGAGTACCCTGGTTGCAGTACACATGCCATGTATGAGGTGTATCTGGATGCTTCTTCCCTAAATAGGAGATTGAACAAAATACCATTGTTTTAATTTCTAGTATGCTTAGATTTGCAATCATCCTACTTAGGTAAAATCGTAAGCATGTGTATAAACTATCCTACCAAATTCTTTACTACAAAACATTTTGGGAACAGAATGACCAGTTTCTAACAATTTCATTCTTCCAGGTCTACAATGGAGACTAATATGTAGCAATAGGTTTAGGGGTCTGAACTTTTCCTCTGGGACCAGTTAGCCCCTTTACCAGAGCCTGTGTCCAATTTCAGATCTTTCTACTATCACTTAAACATATCCACGGAGGAAAAGGGGGCTCATAATACCTCTTACTTGAGTGCAAAATTTTAATGAGTTCTACAGTCAAGAGTATTTATGCCTAAACACTGATTTATTAATTTATGGACCAAATAAAGATAGCAATATCCAATATACTTGATGATTTCATTCCTAGGAAGCAACATCACATACTTAAAACATAATTTTAAATTAAAAAGAGGATGAGAGTAAAGCATATTTATAGAATATTTAAAGGTATATAAGGATAAGAGCCTAACCAAAGCACACTCTTTTGCAAGAAAAAAAGGCTTACAGTTTGGAAGATGCTTATAACTGTACAAGTGGCAAGTGACAGTTATGAGTTTCACTTCCTCTAGTCATTCAAGAGAGGGCAATTGAAAAACCTTTTCTTTTCATATTGTACTAGACTTTGAGAACTGGAATGAAGTTGATAAAAAAACATAAAATAGTTCCCTATATAAGCGACAGTTATACAAAATTTTACTTTCATAAAACTCTTCATGTAATTGCTGTCAATTAGTTCTTAGCAGAACTTTTTGATGTGTCATTTATAAATCAGGAAAATAAACCTTAATCAAGTTCAGTAATTTGCTTCTTTTGTACAAATATGGAGATCAAGTTTTATAATTCTAAATCCCAAAGATTTTCTCATTGAATTTACAGTTCTATTGTTAATTAGACAACTTCATCAAATTACTCCTTGTAGGTAATATCTTTCTTACCTGTAAAGGCAGCAGCTGGATTATTGTATTTTAATCAGGGCTAGTCTTAGCAGGTACAGGGCCTGTAGCTCTATTTATTAGAGGGCCCAGTTTCCTTCTAAGTTTACCACAAACCGTTCTCTTGAATGATTTCTTGGGTGAGAGGAAATCCTTTTGTGTTCCACAAAAAGGAACACCCAAATTTCCTCCTATTTCAAAATATTTTCCTGGCCAGTATCCAAACTTCAGTCCAATATTTCCAGGAATGAAAGTGGTCCATCAGTGGATAATTCCACATGGATTCAGCATCTATTCTGCTTTGTCCAGTGTCCCAAGTGCCGGAGGTAACCCATAACCAGAGTCACTTCTGGTTACAGTGTACATCAACTCTCTTCCCACAAAAAGCAAAACCTCCAGAAGGTATGCATCTTCCTGATGTAAGCAGTGCAAAAGCGAAGAAACAAACACAACACAAACCAAAAACATGCTGTTGAACACAACAAAACCAAAATGCCCAGTTGTTCAAGCATTTTCAATCACATTTATACCTCTACTTTTATACTGATGTTTTTGTTTTTTGTTTTTTTTTTTCCTGTGGAAAATACCAATCTTGAACTTACTAAGATACATAGAATAAGGAGACTGGATTCCTTAGAAGTATCTCATTCCATTTCTACTATCATGGTGTCATGTAATATAAAAGCCATTGCCATAGAAGGTGTCTAGAAATTGTACACTAACAGTGCCTTGGTTTCAGAAGCTTACCTGTTGGGAAGAGATAACTAACCACACATACAGTGCAGAGCAAACACCCACAGACCACTAGTGCTCTTGGAGTCCCTGGCTCTCTTAATTCATGACCAAAATCTTGATCTCAGTTCTGTTGGAGACCCCACGCATTGTATGGAGTGGGCAGCCAGGTGGGTGGGAAAATCTGGCAGCAGATACAGCTATCACCATCTTCAGACTGGACACCATAGCAAGAAAAATCACTTACTTGCAACCCAGTGACAGGTCTCCACCAGCACCCGTGGGAACCCTGTGAAGCAAGGTTCCCTGGAGGCCTTTCCTTCTCTTGGGTTTGTGTCTTCACCAATCTCTGGTTTCCTCAGCTCTGGTTGCTTAGGAGGTGTTGCTAGCCTGGCGTCTGTCCTCACTAGCTGCTGCCCCTAGGGCCAGGATGGCTCAGCAGTAAACCGGCCCCATTGAATTGCTAGCTAGAAACCAAATCAACCTGGGCGGCTCCCCAGCCACTGATCCAGAGACCCCTCCTGCCCAGATGCCCAGTGGAGCCGCGCCTGCCTGCAGCTGCTTGGAAGCTGTTTTTGTCTCCTTCCCACTCCTCCTCCCCTCTCTCCGCCACGCCACTCTCTCCCCCGCCCTCATTCCCAGGCCAGTGCGCGACTTCAGAATCCAGATCAGGCGTGGGCGGGGTGATATTGACAGAGATTGGCTGCAGAGGCAATAGCAGCAGCAGCTGTGGCGTTTTCGCCAGCTGCTGGGAAGGGAGGTAGCAGAGGAGAGAGGACTGGGGATAAGAGAGGGAGGGGGACGACAACTTGCAGGGCATGATGGAATGGAGTGGCTGGAGAAAAGTCAGAGAGAGGAGAGGAAGAGCAGGACATAGCTCAATTTTGTGTTTGGTGGGGAAAGGGGGAGGGAGAGGAGTAGGAGAGGAAGAGAGAAACTCAGGTTCATTTCTTCTAGTTGCTTTCCTCTCGCCTTGCCTAGCTGTCCAGATAGAGCCTGCAAGGGTAATGATCTCTCAGCTTCCCAATCTGCATATCTGGAGTCTATGATGTTGCTGTTGTGTGTATGTGTAGTGTAGCTGTTTGGGAAAGAGTTGCTGAAAACTACTATAATTTTCTTGCTGTATATGTCTTTCCTCATCTGGTGATTTGGAACAGGAGGTACAGATGAAAAATAACTCATAGTGGAGAACATTGAGTTGCTACAGTGAAGTTTGGAGGTAAAGGGAAGAAGTGTGTGTTGGGCTTTATTTCCCAAAGGGAGTTTGGAAAATTTTGCCACACCATAGAACAATCATTTTATAACCCTATCTTGTCCAGATATCACATCATTTTCTACAAAAATATATCAGTGTAGATTTCTGAATAAGCGCATTTAATCCCAATTTAACCCCATAACATGATCATGTCTTAGGTGTGGCAATAATTATTTTGTAGTGTCAAACAATCACTGATTTCTTTTACATAGATAATGTATGCATTGCCAGCATATCTTTACTGAAGTGAAAATGTACATTTCCAGTGCATGAAACTTTCTCTTAAAGCAACCTAACTTTCATTTACCCAGTAAAATTCTATGCATCTTTTAGTGTATTCAAACATAGCATAAACTTAACAATAGTTGGCTATCTCAAAACTTAAAATATTTGAAATAAATAAAAAGTATTGCTTTTAACAATGTGCAGTGAACAGGCAACCAATTGCAAGATTTGTAAACCAGTATTATGAAAATGAGGCAAATAAAGGAAATCCAGTGGTATTGAATGTATGTTCTAAGCTGCACAAACTTTTTGTTGTTCTGGAATGAATATTTTGTCAACATTGTCAGATAATATTACTGCACCTGAAGTAGTTTTACAATGATGAAGCTCTTAATAGTGAGCTGCGGAGCCTCCCCCTTTGAAATATGTGCTCCAGTTTTATCATCTTTTTCTTTTGATAACAATCATCTGACTTTATGGACATTCTTATTTATGGATTTTATGGTTCACAGTCGTGCCCTCCACTTGAATTCTTTCTGTCATTCTTAAGAACCTTATGATTCATTCATTTAGATGCAGTAGTGCTTGGGATGAACATCTAACAGTCAAATTTCTGATTTTGTCCGCAATAGATTGTCCTTTTCTTCACACCACCTCCACTCTTAATTCCCACACCCAGACTGTACTTCATCATAGAAAAATTGCTTTGCTTTTCTCCATAGCATTTATCTGATATGCTAAATATCAATTGCTTATCTGTTTATTTTCTTCCATGTTATACTAGAATGCATGCTGCATGAAAGCTGGGAGGTGTTTATTTCCTAATGTATCAAAGTACTTTAAATAGAGGTTGTAATTGAGTAGGTACCTAGTTAATTTTCTAAAGGAACGATCCAAGCATCACTTAATCCACCACATTTTTTTTCCTGGAAGAAAGTGGTGATTTGCCACACGGCACATGTAACATGAAAGACATGAGAATTGTTTGCTGTTCTGATTTCATGCTGCTTAATATGCTGCACAAACATACGTTGATGCTGCTATATTATATAGGTATGACAATTTCTAACATGCTCCAGAAACTTCATACAAAGCACAGACTTACCTGAAAAAGAAATGGTGAAAATAAGGAAGACCAAACTTGCATGTGAGGAATGCCAGGGGTCTCAGAATAAGCACTCAAGGTCAAAAAGCAGCTCTGTTTTTTTTTTCCCCCTCATAGCCATTCTAACAGGTAAAAGGCAATAATATCCCATTGTGATATCAAAATGATAAATGATAAAAAGTGTTGGCATGGATGAGGAGAAAAGGGCACACTGTTGATGGGAATGAGTATGTTTTGAAAAGAGTATGGAAATTTCTCAAAAAAAAAACAAAAAAAACACCAAAACCCTAAAAATAGTATTAACATGTGATCTAACATTCTCAATTTGGTACATAGCCAAAGCAACTGAAATTGGTATGTCAAAGGGATATCTACACTCTTGTGTTCATTTTGGCATTATTCACAATAGTTAAGAAATTAGAACAACCTAAGTTTTCATTAACAGATTGATGGATAGAGAAAATGTGGTACACATAACCAGTGGAATACTATGCAGTCTTAACAAAGAAATTTTGTCATTCACAATAGTGTGGATGGAACTGGAGAAAATATGCTAAATGAAATTAGCTAGGTACAGATAGATGAATACTACATGGTCAATTTTAACTGTGGAAGGCAAAAAAAAAAAAAAATCAATCTCACAGAAACAAAGTTGAAAGGTGGTTACCAGAGGTTAAAGCCAGGGAGGGGATGGAAAAGGAAGATGTGGATGAAAGAGTAAAACATTTCAGTTAGATTGGAAGAAGAAGGTTTACTCACCTATTGCACTCCCTGGTGACCCAGTTATTAAAAATGTATTGCAGATTGCAAAATTGCTGCAACAAAATTTTTAATGCTCTTACCACAAAAAAACAAGTTGGTGAGTTGATGGATATGCTAATTCGTTGGGTTAAGTCTTTTTACAATGTGTGCATATCACAATGCACCCCAAAAATAGGCCCAGTCATTATTTGTCAATTAAAAAAAACAAAATACAAAAATTAGGAAGCCAGGTTTTCTATTTTGTATTTAGAAGGTGGATGCTCTAGAGCCACATGCTCGTCCTTATCAAGAGAAAGCTGCTCTATCAAGCTATCCTCAATCAGCCATCTCCCCAGGAGCCTTATTCTCCTTTCTGCCTCCTTAAACGGGGTTGTTTATTCAGACCTCAAAGCTGTTGGTGTGAGAAGTATAGGGGATGATTTCTTAGTCTGCATTGTGGAATAACAAAAAAAATAGAAACTGGTTTTTGATTGTTGTCAAAATATAGGGCTATGTCTTTTGAAAGATGAATAAAATATAAACATATTTTAGAAACTGGTTGTCCTGAGCATTTGAATTTCATGATAATTTTTTAAAATACATTTTTATGGTGCTAAGGATCACATCCAGGGCCTTGCACATGTTAGGCAAGTGCTCTTCGCTAAGATACATAACCTAGTTCAGGATTTTCTCATTCTTAAGACTTCCTATTTTCTTTGCAAATACCCACTGATATTCCAGGTGTCATGCTAGCATCACTGGAAAATATCTATGATCCTTCCCCCCACCCCAGTTTTTACCACTCTTAAATACATATACAAGATGATGCTACAAAACCAGAATCAGTTCCCTATCACTATTTTTATGTGCATAAGAATACACATAAAAATTTACTTGTGGATCTATTGTGGTTTGAGTTCCTGGAATTGTGCCAAGAGAACCTTGTCACAGTCTTCAACTTTGTTCTAAGTCAGAATTATAAGAATTCGGACCTGGCAGTGGAAAAACAAATTGTAAAGAGCTGTCTGAAAATCACAGAGGAACAAAATGAACCCCTTGTTTCTTAAGGATTCTCAGAAGTGAAAGAACTGGTAATTGATGGTAAGAGCCACTTGAACTTCTCTATAAAAAAGAGTAGATAAGAACCCTTTTAGAACATTAATTATCAGCTGAAAAATTTCTAAACTGGTTCCAATTTCTCAGATCCTCTGAGATATACATGTAAACATATTGCCCCAGTTTTGACATTACAAATATCTTCCAAGTATAGGCATAATCAATAAAACATGTTAGAAAAATATAAACTAAATATTGGAAATCAGAAGAAAAAAAATATGCTGAACTTCTCCTGGAAAAACACACTAATATAATATGAGTTGGACATTTTCCTGCTTGTATTTATTTACTAATATTGCTTTGGCCCCAGGAATCTACTACAAAAATCACAGACACATCAGGAGTTTATGTTCAAAATGTTCCTGACTATAATACATTGCATTTGCAATTTCATGTTCAACAATTATCTATCAAATAATTCCTAGACAGGCTTGGCAGAGGCCCATAGCATTTTCATGTGGGAAAACTAAAAGAAAAACATATAATTATAAAATTGCAATTTGTTGTCATTTATCTGGGAGTCCTGTTGCTGTTTTTATGAAAGTATGAGAAACATTCCACATGTGCACATCCTGTTAAAAGGCAGATTTGACTGCTGTTACAGAAAAAGAAAAAGAAAAAAAAGCAGTGATTTAAACACAACAGAAATTTATTTCTCTATAACCTGGCAGTCCAGATTTAAATAACCCAGAGCTATGAAAGGCCAAGGAGATGAGCTTGTTCAATCCTGTGAACTTGCCATCTGTAGTGAAGTGCTATTTTTCACATGATTTAGGATGTTTACCAGGCAATGGAAAAAGGGAATAGCAAAAATCAGATTTACTTTCTATATTCTTGAATTCATATCTTATTGGTTAGAACATAATATCATACACATCACTGGTTGGGAGAAAGCCTGGGGGAATGGCCAGCCCATTCTCATGCCTATTCAGTGAGCAAAAAAATCAATGTTTCAACTAACGTAGGAAAAGGTAATGGTACATTTTAGGGCATTACTAGCAATCTCTGTCATGTCATGTCTGCATCTAAAGTTGCCCCTGCCAAAGACCAAATGAGAATAATGTAACTGTTAATGTGATAACAGCTTCCAAAAGCATAATCAAATTCATCAGAAGACATTCTTCCCCACTCAAGTTAGAATTATCAGGAAGGAATTGATACTGAAGAACACCTAATTGAACAGCATAACAACAGATTCTAGTCATGCCCTTAAATTCATCATGTTTCCCTCTCCTCAATTTAGAATAAGTAATATATTCTCTAGAAAATTTGCAACATGGAGTCTTTTAAATCTAGAATATTAAACATAGAGGAGGATAAAGTAAAGAGTGGGGCTGAAAACAGGCACACACACAAAAAGCTTACATCCTAAATAATGAGACTCCCACTCTTGTTCTAGGTTCTTTTCCATACTCAGTACCGAAAATGCTGGTTGTGACATTTTATAGTTCAGAAGGAAGATTCTAAAATTTTTCTCTGATATACTGATCTACTCCACAGTGTAGACTCAGTGATACTGACATTCTGATGTTCTCAAAAATAGTTATTACAAGATCATCTAGAATAAAGACTTCTAGCCCACAGGATTTGCATCTCTAATGCTTAAACATATGCAGAAATTCATAGGGTCCAATTGGTTTCCTACTGATCACGAAAAAAAAAAAAATCCCTAGGCATTTAAGGAGTGCCTTCTGCACGGCAGAAAGGAAACTGAAAAAAAAAAAAAAAACCTATTGAAAGAAATAACTCAGTAGAGGTAGAAATAGTGGGGCACCGAAAGTAAATTTAAATAAAATCTAATGAAAGTAAGAAATAAGATGATAGAGACAAGTATTATATGATCTTACTTATATGTGGAATACATAGATAGATAGATAGATAGATATAGATATATATAATGCCAAGGGCTGGGATATGGGGAAATGGGAGACTTTTGCTCAAAGAATATAAAATTTCCGTCATAAGGTGATATTGTCCAGCTGTGTTTTGTCCCCCAAAGGTTCAGGTACTCAGGCTTGGTCTCCAGGTAGCAGTACTGAGAAATGGAAGATTTGGTAGATGAGGACTAGTGGTAGGTAATTAAGTTATAGGGGGCACTATCCTCAGAAGGGATTATGTCTATCTTCCAGGAATGGGTTAAGTCTCACATGACTAGACTAGTTATCATAAGAGTGGGTTTTTATAAAATGAGGTCATTTGAAACAA
The DNA here is from genome assembly GCF_021218885.2 of Marmota monax. NCBI lineage: Eukaryota > Metazoa > Chordata > Mammalia > Rodentia > Sciuridae > Marmota > Marmota monax. The sequence continues at coordinate 1,867,572 of NW_026692781.1, forward strand.
AACAAAACTTGTTAACATCACTAAAAAGACAGGCAGATATCATGTTCCTCCTATTAAGAAGTAAGAGGCTATCAATACCAATTATGTGGTATTTTGTTAAATACAACCTCAATCTATTCTATGAAATAAAAATAATCTCATGCATTCTGGCTTAAGAAGTCAATAGGAGCTATGAAATATCCAAAGAGGAAGCAAAACAAAAGGTTCCTGGGAGCTTGGAGTGGTGTGGTATAGCTCAGTGGTCGATCACTTGCCTAGCTTGGATGAGGCCCGGTATTGCAAAAGCAAACAAATTAAAATGTCCCCGTTATCTTATAAATAGGATTTCCACAAAGGAGAAGTGCAAAGAGGCATTCATTCACTAGTGATGGAAGAAGATGTGCCAGATGTATAACAGTCTCTGAGATCATTCAAGTTCCAACTGCAGGTGAAGATACATGCATTTTACAGAGGAAAAAAAAAATGAAAATGTGAAAATATTTAACTAAATGTTATTAAAATTAAGAAATTCTAGAAGTTCTCCAAATATTAACTTTCTTAAGAAAAGGAGAAATATGTATTTGTAAAGAAATATGATTATAGTACTCTCTGCCTTAGCAGAATCAAAATTATGTATATGATCGAAGTAGATTTAATTAATATCATATTGTCACATTGGAAGGATATTCACATGTAAAAGAGAGACAAAATGTTATTTTCATAGTATAAACACTATAGACGATTATCTAAAATTGATGAATCATGAGAAATCAGCATTCATGCATTATTTGTAAATTTGGTACGATATTGTAGATGAAATAAAATAAAATAACTTAAGGGGTTGATTATTGGAAGGAGAACTCAGGAAGATAAGAAAGTATTTTTTGCTTTTGGTATTGGGGATTGAACCCAGGGGCACTTAACCACTGAGCCCCCTCTCCAGCCCTTTTAAAAATATATATTTTATTTAGGGACAGGGTCTCACTGAGTTGCTTAGCCTCTTGCTAAATTGCTGAATCTGGCTTTGAATTCATGATCTTCCTGCCTCACCTCCTGAGCTGTTGGGATTACAGGAATGTACCACCATGCCCAGCAGATAAGAAAGGTTTGATTATCTTATATGACCAGCTTGTTAAACTATGCTTATGTTTTATTTAATAAAACATAAAATAAATTAAAAATGAAGCCAAAGTATAATTTCCCAGGAAATTTTCATATCAATATGAAGATTTTAAAAAGTCCTAACTTTCAAGCTCATAGTTGTTTTGCTTTATTTGTAATCTACCTGAAAAAAAATAAACATAGAGTTGTTTATTTCACAAAATGAAAATTTAAGGATGACCCTCCAAAGAGATATCAAAAATCCCTAATCCTCTCACCATATCAGAAATGAGGGAAATTTCCAGAAAACCACCAGATATTTAATTGGCTTTTGTCTTAAGTGAAATTACATTTGTAGCTATAGCTGAAAAATTCCTCTCCATCCTTTTTCCAAATTCTACTCCATAACCAGCAACATCCTCCAGACAGGTGGAAGACCCCATTTTGTCTCCTCCCCTGTGTTGGCAACTCTTTTCCAGAGGTGATTGCATCCCTTGCAGAAATAGAATAGTGTTCCTCCCTCATAACAGATGATGGAGGAAGAAATTCTGAGCAGATGAACCATCAACTTGAACTGACATACTCCAGGAGGAGCAATAGCATCTCAGTTTGCACAGCAAATATCAGCTGGGGTGAAAAGTTAATCCTATAAATTCATTATTCTGAAATGTTTATAAGCAGATAAGAAATCAAATTTTTCTTTTCAGCTTATTATACAAAAAAGCCTAAGGAGTTAGCAGTCACTTAATCATGAGTCAGCTACTTCTCTGAAGATACTGCAAAGCCATTTTGTCTCTTGTGTTATTTTCCCTTCAACTATTCATTTTTCCTTTATAAAATCCTTGGGGAATCCTTTGCTATCTCCTATCATCCCAGTTTTGGGCTTTTATATTGCTTATTGTGGTCAAGTTATTAATTGTGTAAATATTTGTTTAATTTCTATCTTCTTTCCAAAATGTAACACCCAAAGTTCAGAGAAAGTCATTTTTCCTTCCCATATCTCAGTGTCTTAGACACCCTTATGCATGGTTGTTAGTTTTGACTAATGGACTATAGGAGTAAAGAACTAAAATTATGAATTTTGGAGATCTAAGACAATTGCATATATTAAGTCATCCATATAACATAATAATGTAACTATGTCTAAAGTTATTGAGAAGATTTAAAGATGTAGCTAATATAAGTTTTTTTTGATATGTTAAATACTTAAAATGTTATAGTTTATTATTATTGGAGTTTATTATAGGACAATCAGAGCAATAACAGAATAACAAAGTAATTTCCAAACATCTCATTTAGAGTAAAATCAATGTGGACAGGTTTAAGGAAATAGTACTGCATTATAATTAAACAGGCTTCCTAGGAACTGTGACTGCTTACTGCAAAGTACAAGGAGGACTTTGGAGATGCTGGAGAAAGATGAAAAATAAATTATGCATCAGGAATAGCAAATAAAAGTAAGATTACCAACTGTACTAAATATTTTAAATCATTAAAGCTATACTGCATTAAAGTCTGCCTTTGCTGGTTCTGGTCTTTGTACAAGTAAACACATGTAAGAATATGAAAACAGTAATAAGCACAATCAGCTTCTAAGTGCTTAATTAATAAATGTTGATAAATTAGTTTATAATCTATTTACAAATATATCCAGCAAAAAAAGGTAATGATATTTTACAAATATAATTTTCTATGTAGAGATTATATTTAGCAAAAATGTTTGGAGAAATCTTGATTGAAGCTCTGTGAACAATGTTGCAGGATTTCTTGAACTGATTGTTTAACGCTGTCTCTTCATCCATCTGCCTTCCTTCCCTGTGATGGAAATGATTCTGTGCTAACTAACAAGACTGAGGCTTTTGTACTCTTTTCTAAGATTTTCTTCTCTCTCCTCCTGATTCCTTTCCATACCTGTGTCTGCTGGAACCTTGCTCAATTAGTTTTCATCTCTTTTTCTTTATTTTCAAGCCAGAATGATTTGTACTTATTGTCATAAGATTTGTGAACCAGGCTGAGGCTTCTCAATTAATCTAAAAATAAATGGTGCAGCAAACAAAATTCGGGTCTTTCAGTGGGCTCTGATAATCTCTTTCTTTTGTATACCACCTTCTTAGAAGAATATCTTAGCCCAGCATGGTGATAAACATCTATAATCCCTGCTGTTGGCGAGGTTGAGGAAGGAGAATGGCAAGGTTGAGTCCACCCTGGGCAACACAGTGAGATCCCATGAGTTCTGCAGGGAGAAGAGCTTGTATTTGAGGATTCTGCCTTCACCCATTCACTCTTTCAATCTATTTGGGAATTTGGGGTGTTAGGCTCTTTTTATTTTTCTACAACAAAATACTCTTGCTAGGTCATCAATAAGAGCATTTTATATGAATAAAATACCTTACAAAGTGTACACAGATAGTAGTTGATATCACCATATAGAGCCATATTAGTTTATCTTTTTTTTCAGTTTTTATTTTCACAAAGATTTTGCAAAATTCACACTATGAAAGTTTCAACTGGAAATGATTCTGTGCTAACTAACTGATATTATGTACAGTCATATCTTACAATTCAGCACTTCATTTTTCTTTTTTGGTACTGGCGATTAAACTCAGGGGCATACAGTCACAGAGTCATATCCCCAACCCTGTTTGTATGTTATTTAGAGACAGGGTTTCACTGAATTTCTTAGGCCTCCCTAAGTTGCTGAGGCTGGCTTTGAACTCCTGATCTTCCTGCCTCAGCCTCCTGAGCCATTGGGATTCAGTGCCTCATTTTTAAAAAATAACTTTTCCCTGCTGAAAAATCATGTCATCCTGTTAAGATATTGAGAAGAGGGAGGCACTGTGTATAGTTAGGTAAGAATTTTCTCTAAATTCCAGAATACATTTCTGTTGTATTGTTTCCTTTTTGGAACTTTTTGTTTGTTGACACCATACGTTCCTGGCTCAATTCTCTGGCACATCTTCTGAAGAGATCTGTTTTTATTCTTGCTGTTTCTGTGGTTCAGTGCTAGCCAAAAGAATTTTCTGCAATGGTGGAAATATTCCATACCTGCCAGTTTAATATAGTAGTCACTAACCATATTGAACATTTACAGTGTAAGCTAGTGAAACTGAAATTTTTCCATGTTAAATGCCTATGGCCTGTGAACATTATTTCTTAGAGAATTTCTTCAACTTATTCTTCAAGAATCTGCACACATAGAGTATTTGTAACCATGTCTGACTGAAATTTTCAAATGAAGTTTTTCCTTATAGCAAGAATGTAGATTCACTGCATTTTACATAAGAGAATACTTTACTGCCCCCTGGTGTTCAATTTCAGCCTTGTCTCTATCCAGTTAACCATCCATTCCTACACTCCCATGTTTTATTTTTTTCCTAATGGGAGATAAGGTGTTGTATACAATTTTGGTCAGAAATATAATTTAATTATAGCTGTAAATTTTGTGAGATTAGTAATCATATTCAATATTTTTGAATTTATTCAATTACTATATCGGAACAGATTCCAATCTAAATTTAAGAGTATATGTCTACTCTTTCTCCATTCCCATTCCTTGCTGCTTCCCCTCCCCCTTATTAATTACTCATTGTATTAATATTGGTTATATGTGTATTATAATTGGTTTACATGATTATATAAGCTGAGACTCCCAAGATCTGAAGTCAGTGAAACTGAGACTCAGGGGAATAGATGATATCATTCCAGTTTGAATCCAAGTCAAAAGGCAGGAGAAGATCAATGTGTCAGACAGAAGATATTCAGCTTTTTATTTTATTTTAGGAAAGAAAGAATTCCCTCTTAGCCTTTAGCAAACTGGAAGAAGCCCACTTACTTTGGGGAGGGCAATCTGCTTCAGTATTCATTGACTCAAATGCTCAGCTCATTCAGAAACACCCTCACAGACAACAAAATCACCAAATATCTGGGCATCCCAGGGTACAGTCAATTTAACATATAGAATTAATCATTATGTTTAGTTTATGTATATGTCCATGAGAATTCTCAAGAATTTATAAGAAGAAAATTTGTTTTTTGATTCTCCTTTCAAACATTAGAAGGCAGAACAGAAATCATGTTATTTAGACACTCAGAGCTAACCATAATCTCTAGACAAGGTAGTTCAACTCTCTCATTGTACAACTGAAGATGTGTTAAGATAACAGAAGGCCAATAACAAGTCAATAACATGTCCTTATGCCTTTTCTTTTTAATTCCCCAATGGCAAGCAGCAAGGGAATTATTGTTGTTAATTTATAGTAATGTTGGTCCCATACCTTCTATATGCTTTAGATTTTTCTTGGCACAAAGTAAACACCTTTCAAAGTTAAATAAGGATAGCAGATAACTAAGTAGGACTTGTAATGCAATGTGATAAGTACATTAAAAGAACAAATAGGGCCAAGTATGGGAGTACACACCTGTAATCCCAGGTTATGATTCAGGAAACTGGGGTAGGAGGATCTCAAGTTCAAGGCCAGCCTCAGCAATGTAATGAGACCCTGTCTCAAAATAAAAATTGAAAATGGATGGAGGTATATAGCTCAGTGCATGCCTAGCATATGTCTTGAGTCTCTAGGTTCAATCCTCAGTAGTATGAAAGCAAACATCCACTGAAGTGCTAAGCTTTGATTAATGCAGCAATTTCAACAATAAACCTCTAACAGTTGACTTGGTTAGTGCTAAGAGCAAGAGGCATATATTTCTATTTTTGTTTAGAAATGGGGATCAATGTTAAAAAAAAAAAACAAGAAAAAAATGCTAGGATTCATTCTCTTCCTGATTAAATATTTGAGCCTCTCCTAACCCAGTAATAGGAAAGATAAGGAAAAGAGAGAAATGAGTTGGCAGAAAGGACATAAGATGGTTTAAAAATCACTTCTGTAAAAAAAAATAATAATAATACCACTAAAGTGCTTCAGGGAAAGAAATGCATTTTGAAGTTCCAGGAAGACAATAGGGAATTTATATGAAATCAATGCTTAAACTTTATTTCAATAAGATAATTTGTTTTAAGAACTTGGAATGTAAGAAAATCTTTGCTATACTTTGGGAGGGAGTAGTTGAAAGAAAAAGAGCTTTTATATTGGAATCTAGTAGAAAATGAACAACATATTAGGACACAGAATTAGGTGCTAGTTCCAGATTTTATTTTTTAAAAGAGCTTGCTTTAGAAAATTATATTTTGTGTTTTACTGATAATTGCGAATTTATCTTATGAGACATTTACAATTGCAGATTTTAAAATTTCCACAAATGCTATAATTGTGACAAAAAGAACTTTCTACATAAAATCAATGGCAATTGCTTTTTGGCTTCCATACACAGAGTCATTAAGAATAAATGTCAGTATTTGTAATGGTACAAAAATTTGTCTTGCTGTAATGGTAATGATTTTCAATAGTACAAGAGCAGGGAATAAAAAACTGAAAAAAAAACATTTAAAAGGTGAAAATAATATAAGAAATGTATTACTGCTCTGGCTATTTCTGAGTCTTGGGGACTTTGAGACCAAAATAATGGTGATAGTCCAATTGAAAACAGAAAATTGTTGCTGGAGCACAATGGCATCATTTTATCTAAAGTCAGTTGTTTAAAATGTTATCTATAGTTTTAATTTTTTTGTAACATTGTATACCATACGTATTTCAGCTGAGATTCAAACTTATGGTAGGTGTTTGTTTCATGGAAGGTCAATTATTTATTGAAGTCAGAGACATAATGGAGTATGTGTATAATGCAGTTTATTGTCAACTCAAAGAATGTGTTTGCTTGAACATAGCCAGATTCTCTTTTTGATGGTTTTCCTCAATCCTAACCTAATTCCTTCATTCTTTGTCCATCTAAGATCCAATTAGTCTTCATTTGATTTGGAACTTAAAGATCCTGAATTGCTTTGCACAGGTCCTAGTGATTTGGGAACAATTTGGCTTATAATTCTCTGACATTTAGTGTAAAACTCAACAAAGATGATTCTGATTAAGGAAGTCTAGGCTTTTCCATTTGTAGAGGAGTGACTAGACTGTAATAAGTAGGGCTCTCATCTCTGGGAAAATACTTATTTTTAAAAACTAGTACATCCCCAATTCTGCAGACTTGAAACCCAGTTAACATGATCACTGAGATTATCACCCCAGCCTAAATTCCGAGTTCAGGTGGATTGTCACAGAGTCCTTCTCCTAACCTCTGGAGGACAACCTGTTAAATTTTAGATTCCGAGCTAACCTCAAACTTCAGTTTTATATTAGAAAAGCAACTTAATTCACTTTATCGATTGTTTCCTTTGCTGGAAGAAGCTTTTTAGTTTGAATCCATCCCTTTTATTAATTCTTTTTTTTGTGTGTGTGTGTGTGTGTGGTGCCTGGGATTGAACTCAGAGCCTTCTGCATGGGAGGCAAGCACTCTACCAACTAAGCTAAGTGCCCAGGCCATATTTATTAATTCTTGATGTTATTTCTTGTCCTTTAGGAGTTTGGTTAAGCAAGTCCCATTCCCAGTCTATACCCAAAGGACTTAAAAGATTTGGGCCTACTTTTTTTCTATTAGGCACAGGGTCTCTGGTCAAATTCTTAGGTCCCTGACCCACTTTGATTTGAGCTTTGTGTATGGTAAGATATATGGTTTAATTTCATTTTGCTGCATATGGGTTTCCAGTTTTCCTAGAACCATTTATTGAAGAGGCTATCTTTTCTCCAATGAATGTTTTTGGTTCCTTTGTCTAGTATGAGATGACCGTATTTATGTGGGTTTGTCTCTGTGTCTTCTATTATGTACCATTGGTCTACATCTCTATTTTGCTGCCATTACCATGTTGTTTTATGTTACTATAGCTCTGTAGTACAGTTTAATGTCTGGTATTGTGATGCTTCCTGCTTTACTTTCCTTGCTAAGGACTGCTTTGTCTATTCTGGGTCTCTTATTTTTCTATATGAATTTTATGATTGCTTTTTCAAGTTCTCTGAGGAATGTTGTTGGGATTCTTATTGGAATTGCATTAAATCTGTTTAAGGCTTTTGGTATTATGGCCATTTTGACAATATTAATTCTTCCTAACCAAGGACATGGGAGATCTTTCCACTTTCTAAGGTCCTCTTTAATGTCTTTCTTTAGTGTTCTGTAGTTTTCATTGTATAGGTCTTTCACCTCTTTTGTTAGATTAATTCCCAAGTATTTATTTATTTATTTATTTATTTTGAGGCTATTGAGTTTTCCTAAGCTTCTTCTCAGCAAAGGGGTCAATCAATAACATGAAGAGATTGCCCACAGAGTGGGAGAACATCTTTACTACATGCACATCAGATAGAGCACTAATCCCCAGGATATATATAGAACTCAAAAAAAAAAAAACAACTTAACACCAAAAATATAAATACATAACCCAATAAATAAATGAGCTAAGGATCTGAACAGATACTTCTCAGAAGAAGATATACAATCAATCACCAAATATATGAAAAAATGTTCAACTTCTCTAGTAATTAGAGAAATGCAAATCAAAACTACATTAAGATTTCATCTTAACTCCAGTCAGAATGGCAATTATCAAGAATATAAGCAATAATAAGTGTTGGCGAGGATGTGGAGAAAAAGGTACACTCATACATTGCTGGTGGGACTGCAAATTGGTGCAACCACTGTGGAAAGCAGTGTGGAGATTCTTTAGAAAACTTGGAATAGAACCATAATTTGACCGAGCTATCCCACTCCTCAGTCTATATCCAAGGGACTTAAAATCAGCACACTATAGTGACACAGCCACATCAATGTTCATAGCAGTTCAATTCATAATAGCTAAACTGTGGAACCAACCTAGATGCCCTTCAACAGATAAATGGATAAAGAAACTGTGGTACATATACACAATGGAAAATTATTCAGCATTAAAAGAGAATAAATTGTGACATTTGCAGGTAAATGGGTGGAGTTGGAAAATATCATGTGAAACAAAGTAATCCAATCCCCAAAAAACAAAAGCTGAGGGTTCTCTCTGATAAGTAGGTGCTGATCCATAAGCGGGGTTGGGTGGGGGGAGGCATGGGGAGAATGGAGGAACTTTGATTGGGCAAAGGGGAGACAGAGGAAAGGAGGGGGTATGTGGGTAGGAAAGATGGCAGAATGAGATGAATATCATTACCTAGGTAGATGTATGACTGCACATGTAGTGTGGCTCTACATCATGTACAACTGGAGAAATGAAAAGGTGTGCTCCATTTGTGTACAATGAATCGAAATGCATTCTGCTATCACATATAACTAATTAGAATAAATTAATTTAATAAAAGCAACTTACTGAAAGAAAAAACTTATAGATATTGAAAACCTTGTAGGTATGGAGTGGGGTCCAGACATTTAAATTTTAAGGACAGCTTCAATCAGAAAAAAAGTTTAAGCTCACAAAAGAATAGTAACATACTCCTTTAGCATCAGCATAATTAAAGAGTACTTAGGTACTTGTGCACTTGAGCTAGCAGGTGAAGGAGGCAACTTCTTCACTCAGCACCCCGTTCCCTCACCACCTGACTTCTGCATCATTGTCCAGCACCAGCCAAGACAAGCACCCTCCCAAAGACTTCTCTGTTTACTCAAAAAGAATGGCCATGGCCTCTTCCAGATCTTCACTTTTCCTAATGTAATAAGGGCTTTGGCCAAGCACTGACGGCTTAGAATATTATGCCAAGAGTCGGAAGAACATAATCCTCCTCACAGGCCCACTGGGACTGCTGAGTGGAGAGTGTTGAAAAGCAGCTCCTTCCAAGTTTTACTAAGAGCCCTGAGTGGCAAGTTAAATTTGAATCCATTTCCTAAACACGATTACATGAAGATGCTAAAAGGAAACAGCCAACTCTTACGGCAATATGAGTCCCAGCGTTGTTGTAACTTAGATATAAAAGTGTTAACAAACTTGTAAAACTAATTAGCATATTGCTCCTGGCTATTCCTTATTTCTAACCATCCACTCTCAACTTTCAAATTTCTAAAAATTTATCTTCGATGAATATGTTTTGTAACCATTTCAAAAGAATCAGAGCAGGTTTCATAATGTCTGAAAAGTGCATAGTATTCTAAAAAATTAATGAGTATATATATATATAAGTGCTATAAAATATGAAACAAAACTGGGTTTGGGTAAAATTGATGGCTTTGATAAAGCTTGGCATTAACACTGTTCTTACTAATGTATTCAGGATTTCAATTTATGTTATATTTTCTGGAAGACTAATTACTAGGGATATTAAGCTGCTAGGTTAGCTTTGTTAAGATGGGGAGTGTTTTGCCCCAGATATTTAAAGTGTAGTGGTATAAAATTTGAAAAAAAAAGTCAGGGAGTCAATATAACAGTGTTCTGAAGTACCATATTCAAAGCCAGAAAATAATTTTATTCATTAATAAGGCAACACTGTAGAAACATAGGATGTATTTCTAGTGGCTAACAGGCAAATCAGGCTATTATGAGTATACCTGGCACCATTTCTTCCTACCTCATATTTCTCTACCTAATCTGACTTTCCAAGACCAGTTTTTTTTTTTTGTTTTTTTTTTGGTCCCAGTTATTGTCAATCTACCTCAACTGTTGCAGCGTCACCTACTGCCACCTTTTGTGGCCCTTCCTTCTCCTGCCACTCCACATCCAGAGAAAGTTCCACGCAGCAGTCAGAAGCATTTGGCTTCACTGACTGGAGCTGAAACAGATGAGCCATCTAGAAGTGAAGGAAAGTCAATCTTACAAGAGAAAAACTTTGACCAATGAGGCATAGGGGTTCTGAGTTAATCAGAATAAATGCCCTCTCAGCATCTTACTGGCCTAGACTATTTGAGATTCAGTAGTTCCATTCTAATTCTAAGGACCTATCCAGTGAGACAAAGCAAAAGGCATCCTTGCAACAAATCTGTGACCACCTCAGTCTTGCACTCCTGTATGTGTTCTTCTGCCTTTACAGAAATCAGAACCTGAAGCCAGAGCTTCTTTGTTGTGCTGCAGTGGTGATTGCTATCCTTCGAACTTATTCCCATTGGGCTGCAATCGCCAGTACAAATCAGGTGCATTAAGCTTTTACTTCAAGATGTATCTACATATTTTTACCCGAGACAATGTGACTGGCTATAAATGATTTAATATTTAATCACATAATTTCAGTTTTAATGTAATCTTCAGTGGATGTAGGAGTTTGCTCAACTCCCACCAGGGGAAGCCTGGAAAGCTATACAGAAATTTACTTCACAAAGAATCCTTAATTAGAGAGGTCAGAAATTGATCCATTTGGAAAATTGTGTGCCTAACACTGCTTACTGAAAGCTGCCTGAGCATTTTTCTTAAGTGTTTTTAATTAGTGCTTTAGAATTATATGTAATAGTGGGATTCATTGATAAACATTCACCTGTATACATAATATAACAGTATAATTTGGTCAATTTTTTTCCCAGTATTGTTAAAGGAAAATTTGGTATTATGGTTAGTAGACAGTTTCATCTGACACTAGCAAGGCTTTTTGAAAGTCAAAGGAAAGAAAAATCACAATTATATGTAAAACAAAATTGGAAAAATCAAGAAATAAAATAGGCAAATGATTCAGTTGAAAGAAGGGCCTGACCAGGAAAAGGAAGTCTAGCATAAACCACTTTACTAGTGTCACACTACCTTTGCATTCTTGCAAATATAACAATATTTGCATTCTTGCAAATTTGCATTCTTGCAAATATAACATGGTATGTCCTCCTTTTCATACACTGAGTTTGATTTACTAACATTTTTCTCAGAGTATTTGCACCTATGATTATAAAAGACATCAGCATATAATTTGTGTTTTTAAAAATATCCTTGTCACTAGTATAGCAATATGTAAAACAGTGGATGTGTAACCAATGTGAAGCTGCAATCTGTATACGGGGTAAAAATGGGAGTTCATAACCCACTTGAATCAAAGTGTGATATATGATTTGTCAAGAACTATGTAATGTTTTGAACAACCAACAATAAAAATTAAAGAAAAAAAAATAAAAAAAAATCCTTGTCAGATATTGAATTCATGAGTATGCTGACGTTATAAATGAATTCAAGTAGTTTTACCTCTTTCCTGAAAAAGTTTATACACACACACACACACACACACACTATTTATAATTTGGATATATATGTCTAGAAAATTTCAGATGTGAAAACACCTGAATTTGGTGTTTTATTTGAAAATATTGTATTCATATCTTATTTAATTTCCCGAATAGGTATAGAACTACCCATTTTTCCTATTACCATGAAAAAATGGAAAATTACATTTTAAAGAAATGAGTACATTTTATCTAAATACTTGAATTATTGAAATAAAGTCTATTTTACTTTCCCCTTAGCATCTTATTTTTATAGAATATGTAGTTATCCCTCATTATTAAATTCTTAATTTAGGGTTTTTTTTTTCCTTTTTTCTTGATCAATCCTATTAGTTTTCTTTATTCCTTTCTTTCTTTCTCTCTCTCTCTCTTTCTTTCTTTTAATTTGCTTTAAAAGCTAAATTGGTTTTACTGAGAACTTTGCTAATCACATTTTCTATTTCATGTTTGCAAACATCTTGATTATTTATTTTCTCTTATTTTATTTGCTGATATTTCCCTAGCTTCTTGAGATGAATTCTTCAATTATTAGTATTTAAGCTTTCTTCTATATCACAATATTATTTAAATCTATAAATTTCACTTACCACTCTTTAGCTTCATTCCACAAGTTCTGCTTTATTTCCATTTTTGTATAGCTCAAACTATTATCTTACTCCTTTGTCATTTTGCTTATCCAATGGGCTTATTAGAAATATATTATTTAATTGTTAAACAGTTGAGAATTTCTTTTTTGTTGTTGTTATTTACTTGCAGCTTAATTTCATTCTGGTCAGAGAACTATTCTGAATGATTTTCAAACTTTTGGCTTTGTGGTCCAAGAAGATTTGATTTGTTCAATATTCCATGAACCCATGGGGAAAATACATATTCTATTTTCCTGGGTAGTTAGAATGTTATTTATGTAGTTTGCATTATTTTTAATAGTGATATTGTTCAAATATTTTACATACTTTCTGATTATGTCCCTTTTATGAGTGATTCATCAAAAAAAAAAAAGTGTGGTGAAACATCCTAATATGATTGTGGGCTTGTAAAGTTTTCTTTCATTTTTGTGAATATTTGTTTTCTGCATCTTGAAGCTGTATTTCTGGTATACAAAGCTATAATCTTACTATGTCCTCTCATTATATTCAGCTTTTAGGATTATATGTTATTCTCGTTTCCACTGGTGTTACACTAGTGGAAACGAGAATAAGATACCCCACATCATGTATATTTAAAAAGCTAAAGCTTTTTAAATATAATTTTAGTATAGCTACACAGTCTTTCTTTGGTTAATGAAGCAGGGCATATCTTCTGTATTCTTTTACTTTAATGTTTTCTTGTATTTAGGTGGGTTTTTTTTTTTTGTAATAATAAAGTCAATTTATTTTCACCCTGACTGAATTGTCTTACCTTTTAGTATCATCACTGATATATTTGGATCTAGATTATCTTGCTCTTTTTTCAAAATTTCCCTTTTGTTCTTATTTCCTCTTTTGTCTAATCACTTTTTTGGTTTATAAGTTGATCAAAGGTATTTTATATTTTTCTGTTTCCCTGGATTGTTAGCTGTAGATTGTGATTGCATGGAGCAGGGTGATGATTTTCCTGGAGATCATCACAAAATGAATCTTCGATTTATTGAGTCTCTTAAATTACTACTTTTCTCCTTCTGAATGGACCAAATTCTCATGGCACTTTAGCTCTACTAACTGTATTCTCAACTTTTGAGCTAACTTTATCACATGTTTTAGCTGTATCCATTGTCATTACCATTTTAATTAATTAATATTTGCTTATATTTATTAACATATTTATAAAATGTAGATATATCAACATAGTTGCACATTCCTAAAAATCAGCCACTCAATAAATATATGAGAAAAATGTACAGAAGAAAATTATACCTTCAATATATTTTGGCGGTTAAGAAAAATCAACTCAACAAACTAATAGGAGATCAAAATAACTCCATTAATAAGTGATTAATATTAGTAAAAGTATAAGCTAATAAAAAAGTTTAAAATAATCAAAAGGCACTGTAGGCTTGATTATTAAAACCCAAGGAAAACCAATAACATAAATAAACTACCTGCAAGGCTAACAAATGGAAAACACAATAAAAGGTTTTTTTATTTAGGCATATATATATTTATTTTTTATATTCAGGCATATATAAATATATATATTTTATATATATATATATATATATATATATATATATATATATGTATATATATATAGTTGCAGAGGTATTAAAAAGTCTAAACTAAACACTGTTGAAACCAGAATAACAAATTAGAATGATTTTTTTAAATGATAAAATTGGAATAAATATTAGAGAAGTTATTGAAAATTTATGAAAATTGACCACTAATAATGAAAACGGCACATTTTAAGAGAAAGTTCAATATACTTATACAGAATAAGTAATTCCTATATAGAATGAAAAAAGAACAAAGAAGATACACAGTAAATTTATTCTATAAAAAACACATTAAACCAATAATTGTGTCTAGATTGTGTTTACACCAAGAAAGCAGCATGAGGTAACATTAGGAAATACGTGAATGCAGCCCAATGTTATAATTCTGGGAAAAATAAATTGATTATTTTCTTGCCTCTTAATAAAATACATTTTCAATTCTATTCAAAACTGACGAATGTTATGAGATAGCTACTTCATTTTATATAATAAATTAATATCCTAACCATCATATGCTAGAAATATATTTTCAATTAAACACAAGTAAATGATATATCAGTGCTCCTGTTTAATGTTTAAATTTTCTAGTCAATTATAACTAAATAGAGAGGGAAATGATTAAATTTGAAAGGGAAGAGGTAACATTAATATTATTTTAGCAGAGTTTTATATTATGAATATCAAATAAATTAAAGCACTTATAATATAAATGGGATTGTATCAAACTAAAAACTCTTCACAGCAAAGGAAACAACCAAAGACCATGGAGATGGAGAGCCTACAGAAGAGGAGAAACATCGTTGCCACCTGCATCTCAGATAGAACATTAATCTCATGATATATAAAGAACTCAAAAAACTTAACATCAACATAACAAATAACCCAGTCAATAAATGGGCAAAGGAATTGAACAGACACTTCACAGAAGAAAAAATATGGATAGGCAACAAATATGTGAAAAATGTTCAACATCACTAGCAATTAGAGAAATGAAAATTAAAACTACTCTGAGATTTCATTTCACTCCAGTCAGAATGGCAATTATCAAGAATACAAGTAACAATAAATGTTGGTGAGGATGTGGAGAAAAAGTTACAGTTATAGGTTGCTGGTGGGATTGCAAATTGGGTACAACTTCTCTGGAAAGCAGTATGGAGATTCCTCAGAAAACTTGGAATGGAACCATCGTTTGATTCAGTTATCCCATTCCTTGGTATATACCCAAAGAACTTAAAATCAGCAAACTATAGTGAAGCAGTCACATCAATGTTCATAACAATTCAACTCACAATAGCTGAACTATGGAACCAACCTAGGTGCCCTTCAATAGATGAGAGGATAAAGAAATGTGGTATGTATAAAAAATGGAATATTACTCAGCCATAAAGAATGAATTTACCAGCAGGAGAATATCATGCTAAGTGAAATAACCCAATCTTTAAAAAAACAGAGGCTGAATGTTCTCTCTGACATGCTGAAGCTGACTCACAATACATGGTGGGTGGGGGGTGAGAGAGAGTGAAGATTCATCAGATTGGAGGAGGAAATGGAGGGAATATGGAAATGGGAAAGACAGCAGAATGAATCGAACATAACTTTTTTATGTTCATATATCAATACACAACCAGTGAAACCCCACATCATGTACAACCACAAGAATGGAAAGTTATACTCCATGTATGTATGATATGTCAAAATAAATTCTATTGTCATGTATAACTAAAAAGAACAAATAAAAAAACTACTTATTATAAAACATAAGATGATATGGTGGGAAGTTGCATTGAATGTTAACTTATAAAAATTAGCAGCTTTCCTATATGCAAGAAACAGAAAAATGAA
Organism: Marmota monax; assembly: GCF_021218885.2. Classification (NCBI taxonomy): domain Eukaryota; kingdom Metazoa; phylum Chordata; class Mammalia; order Rodentia; family Sciuridae; genus Marmota; species Marmota monax. The sequence continues at coordinate 1,883,785 of NW_026692781.1, forward strand.
AAGAATGATACATTGTAACAGCAACAAAAAAAACTAAGAAAAATTTCAACAAAAATGTGCAAGATTAAATAATAACAGTAATGATGAAAATAATATTATAATAATACACATAGTATATTAGTAGATGTTACTAATTTTTTCTATAAAGACTCAGTATGGTAAAAACATTATAAATATACATTTTCAAAATCAATATGTAAATGTAATACTATTTCAGTAAATATTAAAGTTATTTTTAAGTTAATGTGTTTATCCTAAGACTGCATAGTAAAATAAACATGAAAAAGGCTAAGAAATTATTACTAAAGGAGAACAATGAAGCAGCTTATAGAAAAAGTTATAATTATGATGTTTTCAAGTGTCCAAATTTGGTTCCATTAGTTTTCTCTATTGTATTTCATTCTTAATTCAATTTTTATTTTCTACATCTTTTTATGCTAATTTTCAAATTTACTGTGTCTCTGCTCTAATTTTTGTTATTTCCTTCCTTCTGCTAGTTCTGAATTTAGTTTGTTAATTTTGTAGTTTCCTAAGTTGTGCTGTTAGGTTATTGATTTGAGATTTTTCTGTGTTTTGTTTTAATGAAGTGTAAAGTTCTTGTATTTTAAATACTTCAATTTTATCCAAACTCTTTTATTCATGCAGTGAAATTTTAATCAAAGTGTCCACAGGTCATTTTTTAAATTGACAAAACACTTTTGAACTTGTGAGGCAATGTCGATAGCCAAGAACAAGGAAAATCATATTGACAAAAAGACATATGGTTGAAGAATTTGTGACATCAAACATGAAGATTTATTGTAAAGTTACTAATAGGCATAAGAATAAATGAATAAAACAATGTATCAGAATAGAAAGCCCCAAATTATATAGATATATGCTTATACAGAATATTTTATGATGAAGTCAGGGCAAAAGATGCATAGATAAAGTATGGTCTATTCAACAAATGGTGTGGGCTTAATCTGTTATCTATCTGGAGAATATATGAATCTTAACTTCATACTATGTACATGCAGAAAAATTACATAATTGTAGTAGCCCTAAATGTGGAAATCATACCATGAAATACCTAAAAGATGTTCTAAGAACATTTTTTCTTTATGATTTTGTAAGAAAGTTTCTTAAAGAGGAAAGAATAGCATTAATCATAAATGTAAATATATGCAAATTGAACTTCATTAAAATTTAATAAAAACACACCACTAACGGAGTAAAACTGCAAGCCTACAGAAAAGGAGGAGATGTTTTCAATACATACATCCAACAAAGAATTCATTTGCAGAATATATTAGAGCAAATATATAATTTACTAACAGAAAGACCACCCAAAATTTCTAGAAATGGGCAAACATCTTCTATAAAATTTTCACAAAAGTTAGGCCAGTTGCCAGTGAGGAATATTTCTTAGTCTCATTTGCCACTATGGAAATTAAAATTGAATCTACAATGAGAAGCCAGAAAAATTGTACAAGAATGGCAAAAATGTAAAGGTCTGAAAATGCCAGGTGATGATAATGCAAAAATTATTTTAAATACTGCTGGTGTGGATGAAATTTTTAAAACCACCTTAGCAAATTGCTAGACAGTGTCTACTAAAGGGTAACAAACCTTGACTCAGAAATTCAACTCCTTGGTATATATCTAACCAATCTATATAACCCAAAGATAGATAGATAGATAAATAGATAAGACATGTAGGTCTATCAAGTAGAAAGATAGATCTGATAAATATTTATCTATCTATCTTTGAGGATACATATGTGTGTGTGCATGTATATATATATATATTCATATATATGAATGTCATAGAAGTAAATATGTAATAGTAAAAAAATAAAGAAATTATCCACATATACACCAAGGAAGGAATGGTTACATAAATTATGATATATTCAAATTACTAATACATACAATTTAGGTGATTCTTCAATATTGAGCTGAAGAAGATAAATTCAAAGGAAAACAAACTATGGGATTCTATTTCTATAAAGCAGAGCAATAGCCTGAACTAATCTCTGATGACAAAAATTAGAATAGTGGTCGCTTTTGGGAATAGTGCTAGTGAGGGGCTTCTTAAGTGGTAGTTAGTTTTATATTTTGATCTGCATGTTAACAGTTGGTTGTACCATATCCACGTTGTGAAATTCATGGAGGTATAAACTTGCATATGTGTTTTTCTATAGATAAGTTACTACGTGTGTTCTACTAATACATGTGACACTGGTTTTAATAGTACCATGTCTGGGATCACTTCTTTAAGTCTTCCACATAGAGAGAATCAATCCCTTGTGTTCACAACACAGTGAGCACATTTCTTTTTGAGCATTCATGAAGGGACAATGAGAAGTGCATATTTAGTCAGCAGATTTATAATTGCATTGTTCTTTCTTCAAGGAGGGTTATGCAAAGTAGGGTAGCAGAGTGATCACAGTAATCCATTTCACAATTTACCTTCATACTGACCGGGGAAACCTCAGCTATGTTCTCTCCAGCTCTGCCACAGACTCGCCGTGATGTTCTTAGAGGTGGGGACTGGAAAGAGCCCACAGAGATTTGGGGAGACTTTCTTCAAGAAGATGAGGCTTATTGGCCTGACATTTGGTTTCTGAAACCTGGCTGCTGCTTATCTCTTAGTGCTAGAATCCTGCCAAAGTATTTCTGCCAATTTATTCATTCCTAACTTTACCAAGTGAGGTTTGTGTTCAGTGTGAGATCAAGACAGATGACTTTTTGAAGAAAGGTTACTCCGTGTCTTATTTCAGCTTGTACTGATCTGTGAAAACATTAGCTCCTTGACTTATATTTCAGTAGAGGTTTCTTTTCTTTAAGCTCCCAGGCAGACTGCTTATAACCTTCTTGTCTAAAGAGTTGTTATAAATTTTGCATGTGATTCCGAGTTCCTATCTGCAGTGTAAGGAGGGTGTCTTCTGCTGAGACACTGTCTCCTGGTGCCAATCCAGACCTTCCCAAGCTGGCAGAATTCGTGTGCTTCTTTGATCCTTTCCTTTCCTCTTCTATAGCAAGAGTTTGTTGCTCTCCTAACCCAAGTTTCCTTTGCTCCTCTTTATTTTTCACAGAATGACCTACACATGTCTCCAGTCTCTGATGGAAAACATCCCTTGCTATATTCAAATTTCAAACAGTAGCCATCTCCAGCATGGTGGCTTTAAATTCACAGAGGCACCTCTACTCTTGACCTTCTTCCAACCAAGAAAAAGTACTGCTTGAAAAATTGTGTTTCCATTAATATTGGGTTGAGAATATTGTTTAGTCGCAGTTTTACAGAGAAGTTTTCTTGACTTTCTCTATGTAATGAAAATAAATACATGAAAAGAAGAAGAGAAAACATTGCCCAGAATTTTTAAATTTTCATCTATCTCGATAAACAACATTTCCTCCTAAATTACACACTAAGTCTGGTCAACCTGTATGCCTCTCAAGTGTAAATTTCAATTGCCCACATTCATAGGTAATCAGTACTCTTGGCCCATCTCTAGATGACAGTTAACTATTCTAAGTAAACTCTGCTTTCATTCTGAAGACAGATTGGCTAACAATAAATCCAAAACCAGTTTCCATTCCCCTCCAGGCTTCCCAGGAATATGACCATTATGTATACAAAAAGGAACTCAAACCAGAAATCCAGGAGCCACCCGTGGCACTCCATTCTCCGATCTTCACATCTGTTCCATCATTTCTAATGGAATAGATTGATTCCACTCTTAGGTAGCTTTCAAATCCTCACGCCCATTCACATTCACAGCGTCACCAGTCTATCTTGTTACTATCTGCTCTCACTTGAACTAACACACAGTTTTCTCCTGGTCCATTCACATGTCCTCTTCTCCTAAAAGCAGTCTCTGAGGAAAACTCCTTTCATACTAACCCATTATTCCTGCAGATAAAGAACAAAATCCCCAACACTTACATAGTGTGTGTGGTCTGACATCTATCGACCCTTCTGGCATCCTTTCACACGTCCTCACTGAATGCATCCCAGCCACATCCTCCAGTTCACAGAAGCAGCTATGAAAACTTGCATGATCATCCTTGAGAACCCAGGGAAAGTGTCGTTGACCATACCAAGTAGATCAGACCCCTGTGCTTTTACAAGGAGATAGTTTACTCAATAATCATTTGATATGTATATATTACATTGGCCATTCAATTTTGTTGCCTTCCCTGAATAGAGACTAAATGCAGAAAGGGACCTAATTGTCATTTTCTTCACACAATCTCACATACCTAGAATATGATATGATTCATAGTTTTACCTCATCAATAATTTGGTGCTTAAATGAATGAAAATATCAATTATCAGGCAACTTCAAATAAATAAAAGCAATTATAATATTGACTAAAAGATTCTCTTAGACATTTTAAAGGCGCAATATCTTAATAAGGCATGTTCTTAAAAATTACATGCCTATTTTCTCTCTTTAAATATCTATTACACCTCTCATGGTCTCCACTTTTCTCTGACTTTCCTTCATTCTTAAATTGTTTATAGCTAACGCTTATCTCCTAACCTCTCTTTTCCAGCTTTCCCTTCCACTTATTGTTAGGAGAAGTGTGAGGTTTTTTGGTTAGGAGATAACTCTTCTAAACTTAACAGAGGGATGAATGAATGGATAAAGAAAATGTGATATATATATATATATATATATATATATATATATAGAGAGAGAGAGAGAGAGAGAGAGAGAGATAGATATAAACACACATAACACTAGGTGAGAGTTAACTATTCTGTGTATACACACACACACACAATGGAATATTACTCAGCCACAAAGAAAAGTGAAATTATGGCATTTGCCAGTAAATGGATGGAACTGGAGAGTATCATGCTAAGTGAAATTAAGCCAATCCCAAAGAATCAAAGGCAGAACGTTTTCTTTGATATGAGGATGCTAATTCACAATGGTGGGAGAGGATTAGGGTAGAATAGAAGCTCAGTGGATTAGACAAAGGGGAATGAAGGGAAGGAAGAGGGCATAGAAACAGGAAAGATGGTAGAATGAATCCAACATAACTCTCTTATGTTCATATATGAATACATGACCAGTGAAACTCTACATCATGTACAGCCACCAGAATGGAATCCTAATTAGAATAAGTTATACTGCATGTATGAATAATATGTCAAAATATACTCTATTGCCATGTATATCTAAAAAGAAGAAATAAAAAAATAAATTAGAGAGGGCTGGGAAATTAGAATGTTTATCATCTACTCAGCAACTGATTTAAGCACTTTATATCAATTTGATTATTTAAACTACAAAACAAAGTCCTTAGGTAAAGGCCAAAACAATTATTGAGGAAAAACATAAGGCCCAAAGGAGTGAGTAATTTGTCAATATCTTAAAGATGATTAATGGTTAAGCACCTGGCTGAACCCAGAAAATCTGAGTTTACTGTCAGTGATCTCCATCACTAAGCAGTATCATCTCCCTAAAACAGCAAAATAATTGTCAGAAGGAATGAGCATGGAAAAAACTGTAGAATTGCATGCATTTATAGTCTCTGTATTACTGTTCATTTAGAACATTTCTAGGACAAAAATATATTGGAAAAATTAATTGATGAAAGAAAATATAGCTTAGCTAATGAATCAGTCAGTCAAGGAGTATAACTTCAGGGGTCACATCAACAAAGCGATCTGATAAGTGGCATGGTTTAGGAAGAATAATATGGAGGACAGATAAGTAGATGCAGCCTTGAAAAAGCACTAGTGAACAGACATACAATAATTTACATATAGAGTTGAGGGGCTTTGGACTTGAAAATACTTATGGAATTAACTGGAGAGGTACCGTTTATAAAATTTATTAATTGGGAAGTTCCTTACTGTTTGTCTCTGTCTTGCATTTTTCCTATCTGTAGAAGGATACATAAGGTTGATCGTGGCAAGGAGAAGGTAATTTGCATCTATAAATTGTTTATTTCATGATTCAAATTAAGACATTAATGTCTAGAAAAAGACAGACTTCTTCCCCAACAGCATTATTTCCCATTTAACATCTCACAAGAATTGCAGTAAAAAAAAAAAAGAAAAGAAAAGAAAAGAAAAGAAAGAAATTTAAATGGGGGCTGGGGATGTGGCTCAAGCGGTAGCGCGCTCACATGGCATGCGTGCGGCCTGGGTTCCATCCTCAGCACCACATACAAAGATGTTGTGTCTGCCGAAAATTAAAAAATAAATATTAAAATTCTCTCTCTCTCTCCCTCTCTCCTCCCTCTCTCCTCTCTCTCTCTCTCTCTCTCTCTCTCTCTCTCTCTCTCTCTCTCTCTCAAAAAAATTAAAAAAAAGAAATTTAAATGGTTTTCAAAAGGAGCTTTCTCTTCTCTCATCCATCTTTCTTTCTATCCTTGAGACCATGTTGGATTTAGACTCAAGCTTCTAAATGATACTACAGTAAAAAAAAAAAAAAAAAAAAAAAAGAATAATGTTCCTTCTCCCCGAATTTCTACTTCCCAATCCTCTGAGCTGTCAATATGTAACTTTGCCTGGCAAAACGGACTTGGAAGATGTGATTAAATGAGGGATCATGAGATGAGAAAATTATCCTGCAGTATCTTGGTAGGCCCAACATAATTTGAAGGGGCCTTATGACAGTAGAGTCAAGAGACAGAGTTTTGAGATGCGAACAATTGGTTTTGAAGATGTAAGGAGCTATGAACAACAACAACAAAGCAGGGGTTCCTAGAAGCTGGATAAATCAAGTAAATAGAGTTTCCCCTAGAGATCCAGAAAGGCTGCAGCTGTGAGAACACACTTATTTTAGGACTTCTGACCTCCAAAGCTGCAAGATTATAAATTTGTTTTGTTTTTAAGTCACTGTATGGATGCTATTTTTTTACAAAAGCAACAGGTGTCTAATACCTCTATGCGATTAATTAATTAATTAATTAATCTTGAGGTTGGCAAAGGAGCAAAGAAGTAGTATTGATTCATGTCAAAGAGTCAATTATTTTGCAGTTGTTGAGGCAGGAGATATTTAAAGCAGCTCTTGGAATATAATAAGGTCAAAGAAACCCAAGATGATGATGATGATGATGATGATGATGATTTTGTTTTGTTTCTTAGAGATGCTTTAAGCATATACTTTACGTTTTGAAACTGGATTTGACCAAGGGGTTAAGAGTTTAATAATGGGAGTAGAAGGGGCAGGCAAATGTAGATGTAAATACAAGTGGATGTATTGACTAACATATTTGCTTAATTTGTGAATTAAGCAATTTATTTATCAATTTATCTACAAATTGTCCATTTTTTACTCCCTTATGTAAGAGTGTCACAGAAGGAAAGACAAGACCTCCAGAGAGTTAAGAATTCACACAAGCTTATATAAGTCTGAGATGCAAACCTTATGTATAAAAGACATTTTGGAATCATATCATTCAAACCAGTGTCTCTAATAAATTAGAAGCAATGTTTACATTCATATCTATGTTACTTACTTCCTTTTATGCATATTCTGAACTCAGATTTGTACTTCAAATTGTTTATTTCCAACATGTACTTACAGTCTAATACTTAATTTTTTCTTTGTATACAATTGATAAGTTTGTTGCTCATTTCATCTACCTGTCTATTGGTCAGATCCTTTCCAAGGCCAAGATAATATATATTTAAATACTAGTGATATAACCACGGTACAGTCTTACATACAAAAATAACAGAGCGAAAAACTTTATTGTTTATATATTGTTACCGAGGCCATGTAGACAAATGGAATAATTACCGAGTATTCCCAGACTACACTTGTTAAATAGTGTTTGCTTAGCAAGTTTTATTCTTCAAAGTAATTTAAGAAAGCACCCTCTACTTGCCAGACATCCCTCTCGCCTCTGTCACACTTATGCAGGGAGAATTTTCACAGCCCAACGTTTTGCTTTCCCAGCAGCTCAGAGTGCAAACTGACAGGCTGTGATCTCACTAGATGATTCCAAGAGAATCCTTTTTCCTGCCTGATTGTAGGAAGGCATGGTTTTTATGAGTGTTTTGACACATTGATTTAGGCAAGAACTTTAGAATCCAGAAACTGAAAGAAGGAGAAGGTATTCACTAAAAATGTCCCAGAGAAATGAAAGCTTTGTCCTCATCTCAGTTACTTATTGGTCTGCCACCATTCTGTGGGCCTGAGTTAAATACTTCTTACATAGGGATGAACATTCCCACTGGACAAAGGCAGAACTGGTCACCATCCTTCCTTTTGTGTGATTGCTCTGGCATTGCTCATCCATTTGCATCGCTCATCAATTCGTAGTGGAACTTCATTATGTGAAACCAGCCATTTAAAGTACTGACTACAAATGACCCTGATAATACATTCCACAGTCCTCTGCAATTTCACAGAGTCTCATTAGGTTCAACTCTAGCCTATTTCGTGGTTAGACTGTAATTTGTTAGTCTTCTATTAACTTCATTTTAGGCAATCATTTAAGAAGCCTCTTAGAGTTGTTAAATAGGGGTGTGGGTCGGGGAGATATTCAACATACTTGATAGCTATTCTGCCTTTGGATATAGTCTAGGCAGTTGATAAAATTTAAGAAACAATCTGCTCTCAAGTAGCGTCAGGCGCTTCTCATAATTTCTGTTTCTTATAATCAGGAGGTTTTAGTGAGTTTAATCAATCATTCTTTGCAACTTTGTGAACTTTACTAATTGAGATCAGACAAAGAGTTAGTAAGTATTCAAATAGTCTCAGAATTCTTACTAGGAAAGCTGGATTGAAAATTATGGCAGTATATGGCTACTTTTATTTTGAGCCTACAATTTAACACCCTCATGTCTGACCTGTCCAGGTGAATACACTGGGTGGGAGAGGCCATACTTTTTCACCTTAATCCAGAGAATTGATAAGAGCAAGCATTTGCTGCTCCAAAGGACAAGACAGAGTTGGCCCATGCTTCCTAGATATAATGTTTGGGACCCACACTCATGTTTAAGTGATGCAAGGAGAGAGAACTCAATGCTGGCCAAGGAGCAAGAAAGGTGGAATGAACTGTTTCCTCCTGGAAAATGAAGTGAGAATACCTTCCTAGGAAAATGGGCAGGAGAAACAGTCCCCTGCACCCAGGAAAAATACCCTCATGTGCCAGGCGTATGCCAACCTGGACCAAGTATTTCTTTTTGAATATGGATGCCTCATCATTATATTTTTCTTAAATGAATATCTTCTTTGTTTTGAATTAAACTTGTTTATGGATTCACAGACAGATAGATAGTGTATTAAAATTAGTATTAACTTTAACCTAGAGTTCACAAACATAGCACATAAGCCACATCCATGCTCCATTCTTTCTCTTTTTAAACTTGTAAGCAAATTTGTACTGGAACAGACTCACACTTACCCATTTTTATGTTGTCTGTGGCTGCTTGTGAGCAATGTGCCAAAGTACGTTAAGCAGACAGACACTACATGGCTCACAAACTTGAAAATATTTATTTTTGGGAGCTGGGATGCTCGCCTAGCATGGGCGGGATCCAGGTTCAATCGATCCTCAGCACCACATAAAAATAAAGGCATTGTGTTGTGTCCATCTACACCTAAAAAATAAATATTTTTTAAAAATTTACTTTTGTACTCTTACATAGAAGTTTTTAACTCCTCCTAATTTCTGTGAAGGTATGTGAGACATCACAAGAGCCTAACTTGGGTGGTAAGGAACACTTACAAAACTTCAAAATAAGATGGAGATCAATACACTGTGTAAGATGTAAAAATAAAAATATTAAATTGCCTGATATTTAGGTTTCTGTTGCAGTCAGATTTTGGAAATTTTTCTGGGATGACTTTGAACCATCCAACCAGACACAAATTTTGTTTTATACCGTTGTTTCTTAAAAAAATAAAAAAGTCCCTAAACAAATAGATTTTCCTTTTCATCTTTACTAATTCTCTTTCCTCATTGCTTTGGGTTTGTTATTCTTTTTCTAAGTAGTGTAAGGTAAATATTAACCCCCTTATTTTTTATTCTTTCTTCATTAATAACGGAGCCATTTAACAGTATACTTTTTCCCCTCAATCCTGCTTTTCCTATGTCACATAGGTTTTGTTTAAATTATTCTCCTTTTCAAGGTTTCAGCTAAGTGCATGATCAATTTTTCAAAATGTTACATAGAAACAATAAAGTTCATTCTTTACTTGATAAATTTAAGATTCTCTCAATATATCACTGTAGTCACATAATCAGATATAATAATCATGTTACTCATAGCCTCTATGTCCTTCCTTGGTTATTGTCTACTATCTCGATTCAGTTCCAAAATGGGTGCACTGAGGTCTTCCTTGTGAGATTAATAAAAGCACAGTATGACCTCATTCATGCATATGTGAGATGATGCTTTTATGTGTGTGGCCTTTTTATTTTCAGTTGTTTTTGCCATCTTTGCAGTAAATCAGCATCATAACATTCTTATTTCCAACAAAGCAGAAGATGGAAATCTTTTGTCTTTATTATTTGTACTTTCTTTTTATTTATTTATTTTTAATTTCTTACATGACAATAGTGGAATGCATTACAATCATAATTATCCATTAACAGCACAATTTTTCATAATTCTGTATATAAAGTATGTTCACAACAAATTATACCATTATATATGAGCTCTCTTATGGAAATCTTTTCAAGCCTTCCTGTTTTTGAAGGCTAATATATGAATGACTACTTCTATTGACCAGACTTCAGATTCCTTATTCTAAGAACGGTTTCTCTTGTATGAATGTTTTTCCAAACAGTAACTAAAAGACGTTTCTTTTATCCTGCTGCTTTGAGTCAGCACCCAGCCTTATGCTAGCTGTCAAATTTAGATCTAGATTAGGATGAATTAGTTTTTATCTCCAAGACGTGATCCCAATACAGAACACTAGGTGGAGCTAAAATCTCACTAATGCTTCTCATAAGGCGCACTGATCTGGGTTTTTTTCCTAAATCAACCTGGAACTCTGATTTCAATAGTTTTTCGGTGTGCTATTTCCTTGATCCTCATATACAGACCACACTCCATATTGATTTTTAAATCTAAGTTTCATGTCACAAAAACCCATGTATGCCTAAGGAAGACAAAGCAATTAAAGAGGGGTGAAATATCAAACTTATTTACTCACCTGCCTAGGTGTAACTGAGGCCAACAGGAATATGAGGTCCACTGAGGATAAATGAACTTAAGATGGCATTTGAAATTTGCTAATTAGTCTTCAAATCTTCACGGCTGGTATAGTTCTGAAATTTGCTAAAATGAAGTATAATTATGCTCTGGGTAAGACTTCATTTGATTCATTTCAGAGTGAGTTATCCAAATTTCAGAACGGGAAAGAAAGAAATCAGGCAGTTGACGCTTGTTCATTACCTATTACCTATGTAGCACAATGCAAAATTTCAGCATTACTCACAGTTTAGGGAGGGAACCTGATTTAAGAGTATTTTTTGAAGTTTAAATTGTTCACAAATATTCAAATATATCTTTATTTAACCTGCAATTCTTTTTTTGTTTTGTTTTCTATTGTCCTGTGAAGAAAAAAGACCTTGCTGGGGAATGGCAGGAAGACAGAATATACTAAACCATCTACCCTGTCTTGCAGGAAGATAGAAACAATGAATTTTTTTTTTTTTAATTAAAATTGAAGTGAAAGGAAGAAACCAGAAAAAAACTTGAATAGAATGAATAGATTTAACAACATCAAAAGAAATTGAGTCAGGTCCAGGAAGAAATTAATGAAAAAACAAAAGTTATTATAAAAAAAAAAAAAAAAAAAAAAAACAAGGACAAAGTAGCTTGGAAAAATATTTGCATTGGTCAGCTTGGATTGCCACAACAAAATACCATAGACTGGGTGGCTTAAACAACAGAAATTAGTTTCTCACAATTATGGAGACTAGCAAGTTCAAGATCAAGGTACCTGTTGGTTTGGTTTCCTGGTGAGGGTTCACTATTTGGCAAGCAGGGAGCAGTCTTCCTGCTGTGTGTCTTCTGGAGGTTGGGACAAAGGGAGCAAGCTCTGATATCTTATTAAGGCATTAATTCCATCATGAGGTCCTGCCCTCTTGATCCTATCTGACTTTTACCTCCCAAAGGCCTCATATCCAAATAGAATCTCCCTGCTGGTTTGAGATTCAATATGTGAATTCAGGTGGGGAATGGGGGTGGGGAGGTTTAGTCTACAGCAGTGTTGTAAATTGTAACACAAAGTAACTGAAGTTTTTCTTAGTAGTTGCTTTTTTTTTTTTTTTTTTTTTGCTTGTTGTGATCTTGAGGATTTAAACTAGGATTTTCACATGCTGGGCAAGTGCTCTACACTGAGCTATACCCTCAGCTCTTTTAATTTTTTTTATTTTTTTATTTTTGAGAAAGGTCTTACTAAATTGGCCAGGCTGGCCTTGAACTCACCATTATCCTGTCTTGTCTCCCTAGTAGCTGGGATTATAGGCAAGTGATATAGTTTTTAAAAGTTCTAAATGAATTCCACTCACTACTCAAGAGACAGGAACTCTATCTAACCCTTTATATGTATGTATGTATGTGTGTGTGTATGTATATATACATACACACGCACATACATACATAATATGTAGTATACATATTATATATTTAAATATACATGTTCAATATTTATAACATATATTCCTATATGTAAATATAAAATATGACTATATATGTATATAAAATCTATATATGATGTATTATATAAGGTATCTTAAATAATACATAGTACTTACATAATATATACCCTGTATATAAATGATTAGAAATATTATATATAACCTATTTTAAACCAAAAATGGTGACTAGATCAAATAAAAACCATCCAATTCTGCAAAATAGGAAACAACTAAGAAAGAATGCAGCATTTATTAAGAAAATTATTATAAATTGATTAAAATATTTCAATAAGTAAAAAGGTATATCAAATTTGTTTAAATGACATAGCATAGTAAATACATACGTATTATAAACTGTTCTTCAGTAAGCTCACAAATTTAATATAATTCCCTAAAATTATCTTGAGTATGTGTTCTAACTGAACCAAGTTGTCATTTAAAAAATGGACAAAGGAAACACAATAGAAATGTTGAAAATAGGTACACCTTTTTTGGAAACTTGATATAGAAGATGGCACTGCAAATCAGTGGTTAAAAGTTCTCTAAAAGAGAAAAATAAACCTGGGCCTTTCTCATATTCAATACAAAAGCAGATTCTCAGTATGTTAAAAGGCAACACATGAGAAATTTGGACTATAAGCAAAGAGAAGAAAATCAGAACAGCTTTGCCGACTATGGGTCGGAAGAGACTTCTTAGGAAAGACCAAAGCACAAACTACAGTACCATGAAACCAGCTTTTTTTAGGTCATCAGTAGTTAGACTTTATGTTCAGTGAAGGATACCATTGATAAATGGGTAAGCTGTTGGCTGTATTTAAAACTAATGGAGAATTGTTATCTAGAGTATAGAAATACTTCTGTTAATCAAGGAAAAGACATAAACTCCAGCACGGACAAGAAGACCAATGAAAGAGATAAACGACCATAGTTCCAACTACAACAGCTTAACAGTGTACAAAGAAACTCTCATACTCATAATAATAGAAATGCAGATTAAAACAGTGAAATATTGCTCTTTTCAGAAAGACTATAATTAAAAATGACAAAAATATCAAGTTCTAGGGGCTGTGGCTGTGGCTCAGTAGTAGAGCACTTGCCCCGCACATGTGAGGCACTGGGTTCGATCCTCAGCACCACATAAAAATACAACTACAACTAAAAAAAAAAAAAAAAAAAAAAAAAAAAAGCATATTTAAACAAATATGTAAAAAAAATCAAGTTCTAGGTAATGTGTACGGATTACTGACTTTAATTTGTAGTGAAAAGTATTTTCTCAAAATTAGTACTAATATGCCTAATGAACCCACGATTATATACATACCTCTGAGAAATTCTAACAAAAGTCCATACATCAATGAGGATAACATTTTTCTTTTTCTTTTTGGATGCTAAGGATCAAATCCAGGATGCTGTGCATGCAAGAAGATAAGAATAATCAGAGTGGTACTGTGTCTGTCAGGGAGAGATGAGAGGGATATTTTATTTATTTATTCATTTATTCATTCATTCATTCTTTTATTTTTACTGGTGTGTTATGATTACACACAATAGTGGGATTCATTATGATATATTCATACACGTACATAATTTGGCCAATTTCATTCGCTAGCATCTTATTCATTCGCCAGCATCTTTACTTATACCCCCTACTTCCTTTCCCACATCCCCTTCTTTACCACACTGTTCTACCTTTTAATTTCATGAGATTCCTTTATCTTTTCCTTTTTTCTCTCCACCTTTCCCATATGAGAAAAAAACATAACTTTTAATTTCCTGAGTCTGGCTTATTTTGCTCAACATGATGCTCTTTATCTCCATTCATTTTCCTGCAGATTACATAATTTCATTCTTTTTTATGGTTGATAAAATTCCACTGTGTATATATGCAGTGCTTTCTTTGTCCATTTATTTGTAGCTCAGTTGCATGACTTGGCTACTGTGAATTATGCTGCTATAAACATGAGTGTGCATGTATTGCTATAATATGCTGACTTTCATTCTTTTGAAAAATACCAAGAAGTGGTATAACTGAATTATATGGTGGTTCCTTTCCTGGTCTGAGGAACCTCCGTACTGATTTCCATAAATGCTGTACTAATCCGCAATTCTACCAATAATGTATGTATACTTGTTATTCCTCCCCACACTTTGACAGCATTTGTAATGACTTGTGTTCTTGATGATTGTCATGATAACTGGAGTGAGATGAAATCTCAGTATAGTTTTTTTTTTTTTTTTTTTTTTTTAGAGAGAGAGAGAGAGAGAATTTTTTAATGTTTATTTTTTAGTTTTTGGCGGACATGACATCTTTGTACGTGGTGCTGAGGATCGAACCCAGGCTGCACTCATGCCAGGCGAGCGCGCTACCGCTTGAGCCACATCCCCAGCCCTCTCAGTATAGTTTTGATTTTCATTTCCCTGATTGCTAAGATGTTGAATATTTTTTTCATGTATTTGTTGGCCAGGAGATTCAAGATGGCAGGCCAGAGGGAGGCAGCATTCTGTGTGGCTCCGTGGCCTGGGACTCAAATATTGAGAGTACTGCTTCTCTGCAAGCGATATTACTGCTTCTGTGCGGGAATCATGGCCACAATGCCATCCAGGGCTTCAGGCCACAGTATTAGAGTAGGTCTCTCAACTACTTGCCCACGCAGGATTACAGGGTACCCACGCAGGGCCATCACCACCCGCAGAGAACTTTCGGTCACCTACTGGAACAGAAATCACTTACTGCCATTCCCATGCAGGACACCAGGCAGCTTCCCACAAACTCTGACCACCATTCCCTTTGGACCCCCATCTACCAACGTGGGGCTCCCTCGGTTGCAGCCATCTTGGGACCCTGCAGGCAGGATATATTTGTTGGCCATTTGTGTTTTTTCTTTATAGAAACATCTGTTTAACTATTTGCCTATTTATTGATTAGGTTATTTGGTTTCTGTTGTTGTTGAGTTCTTTATATATTCTGGATATTAATCTTCTGTTGGAAGAGTAGCTGGAAAGATTTCCTCCCATTCTATTGGCTTTCTCTTCACATTTTTGTTTTCTTTGTTCTGCAGAAGCTTCTTAATTTAACAGCTTCCCACTTGGCTTCTTTCTTGAGCTTTAGGAGTTTTACTAAGGAAGTAGGTGCCTGCACCACTATGTTGCAGTGTTATGTTTTTTTTCTAGCAGTTGCAGTATTTCTTATTACTAGAACTTTGATCTACTTTATGTTGATTTTTGTAAAAGGTGAGAAATAGGAATCTAGTTTCATTCTTCTACATATGGTTATTCAGTTTCCTCAGCATCATTTGTTAAAAGAGCTATCTTTTCTCTACCATATGTTTATGGCAACATTGTTAAAAATCAGATGAGTGTGAGAGTTTGTCTTTGTGTCTTCAATTCCACTGGTCTTCATGTGTGTACTTATGCTAGTACCATATTGGTTTTGTTATTACAACTCTGTAGTATAAGTTTGAAATCAGATGTTGTGACGCCTCCAGCATTACTCAATTTTGCTCAGAATTTCTTTGCCTATTCTGGGTCTTTTATTCTTCCACATTAATTTAAAGACTATTTTTCCAGTTATGTAAAGAAAGACATTGATACTTTCATGGGAATTTCACTGAATATGAGATCACGTTTGGTAATATGGTCATTTTAAGAATATTAATTCTGTCTATCCATGAACATAGGAGATATTTCCGTCTTTTAGAGTCGTCTTCTATTTCTTTTTTTGGTGTTCTTAATTTTCATTGTAGAGGGTTTTACCTATTTGTTTAGATTTGTTCCTAATTTTTCTTTTTTTAGGCAATCATGAATGGAATATTTTATGATTTCATTTTCAACAGATTTGTTATTGGTGTATAGATAAGGCATATTGATATTTGTATGTTTACTTTTATACTGTTACTTTAATGAATTTATTTATCAACTATAGAAGTATTCTGGTGGAGTGTTGTTTTTATTTGATTTTTTTTTTCTTTTTTATTTGTATCCCTTTTATTTTCTTCTCAACTACTATATTGAACAGGAGTCACGAGAGTGTATATCCTTGTCTTGTTCCTGATTTTAGAGAAAATGCTTTCAGTTTTTCTCTATACAGTATAACATTGATGTTTCCCGCCTTTTGGTATGAGATTGGTTTGGGGTTTGTTGTTTATAACATTTATAATGTTGATTTAAGTTCCTTCTATCTTTTGTTTCTTCAGTGTTTTTAACATGAATAGGTAGAAATTTTTATCAAAGTTGTTTTTCTGCATCCATTGAGATATGATATTATTTTTATACTTTATTTTATTTATCTTTTGGTGTTTTATTACTGAATTATACCTATACAGAATAGTGGGGTTAATTCTGACATAACCACATATATGTGGAATATAATTTGCTCCATTTTAGTCCCCAGTACTTCCTCTTTTACTCCTCTTCTCTTTTCCCCATTCCCCTTCCTCAATTCTACCGATTTTCTTCTATTTATTTATTATTTTTCAAATTAATGTCTTATATTCATACATAAAGATAAAATTCATTGTGGTACATTAATATATGCAAATAGCATAATTTGGCCATTTTTGTGTCTCAGCTCATCCCTTTTCCTGCCTTTCCTCTCTTCTCTTCAATCCCCTTATTCTCAACTGACTTCCCTTCTATTTTTTAAGAGCACCACTTTTCCCCTTATTTTGCTGTACCATCTGCATGTGAAAGAAATCATCTAACCTTTGACTTTCTGAGTCTGGCTTGTTTCACTTGGCATCATGTTCTCCAGTTCTATCCATTTACCAGCAAATGCCATAACATTCCTCTTTGTGGCTGAGTAAAATGCCGTTGTGTATATATGTCACATTTTTCTTTACACATTCATTTATTGATGGGCAGCTAGACTGGTACCATAACTTGGGTATTGGGGATTGTGCTGCTATAAACATTGATGTGGCTACATCACTGGAGTATTCTGATTTTACTTCCTTTGCATAAATACTGCTATGGTTATAGATATGAGATGTTCCCCAAAAGCTCATGTGTTAGATGATACAAGGATGTTTAAAGGTAAAATGATTGGGTTATGAGAGCCTTTAACTTAATTAGTGTTTTAATCCACTTATTGAGAGTAACTGGGCAGTGACAGCAGTAAGCTGTGGTGTGGCTGGAGGAGTGAGGTCACTGGGGATGTGCCTCTGGAATTTGTATTTTGTCTTGATGAGGAGAGCTCTCTCTCTTTCTCTCTCATTCTCTGCTTCCTGGAACCATGATCTGAGCCTCTTTCTTTTGCCACACTTTTCCATGTACTGCGTCACTTGGATTCCCCAAAATGGAATCAGCTGTCAATGGAGTTAGACCTCTGAAACAATGAGCCCCCAAATAGAATTTTTCTCCTCTATTTTGTTCACAGCAGGAAAGAAGAAAAAAAAATACTGACTAAAGCATATACCAAGAAATGGGACAGCTGGGTTTCATGGTTGTTTCATATTTCATTTTATTTATGTGATGAATTGCATTTATTTATTCGTGTATGTTGAAACATCCTTCCATTGTGGAATGAAACCAACTTAATCATGATATACACTCTTCTTAATGAGTTGTTAAATATGGCTTGCTAATATTTTATGAAGGATTTTTGCATCTATATTTATCTGGGATATTAGTCTTTGGTTTTCTTTTGTTATATGTGTGTTCTTTTCTTCTTATCAGGGTGCTACTGGCTTCATAGAATGAGGTTGAAAGTATTCCTTCCTTGCTAATTTTTGGAATACTTTGAGGAGAATTGGTGTTAGTTCTTCTTTAAAATTCTGGTAGAATTCAGCTGAGAATCCATCTGGTTCAGTCCTAAGCTTTTCTTTGTTGGAAATCTTTTATTTTTCTGCTTCTACCTAATTAAATTGGTCTGTTTGGTCTTTTGATATTCTCTTGGTTCATTTTTGGTAGGTTGTATGTGCCTAGCTGCTTGCTCATTTCTTCCATAGGTGATAGATATTTAAATGCAGTATATGTTTGACGTGGTTCACTATAAAATACTGAGAATATGCAAATGTGTTTTAGCAGCACTGAAAGATCACTAATAAGAGATTTTGGTAAGAAAAGTAGAAAATCAGATGGAATTTACACAAATAGGTAAACTAAAAACACATTTATCCATTCAAAACATATTTTATGAAAGTTATATTTAAGGGCACAGATTAAGCATGTTAGTTTTGAGACGGAGGGGGGGAGATAAAAATATTGCATGAACGATGGGCAAAAATAAAAGGATGCCTAAGAGAGACGGATGATGGAAACGTTCTTTCTAATTTAAAAGTTGATTGATGGGTACATAAGATAGGCGTAAGAATTTCTGCTGTGCTGCTGCACAATAGAGTAACTATAGATAACTATAATGCAAAAAGCTAGAGGAAAAGACTTTGAATGTTTTTAACCATAAAGAAATGATAAATGTTTTAGGACTTAGATACATTTACCCTAATTTAAATATTACACGATGTACACATATATTGAAATATTACACGGTACCCCACAAATATGTACAGCTTTTATGGTTTTAGATATCCATTAAAATAAATTGAAATTTAAAAGTGTCATTAACTCAAATTCTTTCAAATTGAGTTCCAACAGAAAAGCAAATATAATTTTTAAAAAAGAATAAAAAACCCACATCTGATGTTTGCTACTTATCATTCTGAGTTTTTCTTTCTTTCTTTTAAAAAGGAGCATATTGAACATTTTAATTAATGGGGATTTCCTAGGGAAAAGGCAGCCTTGCCTGTTGTTTCTAAATGGGAAATTTTAAAATTATTTATTCTTGCACCAATTTTGTTATCAGTAATGTTTATTATTCCTCGAATACCATTATATCACCACAATGCATTTATATACTGATTAATTCTGATTTATTCTGTGTGTCATTTCATGTGTACTTTCCATCCGAAGATTGATTTCATTTACACTAAAATATTCTCAGCCTTACCTCTTTGGGAATTGTTTGTTCAATATTTCCTCTGTTGTTTTTCTCATGCATTTCTACTAGAGATAAATTAGATCCTCTCAGCATATCTGTCATTTGATATCTGTCTCTGAATTTCTTTTTTGTGTTTATATTCTCTAGTTTACTGGTATTATGTTCAGTGCAGATTCTTCATGACAACTTTTAAACACTTGAAACTTTTTTTCAACTATGTTCCTTTATAACCTAGACAATCTCTTAATTCTTAAATTTCTTTTTTTTTTTTTTTCTTTTGGTGGTGGTGGTGGGGGGCGTACCAGGGATTGAATCCAGGGCACTTAAACACTGAGTTACACCCCCAATTTTTTTTTTTTTTTTTTTTTTTTTTTTTTTTGAGACAGGGTCTCACGAAATTGCTGAAGATCTTGGTAAATTACTGAGGCCAGCCTCAAACTTGTGATCTTCCTGCCTTTCTTTTCAGAGTAATTGGGATTACAGACATGTACCACCACATGTGGCCTAATTTTTGAAATCCAGTTATCACACTTTTTATACCTAAGATTTTGAACTAGTCCTATTTTCACAACATCCTACTCTTGTGTTTCATGGTTTCCTTCCCATAGGCCTTTGAAAATCAGCAACACATTTATTTAAGGTCATCTTAGATATACTATTTTGTACTATATCTGAAGTGACAATCTTTTGAAAGACCTGTCTATAATGGCCTTTTTTCTATTTCTTTCTCTTTTTTTCTGTCCATTTGTTTCTCTCTTCCCTGCTCATACTTCTCCCTGCCTGTAGTTTTGACTGTCTCGATTTGGCCTGTGTAGTCCCCTGTATGTAAACAGACTTTATGTTGTCATCTTTGTACTGTAACATCGGGGAATATTGAGGATACTTCTGATCAAGGCATTGAGTCATAAACAGTTTGGTACCAGACCTCAGTGGGAAAATTTTTCTACTTTCACCCTCTTCTATAGAGAGTTCATTTTCTTGAGAAGAGTTATAGCTTTTCTTTGCCCCCTTCATGGGGGAGAATGGATTCAGCCTCTACCTCTGAGGCACGTTTCATCCCTGCTATTCCATCTACTCTGACTGATGCTGGAAGCCCAGATCTTACTTTCTGGTTTTACATCTGATTCCCTTTGTGTCTCCGTAGTTTCATGTCTTATTTTTGAGGATTGCTATGTTTTTAATTTTTTTTTTCTTTTTGGATTATCCCTGTAATCAATGTTTGTTTGATGTACAGAGCCTGTCTCAAAGAATGAACTAGTGTCCTTGTCATCTTTTTCATTTAAAACAAAATATTAAAAAACTGTAAGGGTTAAGGGAGGTTCTCTTAGAGTCATTTAAAATATTTTTTTTAAAAAGCCTTAAAATATACAACTATATTGTAGCCTCCAGGTGGTGTTTCAAAATTATTCTCCTGAACTCATGCAAATTATTTTTAATCTGTGAGTCGCTAGTCAAGAATTTTGAAGTTTAAAATGACATAATTATAGCTTTTGGAAGAATTAAGCCACTCTTTTCCTTTTGATGACATGCTAGGAAAGCATAATTGCAAATAATATTGCTTAATAGACTTATTTTAGTGGCTTAGTCAACTTATTTAGTGGATTTATTTTGTAAAAATAAAACTTGAAGATTGAATGTACTTTTTCTGAGTCATTAATTCAGTGTATTTTCTTCATTGGAAAGTGTGATTTCATACTAAGCACTGACGACTGAAAAATTTTGATATTGCATTAAAAAGAAGGCAGTACTTAAAATTTTACATGAATATTTCGATCACAGAGAGTTAAATCTAGTTTAATATTTATGAGATACATTTACTCAAATGTGTAATAGCTACTTGTACTGTGGGTTTTGTAAAACTGCTTTAAAAATAGTCTGTTTTGGGGCTGGGGTTGTGGCTCAGTGGTAGAGCACTTGCCTAGCATATGTGAGACACTGGGTTTGATCCTCAGCACAACATAAAAAATAAACAAAATAAAATAAAGGTATTAAAATAGTTTGTTTCCATGAATCACACTTTTTGGATATTTCTTGTATAGGATATATTAATTTGTTTCTGAAATGCTTAGAGAATACTGAATACATTTTTTTTTTCAACAAAGACATTGCCAATTTAATCTTCTTAACAGATAATAATGGTGAAATTAAAGATACTGAAAAGATCATTTTATTCCCTACAAGGCACAATCAAAATAAATTAATGTATTAAATTAAATTGCATTGAGTGCTGTTAGTCTTCTTTTAGGTTTAAACAATTAAGTATTTTACAGCCTTTAATTCCAAATTTATATATATCATTTAATTCTGAAATTGTTCACTCTATTAATTTGGCAAGTTTGTAACTACAAATACTATAAGCTATCTTTTGTAGTCCTTAGGTTATTATTTTTTAATTTACCATTATACTGGAAGAACAGCCTAGTCATGGCTCGTTGCATAGAAACAAACCTCACCAACTTTACATGAATTAAATATGAGAAGAAAATAGTCTCTGAAGTCAGAAAGACCTGAGCTTGTATTCTGGCTACACCATTTAATGCCTGTATGACCTTATAAAATTGTTTAGGTTTCAGTTTCATCATCTGTGAAATGCTGGAAATAGCATATAACTCCTAGGTTTGTTGGGGGGATAAAAGGAGATAATATAAAGCTTTTGGTTCAATATTTATTACATATCAGGGACCCAATAATGCTTCTATCAGAAATGAGAGCTCCAAATAATTAATTTCATTTGTTGGAAACAAAACATTTAAAGTAAAATATTGTTCTTAAAATATATACATATTTTAATCACTAACTTTTTGAATACTTACTGTAACATCTGTGTAATCATAGTTTTTGAAAGTAAAAACATGAACTTCAATTTTACCTCAGCAAGGAAGGACGTTTATAATTTAAACATTTACCTAACTTTGAGTAAAAGGGCAGATGGAATTAGGTCATGAGAAGTGGAAATTAAGAATCCTAAAATAATCTGACACTGTGAGAGCGATTACTCTTGTTTCTTGGTCTCCAGCTCTGGGTTCATGTTTTCTTCCTCTAATCTCTGCTTTTTCTTGTAGCTCAGTTTCTTTCCTCTTTTTCCTTGTACACCAGATGTCTTTGTCAGATGTGTTCGTGGCAGCCAAGAGGCAGACATAAGAGGCTGTTTTGGCATTAGGGATTACTGCTTCTAACCTCTCTGGGTAGCAACTCCATATCTCCTAAAGACAATTTCCAGTTGGTCCAGATGTGATAGGATGTCCACCCTGTTTAGTTAACTGTGGTAGGTGACAAGGTCCTGGGGCAAGTTACTCACTCAGAAGCAGAGGAGAGGATCCAAGAATGTTTTCTATGCAGACATGGATGATTTCTTACCTTTAGTAAATTTTCTTAAGAAGGAAAAATATAAAATTCAAAGATGAGGAACTTAAAAATATACTAGCATAGACTGACTGAAATAAAATCGAATATGCCATATTTGCTTGTATCTAAATTTCTCTACATCAGGCATCTTATTACAATAAAGTGTCAAAAGGGGGCATCATTCATTAGGGTTGAAGACGCTATTATGTGAAGATAAGAATTCCCTGGCACAGGTTTTTGGTGTCTTGATAAAATGTAATAACTGTACAAAGCGTTCTTTTTTTTTTTTTAATTTTTTATTGTTGGCTGTTCAAAACATTACATAGTTCTTGATATATCATATTTCACAATTTGATTCAAGTGGGTTATGAGCTCCCATTTTTACCCCATATACAGATTACAGAATCACATCAGTTACACATCCATTGATTTACATATTGCCATACTAGTGTCTGTTGTATTCTGCTGCCTTTCCTATCCTCTACTATCCCCCCTCCCCTCCCCTCCCCTCCCCTCCCCTCTTCTCTCTCTGCTCCCTCTACTGACATTCCTTTGTCCCCCTTATATTATTTTTCCCCTTCCCCTCACTTCCTCTTGTATGTACTTTTGTATAACTCTGAGGGTCTCCTTCCATTTCCATGCATTTTCCCTTCTCTCTCCCTTTCCCTCCCACCTCTCATCCCTGTTTAATGTTAATCTTCTTCTCATGCTCTTCGACCCTACTCTCTTCTTAGTTACTCTCCTTATATCAAAGAAGACATTTGGCATTTGTTTTTTAGGGATTGGCTAGCTTCACTTAGCATAATCTGCTCTAATGCCATCCATTTCCCTGCAAATTCCATGATTTTGTCATTTTTTAATGCAGAGTAATACTCCATTGTGTATAAATGCCACATTTTTTTTTATCCATTCATCCATTGAAGGGCATCTAGGTTGGTTCCACAGTCTAGCTATTGTGAATTGTGCTGCAAAGCGTTCTTTTGACACCATTATAAACCACATTATTTGTTAGCCATTTGCTTCATGAACGCAGCTTGTATGAACAAAGACATGAAGCATTTGGCTGTACCCTATGCCAATGAAACCAGCTCTTCCCCAAATCTCAGCCAAATGAATTCTTTGGTTGGAATGATGACCAGGTGACTATGTGTACATATGATTTTTTTAGTGTATATTTGTATGGCAATATTTGAGACAACATTTATGTTTGCTTGTTCAGTATCACATCATAATATATTACTCTACTATAGAAATAACTTCAAACCACATGCATACTAAAGATAGATAAAGGGTATCCCTCCATACTGTACTAAAGACCAATAGTATTATCTGGAATTTAGATCTAAGAAAAAATGATGCAACATTCAAGGACACAGAGTGAGACACAAGTAAAAGATTGTTTAAATTTTTAACAGTAATTCTATAGTAATGACAATAAAGTTTAAAACAAGGCACTTAATTTAGAGAGGAGAACTTAAATTTTAAAAAAATGTAGTTCTCAGGCTGTTTGCTTTTATGTACACTAATAATAATATGTAGCTTTCATTTCTGAAACTCACTCTTTTTCTTGAACCAAATTACCGTTAGTTAAATTCAGGTTAACCAAAGCTTAAAAATTCCCACGATATATAAGACTCTATGCTAATTTTTGAGAATAAAGAATTAGCAAATTTTATTTATTTATGTATTTGTTTGTTTATTTTGCAGTGCTGGGGATTGAACCCAGGACCCTGATTCCTCTTACTCATAGATTCTAGTTTTATGAAGGCTGGAGATTGATCATAAATGTTTGCATCACCTTGCTGAGTGCAATAGATTTTCCTCCTGCATGGAGTGTCCAAGCGTTAAGTCAACTGATTGAGGTGCAAATGGATAGTTTTCTTTCTTTTTGTTTTATACAGCAGGTTCTTCCAAAGCATCTAAAATCAAGTTTTGTAGATAGTTACCTATTTTGTGGCTGGTACTGGACTTGGTCCCCTTTCAATATGACCCCACTGGGGACCTCTGTTTTAGATAGATCTCCTTTGATGTTCCTGGTTTTTGTATCTCTATTCTTCATTCCATAGTCCCGAGTACTTTCACCTGTGACATTACAAGATATTCTTTTAACTCCCTGTCTTTAATACAGTAAAAGCTCTCCCTCATTTGCCTACTGAAACTTGGCATCTATAATGCTTCCTCTATTTGCCTGGATTATTCCAGCTCTCACTAAGAGTTTCCATTAGATGCATTCTTTCTACATCATTATGTCTGTCAAAGTCAGTGAAAGTATAGAGATGAAATCTCCAATAAAGGAACTTTTATTTGGGAAAAAGAATAGGATTACAATCCAGGACACACAGGCATAGGCTGGAGTGGTCTCTGCTATGTCCACAGCACAAGGGGAATATTGAGAGTTTTATTAAGACAGAGAAGTCCATGCAAGTTATTATGAAAGGGGGTTCATTAGCACTTTCGATAATTTGGGGATCTTGTAACCTCTTATGGTCAAGCAGTGACAGTTATTATATAAGAATTTCCACGTGTCTCAATTATGACACATCATTTTTTCATGCTTTATTGATCTGGCCCAGATCCTGTTCTGTGCTCCTTGTAGCATCCAATAAAAGCTATAGAATTATATAAGGAATACAATAGTTCTATTGTATTGCTCAAGATCTTCTCTATATTTGCTTATTTCCATCAAGGTTTTTCATACTTTAAGCAAAGTCTTTAGTTTTTTATTATCATGGTATGTGCAGATTCCCAAAATTATTTACCCCCCTCTCCTGTCCCCGCTTCTTCCAGTGTCATTGCAAAGCATCTTGGATAGGTCTGTGATTATAATATTAACATGGTCCATGCTCAGATAATACTTGCAATCATAGTGTAGGTGAAGAGTTTGGTAGAAGATGGAAACCAAAGGCTTCTACCATGGTCTCTGTTCATTGCAATGTTATTTTCTGTGCTTTGATATTTGATTTTAATAAGCGCCACTAAATATACAGGTAATACTTAGAAGAATAATTTCTTAAGAATTATAGGACACAACCTCAATTATACTTATTTATAATTAGTAATATTTTATTAACCTGTCCATTGAGAATGCACATAGAATACAAGACAAAGATATGAGTAGATGGGGAGACCGAGTTAGAGGGAAGTGAGTGGAAGGATTTTAATAATATCATATACATGAGTATAGGACTATCAGTTTCAAGGTCTCTGTACTACTCTTGGACTTGTCTTTGTATTTTCAAGGTTTCCTTCTACAAATAAGAGAAATTTATCGGTGTCTTTACTCACCATGTGGAAATCTTGACATTTGTTGTTAGGATTTCAGTATTTGCTTTATATTATATTCTTATATAATATTTTTATTACTTTAAAAATTCCAACAAATAATATAAGTAATTAATAGATTATAAAATTGAAAAAGTAAAATACAAATTATAATTACATTTAAATTATAATAGACATTTTGGGAGCTAGTGGTTACTTGTATTTGAATAACATTTTTAAATATGTGATACTAGTAAGTAACACACAGTGCAAAAGTACATAATTGGCAATTATATACATTAGTGGCATTTGTTATCACTCTCAACTTTTGCATTTCTTATTCTTTCCATTTTAAAAGACATCCCTTCATCAAAATTTTCAGTTGTTCAGTGCTTTCAAATTCTATACTGCCTCTATTTTATCCAAGAATTTACAAATGATTTGTGTGAAGGCATAAATAAGAAGTGGAAGTTGAATTTCTTACTTCTACCAGGAATACTTGTGTTTAAGCAAGGACAAAACTTTGAGTCAAATGACAGAGGTTTTAAACGTGGAATAATAAGAATAAGCCAATGAGTAAAGGGGTTTTCCCCTCTTTTTCTTAAAAAGCAGAAGCTTCCAATGCATTTGAGATCAAGCATAGTAGGTGATTAAATATTTTATCCCAGGACAATATTGTTCTTACATGAATTATTTGTTTTTCGATATTTCAGAGAGATTTATATCCAAATGATCATTTTAAAGATCATTCTTAAGATTTGTATTCCCATATCATGATTACAAAGGGACGTTAAAAAATCAAACAAAACAAAATGCACAAAAATTGAAATACGTAGAATGTGGAAACTGAGACATATTAGACAAATGAATTACTCACTTAAATGATTTTTTTGTTTACATTATGCTAAAGGATTTAGGGAAGGCTAGAAACACTACTTTATATCCAGGGAGCTATATCATATTACCCTGGCACTAGACTTAGTGCACTAGACTACTTCTAGCCCTAAGGTCATGTTGTGTTTATGATTTTCAAAAATGGTATGGGGATCTAGACTGTTTCCCTTTAAATGGTTCAGTCACTATCCAAAAGGCAGGAAGTGGTGGGAAAAAACAGAAAGGGTTGCTAACCCTTTATAATATCTTTGTTGTAGCATTAGGTTTTGATTTCTATGACTTATTTTTAAAAGAATTTTAAGAATTATTTTTACTGGTAGGGCCCATTAATATTTTTTCTTTGATTTCTTGCATATTATATGTATATAACAACATGAAATAGCAGTTTGAAAGTTATGGTGTTAAAAAGCATAGACAACTTAATTTAGTTTACTTTTGAGATTTATTATTTTGAAAAGAGAGGCATAAGAGAGAATTCTAGAACTTTATTATATGACAAATTAGACAGAGTTGTACTATTAGAATATAAAGTAATTAATTAATATGTAATCTTATAAACATTATGATGATATCTAAGTTCTTCTCCCTTAAAATAGATTGTTTCTATTTAAGAACTATGCCTGAAAAGTGAAAATATAATAAAAACATCGTTCTGTCTTTTCATAAATATGGATGAATTTTGTTTCTAATATTTGAAAGAATCCATCATTTAAAAGATAGCTGATGGTGTGGCAGGCATATAAATTAAATTCATATCATCAAACTTAGAATGATCTTCTTATGTCTTCTTACTTCAAAAAATTAATATTATTCCTCAATGTATATAAAACATAGACTTCTGATTCAGTTTTCTAAAAGACTAAATTTCAGAATATTAATTTGGCTTATATTTTACTTTTTATGTTGTATTTAAAATATATATCATTTTGCTATTGTCTCATACTCTGAAATTCACACATACGTAGAAGATTTAAAACCTAAAACAAGAAAAGTAAAGAGCAAAGCAAGTTAATTTTATTTTTCAATTAGGGTTAGATCAAAGTTCTTTGACTACCATTTAAATGGTGCTCTATTAATATATTTAAAACTTCATTCAGGCCTGGGGTTGTGGCTCAGCAGTAGAGCATTCACTAGCATGTGCAAGACCCTGTTTACGATACTCAGCACCACATAAAAATAAACAAAATAAAGGTATTGTGTTCAACTACAACTAAAAAATAAATATTAAAAAATTACTAAAAAAAAACCCAACACTTCATTCAAATTTACTCTCTGAAAAACATGAAAACTTTCTCTCAAAATTTTAAGCCAGTCCTGCAATCCTAGTGGTTTGGGAGGCTGAAGCAGGAGGATTGCAAATTCAAAGTCAGTCTCAGCAAAAGCAAGGTGCTAAGTAACTCAGTGAGACCCTGTCTCTAAATAAAAAACAAAATAGGACTGGGGATGTGGCTCAGTGGTTGAGTACCCCTGAGTTCAATTCCTGGGGAAAAGAAATGTCAAATAATTGGAAATGACAAAGACCATGCAAAAGTTGTCTTACTACTGTTTGACTGCTGCCTCACATAACAGGTATTAATTATATGGTTGTTAAGCTCAGAGTGAAATATCATTATATTTATAAAACATTAAGCCTGTGTTCTGCGTAAAAGTTCTTTTTCTTCTTAGAGTTTAGTTGTCACCTATTCAATACCTAGTTCATTTTGTACTTTAAACATGATTAAACATGGTAAATGTACGATGAGAATTAAAAAAAAAAATACTAATTCACAAGAGGCAATCTCTGCCAGCCATGATAGAATGGAGTAATGAAATTTACATATTCATATGAAAGCAACAAAGGCAGTGATAAAAAGAAGAAGCCCACTAGGAGAAACCTGAGGATCCTGGAAATTTCTTTGTTGAGGAGAGAAAGCTCACAGCCTGGGGAGATCTTGGTGTTGATTTATCAGGAAGCATATTTCTGGAGAAAGGCAAGAGCTATACAAGAGAGAGTGCTCTGGAGATTTTCAGCGAGTCCCATGGAAGTGTTCAGCTGAGTAGAAAATACCCAAGACCAGGAAAAGTATTATTTTAAAGAAGTAGATGGAATAATCAAGAGATCTTGCATAAGACATGGAAAAGTTTTTGTTTTTTTCCTATAATTCGGGGAACTTCATGTTTCATGTTATAATTAGAATAATATCTAAGTAGTAGAGGAAATTATATTAAAGCTGCTTTAGTCTCAGAAAGTAAATTCTAAAGGAAAGCTTTGAAACCAAAGAGTAGAAAAGTTTCCAAGAAAAAAAAAATTCAAGAACAAATAGGGTAATATTAATAACTAGAGGTAAAATTTACATTGCCTGGTATCCAGTCTAAAAGACCAGGAATCTACTCTAGAATGTAGACTGAACAACACAAATTGACAATGTTAGTAGAGATAGGTATCTATTTTTAAAAGTCCTAAACATTTTCTAGGTATAATATGTATAGAATACACACAGACACACATATTTATAATTTATTGACCTTTTTTTTTTTTTTTTTTTGCATTGCTGAGGATCAAAACTAGGGCCTTACACATGCTAGGCCAGCACTCTACCATTGAGCTATTCCTCCAACCCAAAAATTGAAAAACATTCTAAATGAAAAATTTTCTAGAAAAAAAATAGCAAATTAGATGCAGAAGAAAAAAAAAAACGATTTAACAAGTTTTAATACATAGAAGCAGAAATTATCCAAAATTAAAATCAGAGAAAGAAAATGATTTCAAACAAATAAAAGATACTTTTAATAAATTTTTAATAAATGTAAGAGAAATTTAAATGACTTATAGTACCTATAGTTACCTATAATTACTTCACTCACTTGTCAATTTTCCCTGGCTGAGAGGGTTCCTAAGAGTATACAAAAGCAGAAGAGGCAAAATCATGGAGAAAATAAACATTGTTTGAAAATATAACTCTGCTCAAGTGAATAAAAGGGAAATGTCAGGCTTAGTTTTGAGGACTTGTTTGGGGGCTCTGCAATTAGATCAGATCAAAATGGTACTTTGGTAACTTACTCATTTGTTATCTCTTTCTCTATTCTAAATGTTTCATTTCTTGGTATTCTTTTTGAAAGTGTTAAAAGAAAGGAAAAAAAAAACTTATGTTTTAATAGCCATGTTTTATTTTGACAAGTGTTACTAGGATACTAATGCAGTAAAAAAAAAAAAATGGTGAGGTAAGTAAAATATTTTTAATACATTTGGTCAAGGTCTGAGTAGATGAATGCTGCATTTGCCTGAGGAAATTCTGTTCAACACAGCTACAAAAAGTTACCATTTACATTATCACAGGTTATAATCAAGGACAAAGAAAATATAATGAATATTTTTATCCCTAATATGGAGAAAGGTATCACCTTTAGAAGATGAAATAAAGTGATACAATAAACAACCAAAGAACAGAACTTAGTTTTCAGAACCCTGGCTTAGAATTCCAGAATTACTTGTTCCTAGGAAAGACAAAAGGTATAGTTGATAGTTGGAACAATAATGTTGCAGAAAGATTAAAATTTAATTTTAAAAGCACATAAGATCATATGGTTATTTTCACATGTTAACCTGGTTCAAATATAAAATAAAATTTAAAAATATAAAGTTTGGTTGTTTCTTATCCAAAAGACTTCAACTAAGAAAAATATCTGTGATTATGTGTTGGGTTTTAAATGCACTAACAATTAATGTGCATTTATAAATTATTTGAGAAACATCAGATAATCATTATAAACATTATAAAATAAAAAAGATCCTGCAAATGTATAGTGAAAATTTGTAGATCAACAAGAAATAAAATATTAGAACATGAATATTTTTATGGCTTAGGCAAAACATGAAGAACAAGAAAGAATTTCTACTTGGAAAATATGATGTAAAACTATGAAATAAAATAAAGAAGAGGGGAACAAGGAACAGAGATAGCAACTAAGTACTACTTAGTTTTGCTTCCACAGAAAGAAGTTTGAACACATTTGTAGTATTAAGATAATTACATTAAAGAATACTGAAATATACTAGGTACTGAAAATTTGCCTGTAACATCATTATTAATAATCTTGTAGATAAAATGGACACCAGGCAGTATACTAGAAGACCTACCATTGTTAAATATCGACTTTATTAAAAAAGAAAATAAAAGTAGATTGAAGATCATGAATTCTGTCTTTGGCAGTACATGTGAATTAATTAAATTAATTACTTTAAAGTTTTTTAGGAGAAAAACTAGTCTCTGAGTTTATGAAGAACATCTTTTGAAAAGTATACTTTCTTTCTAAAAAATTGATTTAATTAATAAATCACTATAGCAGTAAGCCAAAATATGATTGTTGGATCTCTGTTACAATAATCTAAAACCTACCTAAGTAAGAGTAGTTAAATTCTGGGTGCAGTGGCTCATGCCTGTAACCCCAGCGGCTTGGGAGACTGAGGCAGGAGGATTGTCAGTTCAAAGACAGTCTCAGAAATTTAGCGAGGCCCTAAGGAACTCAGTGAGACCCTGTCTCTAAATAAAATACAAAAAAATGACTGGGGATGTGGCTCAGTGGTAAAGTGCCCCTGGCTTTAATCCCTGAAAAGTAGTTAAGTACAGGTAACATAAAGGGGTTGGGGGTAGAGCTCAATGGTAGAGCACTTGCCTAGTATCTTTAAGTCCCTGTGTTGGATTCCCCCATACAGGAAAAATAAACAAACAAACAAACAAAAATAACACAAAATATTTCCAGCAATTTGTTTGTAGCAATATCAGAATATCAGTATTTCTAAGGATTTGATTTTAGCAACATCAGGCAATGGGGGTTTCAGTTCTGTTTAGGATGCAAAAATATATGGACACCTTTCATTCCTGTAGTAACACAGAGGGAATCTCATACAAAATATAAAATCATACAAATCCTTGGCATTATTTGCCGCAGTCTGGCTGCAGCAAAATAACAGGGGGGTAACGAAGAACTTGTGTACATTGATACAGCAGGAGTGGGAGCCCTTTATTGTAGGACCGGAGGGGTATATGTACATTCCACACAGCTTATCTTAATTAATATAAACTAGATACAGCAGTCAACCAATAAGGAATCTCCACACTTAATGGCTCGCTGGCGTTATTTCACAAACCACTCCCTCTGGCAAAATGCCAGGGGCCATCTTGACTTGTTTACAGACCCTAACAATTATTGAAGAACAGTGGAAGTAAAACTGTCTTGATGAGCTGATTCCCAGAGAGAGGAATGTTTCATATGGAAGCAGAAACCCCAGAATAACTCTGAGGACTTTCACTGGGTGTGGTCTACCCAGAGAGAGAAGAAAACTTGACACAACCATAAGCAAAGGACTTGGTGAGGAGCGTCCAGAAAAGCTATTGGTCAAGGTGTGGGCACGCAGAAATGATTGTAGTCTTGCAAAGACTCAAAAGAGAGAATAGTGTGCTTGGTCTATTGATTGTCTTTACTATCCCACCACCATCGCCAGTGTTGCTAAGAATAGAGCCATGAAGTTAGGGCTGAGAAGTAACAGAACAAAACAAGACAAAACAATCAAGGGACTGTCAAGTAGTCTACTATTGGAGTTCCTGAGCTGAGATATAGTCAAATAGACAGGAAATCTTTTTTAAAAAAAAAAATAATGGTTATTTTCCAAATTTCATGAAATAAATTGATCTATGAAGTGAACAGGCTTAGCAAATTTCAAAAAGAATAAAAGCAAGAGAATTCACTCATAGACACATTGTAGTCACACTGCTGAAAATCCATGACAAATTCTAAAGGCATTCATAGAAAGAATCACATTAATACAGAGAAACAAAGTTAAACAGGGTGGCTGATTCTCATTTGAGGTAAGCCATGACAGAAATGTGTCATATTAAAAGTGGTTAAGCAAACAAAGCCAAAACACCCCCACCACCAAAAATAGAGCCATTACAAACCTAGAATTCTGTATCCAACTAAACACTTTCCAGAGATATGGTGAAATAAGTATTTTAGACACATGAAAGCCAAGAGAACTTGTGGTCTGGGGTTAAATGACAGTATTTCAAAAATCCTTTAGAGAGGGATCCTGTCTTGGGTGGAAGATAGGATCATGAAGAATAAAAGGTCCCTTTCAATTCTAAAAACCTATTAGATTACTCGCTTTTGGGTTGGAAATTTAGTTACCCTGATTTTTTCTTTCCCTCCAGTTCAAAAAAGAAAAATAAAATGTATCTTTTAGAAATCAGCTTTATTTATCATATTTCAATATACTCATAATTGCTTCAGGAATTAAGATATTTTTCAGTTATTAAGGAAAATCCTCATAATCTGAAATCAAAGTGATCTTAAGTCTCATTAAAACTTAAATTTAATTAAAATTTTCAAGCTCCATTAAACTTAGTTAAGCCTCATTAAATGAGGGTTAGCATCTTTAGCTCCTATAAACCAAGTTTGAGGATAACCATATTTTAAAAGATTCTTGTTATGCTTTTAGGCTCAAAAGACTAGATAAGACTGGTTAAGTATCAAAAGCTAATTAACCTGGGATCCTGTAACATCTTTTCTTCATGGTTGATAGAGCACTTGGGTTGTTAAATCAATATGGAGTCCATTACATAGCTTTAAATATTTTTAAAATTTGTTAGGCTTCATTAATCTAATTAGTCACCATAAAGAGAATAAACACAGTTATACCTTTGTTCAATTTTTAAGAAAAAATCATTTAATTGGATAAAATTCATGAAAAATGTGGATAATTAATGCTAATATTAATTTCCTTTACATTGTTATCTTGTTACCCCTATTTAGAGATGAAGACATTGAATCCATTAGAGCAGAAGCATGTCCCAGGCCAATGTATATACACTGTCATAGAGATTGCTTGAAAACTCACTGCAATGCTTATGATTCTGACTTCTATTTCTATCCATATCTATTAATTTATCAACAAGTGAATAAAGAAGGAATGCCTGAAAATCCAAGATAAGGTAATTCTGTATATGTAAATATTCATCAATATAGATGAAAGGATGCATATAACTTGGTGGAACCCAAAGATATTTTTCTGAATCAACACCTTATATTTGGTGGATATACCTTACTAAATATGAATCAATATTTAACATTTATTGTCCATTCTTCAGAAAATTAAATTTTTAAATGGCTTCCTTTGACCTTGCTTCCTTTCAATTAAGGAAATGTATCAATCAGAAAAAAAAAAAAAGATGTTGTAAAAGAGAAATAAAATATCCAAAAAATGATAAAAAGTCACACTCTTTTAACAAATATTTTTCTTTTAAACCTGAAATGCTCTTGCTAATGTCCCACATTACCATTCAGTGATCTGATAATATCCAGGTCATGAAGGACAGCTACTTTGAGTTGAACAGTTTTCATAACCAGCCTCTACAAAGCTGCAGGAGCTATCCAAGAACTCTGAAGAAGAGGCATGTCCTTAGTCCTAATCCTTGTACTCTGATTCCTTTATAACTTACCAGATACACCATATGACATTTTTGCTGCTGCCACTTTCATTGCTATCGAACATGGTAAGTAATAAGGTCTGGCTAGCAGAGCGATTCACATGGTATCTGCTATGAGATCCTTTCTCCATCTACAACGCAGGCAAACCAAGTGGCAAAAGGGTCAGAAAAGTGGACACAAATATGGGAGCATTTTCTCTGATTAACCTAAGAATTAAAAAAAAAAATGCTCCTTTCCTTGTAGGTTATGGTGCTCTTTGCATCTGTAAGTGCTAGATTTGTTGTCTACATTCAGCAAAGAATTGAAGAGCAGGACACAGACAGCAAGCAAGCAGCAAATCTATTGCCAAAGTGACAGAGAGACTTCTCTGAAGAGAAGGGGTCCCAGAGCTGGGAATCTGGTGGGGGAATTATGGTCTCTGTCATTTACTCCTTTCCTTATCTCCTCCCCTTTCCATGCTCTCCTCACTATTATTGATTGGTGCCCTCTTTTTCCACACATTTGTTTTAGTTTTTCTATTGGGTCTCTGGCTTAGGAAGTGTCTGACTGGGTCCCCCATTTGTGTCTACAAAAATTTTCATCAACCAGGAAGTTGACTTCATTAGAAGACCCTCTCCATCCTCCTTTGTTCTGGCCCTTTCCCCAACTTCCTCACTTGCCATCTTACTCGGGATGCCTAAGTCCTTCAGTGCAAATTACCTCTCACATGAGGAAGGATATTGCCGCGGTCCGGTCTTGACTTGTTTACAGACCCTAACAGGATATCTCAACATGCTCCTTTTCCCCCCTATAAACTGCACAGGTATGGCAGAACCCTTAATGGTTACAAGGTTCATCTTACATTTTCTTGAATATTTGTGCATTACTGAGTCAGCTAGAGTTTGCTGCATCCTATCACCAGGCCTACAGAATCATCAATAAAATGAATCGGCCTGATATTTGAGGCATAACAGAACTATCAAAGTCCCTCTGGACTGTGATGGCAAGGAGCAGAGAAGCTGACTGACATGACAGTCAAGGCATTCTGTAAATTCCAAGAATGATTATCTTTGTTGACAGAAATTCTAGAGAAAGCAACATAGGTTCATAAAGATATATTGATTTTTTTTTTCATGAAAATCTCTGTTTCTCCATCTCTGTTTGATTGGTAACCATCACCTGATTAGGTTTATAACCATGTACAATCATTCATTTTACAAAGCCTATTTGACTTTTGTAGCAACCAAAAAA
The DNA here is from genome assembly GCF_021218885.2 of Marmota monax. Classification (NCBI taxonomy): domain Eukaryota; kingdom Metazoa; phylum Chordata; class Mammalia; order Rodentia; family Sciuridae; genus Marmota; species Marmota monax. The sequence continues at coordinate 1,919,528 of NW_026692781.1, forward strand.
TAAATTAATGAAGGGTGCAGTAAGAATCCTCACCCCTCAGTTTTCTACGTATTTGATAACGGCATTGATCATCAATTCCTTGGAATAGAGTATCACTTCAAGTATTGCTGCAGGTATGATGTAATGTTTCCACACGAGGCACCCGCCATAATGGATCACATTTCACAGGAATGAGCCTAGAGATTCTTTTGGTCATTAAGAATATGTTCTAAGAATCAAGGAAAGTACCACAGTTTATGGCCACATTTCCAATGGGTGTCCTATGAGAACTCAGACCACATATCCACCTTTTAGCTTACCTCCAATGCCATTTACTGATTTTAACTAGTGAATCCTAGTGTAGTTCTGGGGCTCTAAGAATTATCTTCAGTTCAGAGCCAATCTACAGTAACTCCTGGAATGTCTGTGTATTTCCCTTTCTTTCCTCAGGCATGTTTACTTTGCTAATATTTACATTACCGCAATTCTGCAACTCTTCTGAGTATCTTTTCCCAAAGTAGGTCTTTTCTTTCCCTTTGGGACTATTGTAAAATAAAAATCTTTTGCTTTGGGCCTGAGGCCACAAACGCTGTAAAGTTGAGTCTTTAGGAGAATTATTATCTCCTGGGGTCCCTGTCCAAGGTAGAAGTTTTAATAGTGAGCAAGCCTGGTTCTCTCAGTTATGATGCAGTACTTCTATTAAAAAAAAGTTTAGGGTAATTTGGAGATTTAAAATTATCCATTTCATCTCAGTCTTACTTGGTAAAAAGTGACCTTGTATTCTGAGTTCCAACTTTTGCATTTTATATTAATATTCATCAAGAAACTTGTAGAATTCTACCTTTAATTGATTCTGTAGCTGTGTGACCCTTATAAGCAGACTGTTTCATCTATCTGTGGATGAGGGGCATTTTGGAGCTTCATAGAGGGTTTTCTAATTCCTCCACCCCTACCCAAGGTTCTGAGTTGGGTATTCAAAAACTTTCCCTTCCATACTTTGGGGTTTTCAGAAGTTATTCCATGCCACAGTCTTTGCAATCCCTATTGTTACATAAATACTAATGGAATAGGCACGTCTTATGCCAATATCAAGGTAAACACATCAAAAACTTGGAGGGCTAAGTATTTTAATACAGGTGACAGACATTTAGCCAACTTTCTAACATATAAAATGAGGAATTTGTGACACTGCAACTGTATTAGAAATATAATCATGTTAGGGGGACATAAAATGACATTCTGACACATGACTGATCTAGTGTGGTGCTGGTTTTCAGTATTTTCTCCAAATTGAACCCTTTAAGTCTCTGTGAGAAACTGTTGGCTTGAAGCAACTGTATGTACAAGTGAGGAAATAATTAAGGGGTGAGTGAAACAGTAACTCTGTATTTAGTGCAATTGTCTGCGCCTCAGGTCTCTGATCTGTCTGCTTCTCTCCGAAATACTTAAACCACACACTGAATTTTTATTCTATCATTTGGGACTATGAATTCTCTTCATTGCTCTCAATAACCACCACTGGCTGTTAGACTCCTTATGGACTCACATTAGAAAGTCAGACTGTCTTAACATTTTTCCTATGTAAATTTCAGTAATAGATTCCAGCCAGACCACCTCTAGTCTCCTAAATCCTGTTGAACAATGTTAGACATATGCAATTTCAGTTATCTTCCCTGTTCCAAAAAAATTCAATCTGGTGCGCTTACCTCATTATTTTCATAATAACAAATGAAATTGTATGCAGTGCCACACTGTACAAAGAATTCTTGATTTTCTCAGTGCCATTATTCATTCAATTATAGAAACAATCAATCTTAATGTCAACCCACATTTTGTCTCAAAATCTGAACAAATTAGCAATCAGGAAAAATACCTGGTAAAGAAAACAGTATGTTCTTCATTGCATCATTTAAATAAAAAGGCATGCCTATTTGAATAAGAAAAACTATTGATTAAAAATCTTTTTCTTATATAAAAATGCATTTTGATAACTTCCTTTACCATACTAGAATCAGCTTTAAACTAGAGAATCTCCTACAGAAGGAAAATTTAGAAAACTTCATTTAACTAATGGGTAAGAATGATTTATAATTACTATATCAATTATTCATATATAAATATTTCCAGGCTACAAGAAATATGTAGATAATTTGTCATATAAGCAGGGCAATTTCTTTACAAGATAAATATGTTTAGCAAATTATTTTCTCATAAAGCAAAGGTAAAATTAAGCTGGACCCTTGCTGACAAAAAAAAAAAAAAAAAAAGCTATGAGTTAGGAGGGCCCAGATTAGTTTTTCCTGTAGCCTTTAAAACAATACTAATAGTATTACAATCATGTGATGTTTAATATCCATGTATTTGCATATAAATTACTATTTAAGATACCTTTAATATTTATATGCAAAGACTGCTGAAAAATGTAGTGAATATTAAAAGCAGCAATAAAATATATCTATTGTTTGAAAAAAATGTTTCTCCTAAGACTGCATGGATGAATTCCAGATTAAATTTTCTTAGTTTATGCTTTCCAGTGACATTTTTCTAATGTTCTTATGTCATAAACATAACAATCTGACAGCAAATTAAACCATGTTTATTTTGCTTTTAGTCACTAATACTAAAGCAAAAAAATTGGATTCAGAATTTACCAGACAGTTTTATGCATGATACATGAAGCAGACTAGCATACCTCCATTTATTTTTTTCTTTACTATTTTGGCTCACTGACAGCAAAAGCCATGTATGTCTACACTTAAACAAACAAAAAAACAGTGTGAATGAATAATCACCTCACAGAATGAGAATTCTAGTTGATGGGAAACTTAAGCTACATGGTGACATTTCAATGTTTCAAATTAGACCCTCTCTGTGTGAGAAAAGTAGGAAGACTGTGGTACAACACCTGGTGTTATAGATTGAATTGTATCCTCCTAAGATACATGTGGAATAACTCCTGCTTGATACCTGTGAACGTGACCTCATTTGAAAATAGGGTGTTTACAGGTGTAATCAAGTTAAGATGAGTTCACATTGAATTAAGGTGAGCCTTAATCTCCTCTGGCTGGTATCCTTATAAAAAGAGAAGAGGAAGAGGAGACATGGTGGAACACCATGTGACAACATAAACAGAGATCCAAGTAATTCATCCACAAGCTAAGCAGCACCAGGGATTGCTGCCAGAAGCTAAAGAAACACATGGGATAGATTCTGCCTGAGAGCCTTTAGAAAAAGCAGGATACTGCTGATACCTTTTAGTTTTCAGAAGTCTGATCGAAGTTTTTGTGGTTTTTAAGCCACCTAGTCTGTGGTAATTTGTTGCAGCAATACTAGGAAACTAATAAACCTGGGTTTTTGTGAGAGGCACTGTTTTCCTATTAGACAAAGGATGATTGTTTTTTTTTTTTTTTAATATGTGTGCTCTTTGAAAGTGTAATGAATGAGTACATTAGCAACAGAGATTGCTGGGAGCCATTAGCCAAGTAGGTATGACAATTTCCTTGCCAGCGTACCCCATGTTGCTTAGTGGAAGGACTCGTGGAAATAGGACATTTTGCAGTGACATTGCACCTAAGGTGACCTTGTTCAAGGACCAGGGCGGATCCGGGTTTAGGGTGTTCCCGGTTTAGGACTATCTGGGTTTAGGGTGGTTCCAGGTTTAAGGTTATTCCTGCTGGGAATAGGGCGTATCCTGCTGCCTGAGTTCCCCTTGAGTTCTCATGGGATTCAGACAGTATTTTTGGGGAGACAGAAGCCCAGGGGGGGTGGATTTGGGCAGAGAACGTGGATTTCCCCAGAACGTGATTGTAGACGGCTGGAGTGAGTTCGGGAATAAAGAGTTGCTGTTTGAATCTACAAGCTGTGTGGTGGCTCGTGATTTTGTGCCCAGCCAGACTGCGGCAAGAGATAACATGTCTTCCTAAAAGCAAATTATGTAAAGAAGGGAAGCAAAATCAGATACACTTTTGGTAAGAATAAGAAATTCATTGCAAAAAAAAAAAAAAAAAAAAAAGAAAGATCAAAGTTCACATAAAAAAAAAAAAAAAAAAAAAAAAAAAAAAAGAAATTCATTGCACTGAATAGAAAATGAGGTCCTTAAGCATCATAATACTAAATATTTACTGGTATTAGGATGTAACATAGGCTAGTGAACATTAATGGAAATATCAGTCAATAAATTAAACTAGGTTCATACTTAAAATGTGATACAGCAATGATAATACAATGATAGTGGGCCATTTGGAAATTGTAATCATTTGAAAAACTTTGTTTTATTTAATCACATAAAGGTCTTATGGAAACTACAGTCATGTAAGCAAAAGTCCTAAAGATAGATGACTTCAGGAAAAAAACTTCTCTGGTAATAAGACTCGTACTTTTAATAGAATAGAACTCATAGCTATAATTTTAATCTGTCATGAAAACCAATTTTTATCACATTCATTTGTCTTGTTATTATCTGAATGATGAAAAAGGGCAATATGGTAATCCAGACAAACTATTAAGGTACCCATAAATATAAGCTTAATTATCAATAGAACCAAATTTTGGAATTTTGAGTGAACTAAGTATATTATTAAAAATGTAAATATATCCCATAACAATAGAATTTCAAATATTATTTACCTGTGTGAATTTGTTTTTCTGCTCTTTTACACAAGCCTTGAAATTCTCAATGCTAAATAGCAGCAAAAAAAGTGAATGGCAAGCTACTAGCAGATAGACAGAGAGTTGGGTCATGTTAAGTAAATAGAAAACTAATACAATACAGAAGCTTATTATATCATTTATTCAACTGTCAAAAATTTATGCCACCTATATTTTAAATACAATATGACATAATTATGCTACTAACAAAACTAAAAATAAATGCATTAATAGTGTTGATGAGTATTTGAAGAAATGACTCTTCTGGTTCAATGCTGATGGAAATGACTTACTACATAAGTCCTGATAATGCTCATCATGATTCTAAAATTTTTGATTGCTGTCAGCTGACTTCATGTTAAATTTAAGAAATAATTAGAGATACACATTTTGTAATTAAAATAAAAGAATGTTCATTGTAGTTTTCTAATAAACATTAATAATGCTGAGGAAAGTTTCATAAAGGCAAGTAATGGTCATTTATGTGGCATTTTAAATAAATTATATATAAAATGGAATAATATTTTAGAAAGATATATTTCTTGTCTATTTCTAGGAAGGTCTCCTATACTAGTAAATAGTATGAATAAAAACATATGTTTTTATATTTTTTTGTAATCACAAAATTTAGATATGCCTTATATAAATAATGAAATAATATTATAATCAGACCATGGAACAATAAATCATATTCAAAATAAATTCATTCTTTTAGACTAATACTTACTTGGAAAGATGGCCATGGTATGAAGCAACATAAACACATAGATACAGGGACATAACTCCTAAAATATTATATATGACCCCGTTTTTAAATGTGTATGTGCATATATGAAAGAAGGAACAGGGAGAGGGCAGAAGCTCTTACAATGACAGAAATACACACTGTAAATTGTCAATATGATCTGTGGGACTGTCTGGGATTGGGCAAGTATGGGGAAGTGCAAGATATTTCATTCACTTCTGTTAATGTTATGGTTTGGGTGTGAGGTGTCTCCCAAAAGCTCATGTGTGAGACAATGCAATAAGGTTCATAGGAAAAATGATTAGGTTGTGAGAATCTTAACCCAATCAGTGATTTATTCCCCTGATACTGATTAACTGAGTGCTATCTACATTGGTAGATGTGGCTGGAGGAGGTGGGAATTGGGGCATGGCTTTAGGTATATTTGTGTCTGGCAAGTGGAGTTTCTCTTCCTTTCTCTCTCTCCCAATTCCCCTTCCTGATAACATGAGGCTCTTCTGTCTGCCACACTCTTCCACCATGTTCTGCCTCATCTCAAGCCTTGTAACCCCCACCCCCTGCAGTGGACCCAGACTTGGACTAAGACCTCTGAAACCATGAGCCCTCAAATAAACTTTTCCTCCTCTGCAATTGTTCTGGTCAGATCTTTTAGTCACAGCAAAGAAAACGCTGACTAAAACAATTAAGTTTGAAAATTTTCATAAAACTCATGCATTATTTCTAATGTAAATCACAGGGAAATTATTTGGTAAAAAATGTAGCACTAGTCATATTATTTGACTATAGAGAAATCCACTACATAAAACATTACGCATTACATGACCTGATTTTTTAATTGAATCACATATGCATATATATCAGTCAGTGCTAACTAGTTTATGGTACATTAACACAATCTGTATGAATAGCAAGTGTTTAAAATGACTCTGTTCAAGATGGTTTGAATTTTAGGACCCACTTGTGAAAATGAGTTCATATTTGGGATATGTCTTTATCATCATGGAATAATATAAAATAGGTGGTAGAAACAAGCAATGGCTCTTCCACATTGTGCTCAGAACAGGCATAGAACTCTTTTGCTCATATTTCATTAGCCAAAACAGGTCAGTGTTTAAACATAAAAATGTAGCAAGACGGTGCTCTCTGTCTTCAGTTAGGCACTATATGTAACAAGGCAATGAATAGAAAAATCCAATCATCTTATTAAGATTCAAGTATAAATTAGTTCAAAAAGTAAAACAATGTACACAATTAAATATACTGTGGAAAGATCCAGAACAACATGACATGAAAGATATTTCAATTTTTAAAATTTTGTTCATTTTTTTTGGTAAATTTCCTATAATTAATGTGCATTAATCTTGGAAAAGCCAGTTTCCCTGACTACCCCAGGGAAAAGAGTAGCTTGCCATTTATATTTCTCTCTACCTCTCAACCTGCTTTATTTCTCTTCATAGCATTTATATTATCTGACATCCTGCTTATTATTGTTTAGCTTTTTGTTAGTTTATTCCTATATTTTCCTACCTAGAACTTTTCTGCATGAATGTGGAACATTTCTCTGTTTTGTTAATTGCTCTACTGAGAATAGTTTCTGGCATATAACAGACATTCAATGAATATGTCTGAATAAAATAAAATAACAATAAATGTCATTGAAGAATTAATATTACCGGTTTGGAGGCAGACTCTTATATATTGAATAGACATAAGGCAGTGAGTGATTGTGGAATGTATTTTTTCTCTTCTAATTTGTATTTCAAAGCACAGAGCAAGCTTCCTCAATGCAATCCTCTTTCTCTCTTTCTTTGCTTTCTTTGGCTGATCAGAGGATTACTCTTTTCTAATGGTCACTGACACCTCCTACTTTCCCTCCTTGTATCTATTTGCCATCATTTGCTGGTATGTGAGACACGGGCCAGCATCTAGGAAATGGTTCGTACCCAAATGGAGGACAGACATGAATGCAGCTGTTGTTCAATTTTCTCTTGGTTGCCTCCTGGGAACGCTATGAGGTAATCTTGGAGGGAATCTTGAAGAAAGAGTTTGAGAAAGGGTTTATACAAAGCTAGTCTTTAAATAGAAATTTAATCTACTCCCGGAGGATAGCTTCCTAACTGTGTGGTGGTAGAATACTGTGATCTCTGCTTTAATGCTCTACCCCACTTAGAGTAGTCACCCCAGGAAAACCAATGGTTCTGAGCTACACTTGAAAAAAGTGCTGAAGGAAATCCTAAGGTAGATACATGGAACCTGCCATTGGATGGGGAGTAATATAACATTAGGCTCTGAGGACATGGAACTTTGTGAATGCGATGCTATAAAATAGTCAGGGAGCTGCCTACTCCACCATGTTACTGATGTTACTCTCCACATTTAGAGTTTGGAATAGGGTACTCTGCTGACCAATGATACTGAGAATTTTTCATATGCCTGTTTGCCATCTATCTTCTAAGGTGTTCATATATATATATTGTCATTTTAACAGGATTAAGTATTTTCTTGTTGAGTTTTAAGTGGTTTTTCTATATTCTGGAGCTTTAACATACATGTTGTAAATGTTTTGAACCAGTCTGTGCCTCAGCTTTTCATTCTCATAAAATGACAATGTAAGCAGTGCCTTTAAAAGAGCAGAAGCTATTTATAGTAGGTGAAGTCCAATTGTAGGTTTCCTATTTCTTATTAATCCTTCTTTTGATCTCTTATCTATAAAATATTTACTAACCCAAGGTTAAAATATTTTTTTCTAATTTCTTCTGGAAGATTTACCATTTATATGTAGATCCAGGCTTCATTTTACTTAATTTTATGTACAGCTGAAAGAGAAAGCACAAATCAAAGTTTGATCTTTTGTATATGGGTAACTTATCATTCAGCAGCATCTGCTGAAAACACTATCCTTTCTCTGCTGAATTTCTTCTTTTTATTTTTTGTAAAAATCCCATTGTTCATATGTGTTTTAGTTCTTTCTGTTCTATTCTCAGACATTTCAGTGTCATGCCAATGCCACAGTGTCTTGATTTCTGTTGTTTTATCATAAGACTTGAAGCTAGTAGTTTTAGACATCAAACTTCCCTCTTCTTTTTAAAAGTTGTTTTTATTATTCTAGGTTTTTTGTATTTCCATATTAATTTTAGAATTGAACTGTAAATTTCTACAATATGTACTGCTTAAATTTTGAAAGAATTGTTTTAATCTATAGATTATTGGGGGGAACATTGATATCTTAACAGCACTGAATCTTTTTGATCCATAGATATGATAGATCTTTTTATTAACTAGTTTGTCCTTACTTTCTTTCAGTAATATTTTATAATTTTTAGTACAAATCATTTGTCAGATGGATTCCTGTATTATCATTTTTTTATTCATTCACAATGTTTGTTTTATCTTTTAATTTTTCAACTGTTGTCAACAAGTATATAGAAATACAATTTGCCAGGCCTGGTGTTGTGCACCTGTAATCCCAATGACCCAAGAAACTGAACCAGGAGGATCACAGTTTGAAAACAGCTAGGCAACTTAATGAGACTCTTAGCAATTCAGTGAGTCCCTGTCTCAAAATAAAAAATGAAAAGAACTGGGATGTAGCTCAGTGGTAAAGTGTCCCTGGGTTCAATCCCCAGTACAAAAAAAAAAGTGTTTTTTATCACTGCTTTTATATCCTAGAACTGTGCTGAATTAACTGATTAATTCCAATAAATTTCAGTTAGATTATGTGTGATTTTTAAAAAGATAATTACTTCATCTGTAAATAAAGATGATTTTGCTTCTAATCTCTAATTTATTTCCCTTCTTCCTCCTGCTGTCCCTTCCATTCTTCTTTCTCTCCTTCCCTCCCTTCCTCCTCCATGTCGTCTCTCTTTCTTTTGCCTTATTGCACAGACAGTGTAATTTATTTTAACAGGACAGACAGAATCAATTATATTTCCACAAATACGAAATATGGAGAGGCAACCATATTGGGGTTTTAAAGAAAAGACAAGCGCCACAGAATACATATGATGTACATAGGGGTAGGAGTTGGGATTCCACAAGGGTAGGAGATTGGTATTCCACCTATCCCTTCATTTGCATGAATTTAGGATTGAACCTAGGTCCTTGTACATGCTTGTGAAGTGCTCACTCACTGAGCTACACCCTCAGTTCAGACTTTGATGTTTTAAAGCACTTGCAATTTGCACATATACACAAAACCAACAAAAACTTCTTATTCAATGTTAATGAATCCTGGGTGCAATAAATTCTCATTTTCACCTTCTAAACATTTCCAAAATAGATCACACCCCAATCCATTCCATTATTCACAGTCATCTCCTACCAGAGCCAGTGCTTTGGCCTCTGGACTGGTCTCCCTGGCTATTCACTACCTTTATAACTTGTTTCCCATCTAAGCATTCAGCGGAATCCCTCTAAAATGGCCTCAAGATCATGTTGCCCTCATTACAACACATGTATACCTTTCCTTTTCACTTACAGTAAAATCCAGTATCCTTAATGTGGTCATTAAAAGGCTATGTATTATCTGGCCCCATTTACCTTGCTGACTATGTCTTCTTTCCCTTTTATTCCTTACTCTGTTTCAGCCACAAAACTCTTACTTGGGCTATATAATTAATAGACATTTAATTTATATAATTAATTTAATAATATAACATTAAGACTTCCATGTCAGTGTCTTTGTCCTGGCTATTCCTTTTCCCTGGAGGACTCTTTATTCAGAAATCTATGAACTTGTTCTCTCATTATATTGATGTGTCTGTTCAAATACTTGCTCATCCAAGAGGTTCTATCCACCCCACAACATCAAACACGCTATTCTCTAGTGGCTTTGTCCAGTTTGCTTCTTTCCATTATGTAGCATTTACCTCCAGTTTTTGTTTTTGTTTTTTCTTCTGTCTCCCTCTCAACCACACAGTCCAGATTGTGTTTTAATGTTGGATCCTTGGTGTTTAGAATAAATTTGAGCATAGAAAGGGTGTTCACTATAAATATTGAATAACGATTATTTTTTTCATGATTAAGTGAATTTTATCAATAGGACTAGCTCATAGATGTTGAAGTGCTGGCAAGTGATTGCCGGCTAACGGAGCCAAGTCCGGCGAGGGACGGCGGGGTTAAAAATACACAGGACACCAAGGTTCTTCATCCAGGAGGGAGCGTGTGCGCGCTTTAATGCCAGATTTGTTCCCTTTATATATCTTTTTAACAGCTGCGGGAAATTACTCAAAAGTGAGGAGGGAAGAGTAATAACTGCGTCCTTGGGTTACCGTCACGTCACCGTCCCCTATCAGGAGGCTCGAACAGGTCAAGATGTTCCGGAGACACATATGTGCGAGGCAGATAAACAGGGAACCGCAAGCCCGCGTCATGGCCTTGTGAGCTGGCCACATTGACATGCATAACAAAGAACTGGGGGTTGAGTCCCCAGGGGCCAGGGCGGGCCTGCTATCAGCAAGTGATGAACTGACCATTATGTTTTCTAAGGAGTTAGTTGCTATATCTAATACTGTGTTACTAACCTAGTCAACATACAGATAAAAGGTACTATCAAACAATGTCTTTCAGGCTCCCACAAGCTATGATAAATTTAATATTTACTCTAAAATTATAGGATTACTTGGAGTTCCATTGCTTGCCACATTGAATTATCTAATTAATTTTTGTTTGTGTTTCTTTCATCATTTACCTTTATGCATTCAACCATGATTATTGATATGTGATTGAAACAAGAATTATGTAACTAGTTAACATGCTGAAGATGATACAATTTAGAATTAAAAACCCTTTAAACACATGAAAATATACAAGAATTTTATTACCAGCACGTAACCTGGTTACTTTAAAGATAGATCACAAAATTTTTCTAAACAAATGCTGTGAGACTTTTCCAATATCACAAGACATCCTTTACAAGCTGTAAATAATGAATTAGTAAGAGCAATTCTAAAATCTTGGTACATACACAAATGCTACCTTATCTTCCTAAATATTGCTTACTCTACTTTGACTGAAACTGGAGCAATAATTGAATATAAACATTAATTTGTAACAGAACTTTATTTATTTATTTATTTATTTTTATGTGATGCTGAGGGTGAACCCAGTGCCTCACACATTCTAGGCACGCGCTCTACCACTGAGCCACTGTTACCGCTGTTGACCGGTGACGAGTTCTTGCTTCCCCAATGTTGAAGAATAACACCAAAGAAGCACGCCGAGGCAAGGTCAGAGTAGAAATTAGAAGTTTATTAAAGGACAGCAGAAAAGACTTCTCCCGGAGGAAGAAGGGGACCCAAGAGGTGGAATCCGTGGAAGGGATGTTGTCTCCCCTTTTTATAGTTCTTTCAGTGATGGAATGTAGGTGGGAAGGACCGAGGGGTGGGACACAGGTGGGCCAAAGAAGTAATCTGGTCAGGAAGGACTTCTGAGTCAGCACCTTTTTGCTGGGGGCTGTTCATTAACATTTCTTTGAGGTGGACTTTGGCCTAGGGCCTTTTCGGGACTTCCATGAGTTGTCCTGTGTTTTCCAGGAGTCATTCTCCGCATGGTCTCCATTTTAGATTTCACTCGATATTAGACCCGATTTACCTAACTACACTGACTACCTAACTTTAAATCTGGCTTCACCACAACACCCTATCCTGTAACAGCATTTTTAAATTAAACTTTTTTGAGAAAAATATCTCAAAATTTCCTTCAAATTGAAAAAAAAATAAAATTTTAGAGAAGAGAAATATAATACAAAGCAAAATTTAACAAATAAGATATTGCTTGATGTTTCTCTCAAGATATATTTCAAAAACCACTTTGTACAGTTGAAGTTCATGCAATAAGAGAAAATTTTAAAAAGGCTTGCTTTGTAATTATATAAAATCTACTTAAAGGTCAAACACACACACACACACACACACATCTAATGATTTACTGGCATGCCAATGCCAATGAATCTTTTTTTTTTTCCCCCACAACTAACTTTAAGGCTTTAAAGTACTTCATATGTCAAAACCAGGAGGCCCCTCACCATTAAACAGTCCAGTGTGAAATTAACTAAAATGACGATAACACAGATTAGGTTTCCTATTAAAATACTGAGTTGAAGCTACCTTATTTTATACTAAGTCCACCCTAAAGCAGAAAATAAAAGTAAACACAAACAAAAATAGAGAACAAATACATAAAACCTCAAACACAGCCTTATCACTTATTTAGCATTTTTCTTTGCCACATCAGCTTCCTGTACTCAGTAATCTGTTATCTAACCTGTTATCTCTTTTGTTGGAAAAGACATGATCCTACTTTCATTTCTGCATACATATCCCCGTGTGCCAACTTCCTTAATAACCAGGACATACAAGATTATATACTGGTTTTATTACTCAATACAAAGATATTGTTATTCAATAAGCAGATATTTTCTTTTTAAATCTGCAAATAGACTTCTGTGGTGAACAGATATGAAGTATGATGAAGCCAATAAAAGACTGTCTTCAAATGAATAATATATCAGTAGCCTCATGACAGCTAGATAGATTAACTCAAATTAATGCCAAAATGGATTATGCTATATTGGTTTTCCAAATGGTACTTTATCTTCTTATAAATAGGAATTCCACTCTGCAGTGTAGATAACATTTAGAATCCTTTGGGCTCTCAAAATCAACATTTACATAAAATCCATGGCCATATCTGAGAGAAAAAAAAAAACCCAGCATCATGTTACCTCTTTGTGACAAAAGGACCTGTTTAAAGAAGCATCAACATAAGTAGCAAAAAGCTAATAGAAATTTTCTATTGCTGAAGTGATAAAATTTCTACTTTCAAGTTTTGAGATATGAAAGTCCAAAGTTCAATTTCCAGTAGAAATTAATTTTTCACATGCTGGCATGAAGAATACACAGAGCCTTGATATCTATCTGTGATTAGAGGGAAAGCCACAAGACAAAAGTAAGCTCTAGAATAATTTAAAAGATCTATTCTTCTGATCTTCCAAACACTTGAGAATAAAAACAAAAAAAAAAAAATGGAGAGAAATACTGGTATGGAAACAACTGTCATATTTAGAAAAATTGCTTCTACTCTATCATTTATATGACTTTAGAAACAATTTAAAACTGGCTTAAACAAAAAACTGGGCACTTATCATAGACTAAAATCGGTATGAGTAAACACAGCTTCTCTTGTTCTTTTTCCCAGTAGCTCTTTCTGCTCTTCCTCTTTCCAGGTGTTAGTTTCATCCTGAGATGATAATTAGCTTTGTGGAAATAGTCCCAGGCTACACATCAGATCATAAGAATCACAAAGAATTGAAAAAGGGCCATTTAATGAAGTATTTTTGGAAGATGAATGATTGTATTACAGATTTCCGGAAAACCTCTCCTGTTATCTCATTCTGTCAAAGTGAGCCAATCACTGACAAGGGTAGGGCTAACTATCCAATCTGGTCCACTCTAGCATCTTGAGGTGAAGTCAGCTTCTTTCTACCAACCCATGGGAAATATAGAAGAAAAGATTGGGTATCTATGCAAACAGAGAAAGAAAGAAAAAAGAAAGGAGAGCAGGAAGAGGGAAGGAAGGATGGATCTATGCTACAGATTAGATGAAAGGGGAATAAATACTAGATAAATAACCAATAATACACTATATGTATATACAGATATATTCTTAATGAAAATTTCTAAGTAAAATGCATTTTTATATTTTTGATAAATTTAGTTCAATATATAACAGAGAGCTGAGCCTCTGTTATAGTAAAGTACCTGCAAATGCATGAACTTATTTAAAATACCGTTTCCTCAGCTGCAAGATATTCATTCTGTGATTTCAACGTTATACTGGAAAGAAATAGGTAGACTGATAAGAGATATTTCCAGAATATCAAGTTTAAACATAATATCTAATATTGGATTGCTGTGGCCAAGAATTTTATTATCAGCACGTAACCTGGTTACTTTAAAGATAGATCACAAAATTTTTCTTAACAAATGCTGAAATGATAATTAAGTTAGCCTATAAAATAATTTAATTAGTATTCCTAATTTTATATGATGAAGCCTACCCTAGATCCCCAAAGACTGAATGTATATTCATTCATGTCCATTCTCAGCCAGCTCAATTTTGCAGTGAAGACTGAAGTCCATGGTTCTTCAGATTTTACTTTCCTCAGTCCCTAATCTACTAAAGTTTCAGAACCCTATCTCTTCTAACAAGCGAGGTTTAGAACATGAGATGAATGCCTCATGTGAGGTGTGTTATATCTGAACTCAAGCTGCAGTGGTCAGAGACATGTTGGGCCCATCAATTTTGACTCTATTCATCTCCATCTCAGCATACTTAGACACTTTGAAATTTGTTTTTGTTTGTTTGTTTATTTGTTTGTTTTCTGTTTTGGGCACTAGGGATTTAACTAAGGGTGCTTTAACACTGAGCCACATCCCCAGCCATTTTTATTTTTTATTTTTGAGATGGGGTCTCAATAAATTGCTTAGGGCCTCACAAAGTTGCTAAGGCTGGCCTTGAACTTGTGAACTTCTGCATTGGCCTCCTGAGCTGCTGGAACTCTGTCACCATGCCTGACAACTTGTCATTTGTTTTGAAGATAGTACATGACTTTCAGTTAAGGATAAAAAGATGGTTTGTCATGTATTTGTGATGTAATCTTGTTCTCTAGTGCCTTTGCCCTGCTGACAATTCTATAATCTCCTATAACAATTTCCTCTTTTTTACTATAACAAAGGAATAAAAGGAAATTGTAATTATTTTTAAATTCTCTTTTTGTTTAATTTAAAAATCTTCTTCAGTGCTGATATACAGATACTATTAGAGTTGCCTTTGTAGATGACCCTGGATGTCCTCCTCTCATGAAGCTACCTACTACACCTTCCTGGCCATTTTGTTCTAATCATCTAACGTTTGAGGGCAATAGCCATTTCTAGTATTCAAAAATTGGGCTCAAATTTGGGGTGCTTAATCTACATACCTAGTACTTGTCTTCTATTCAATATTCTTTGGGCATAAGAAAAAAAATAGATTGTCAATGGCTACTCAGTAATGGCAGAGAAGGAATCGTTGGAAAGTATAGGATAGTTACAAAAGAGAGATTTATTTATAATCAATATATTTGCTGTTCAGCATCCCATTACTAAGATTAATTGTTCACTTCATTTTTTAAGAATAAGTTGGGGCTATTAGATTTTTACTCCAAAAAATAAAAATAAAAAATAAAAAAAGAAATGCCTAAATGACAGACCCAGGTACTGTGCTAAAGTTTCTTGTCCTACTGTGTTTTTCTTTTTTTTTTCTTTCCCACTAGGGATTGAAACCAGGGGTCTTTTACATCTTAGTTACATCAACAGCCCTTTTTATTTATTTATTTTATTTTGAGACAAAGTCTCATGAAATTTCCGTCTTTCTTTTTCTTAATGCCCTATGATTTCTACTCTAAGCTTTGCTGAATTGCTTGGGGTGTCATCTACTTAGAAATTGACTGGTTCTACCTCATTTAGTGTCACAGTGACTGTGCTGGCAAACTGTGGTCTTCGTTTATCATTGATAGGAAAATGGTATTTTTCCTACCATCCAGGAAATAGTCACCTGAATCTTAGTTATTCAAGATGCTGAGGCAAGAAGATCACAAGTTCCATCCAGCATGGGCAACTCAGCAAAACTCTCTCTATATAAATATATATTTGTACCAGGGATTGAACACATGTGCTTTGCCATTGAGCTACATCCCCAGCCCATTTTATATTTTATTTAGAGACAGGCTTTCACTAAGTTGCTGAGACTGGCTTTGAATTCGTGATTCTCCTGTCTCAGCCTTCCCAGCTGTTGGGATTATGGGCATGTGACACTGCACCCTACCACAGACTCTTATCTTAAAATAAATTTTTTAAAAGGGCTGAGATGGACCTCAGTGATAGAGTGCTTCTGGATTCAATCTCTATTACAGAAAAAACAAAAAAAAACAAAATAGTATTACACTTTCTAGGAATGAAGATTCTATCATTGTGCTTCACTGCCTTAAAATCTTTTGTTTGTTATCCTATTAATTATAAGGGAGATTTTTCATAGAGACATTGTTAAGTAGGTCAAAATTTGTTTTACACATTTAGATTCTGAAAACTGGGCATATCAAATGATACCAGATCTAAAGATGAACTAATTCTGGAAATATCTATTATCAGTCTACCCACTTCTTTCCAATATAAAGTTTAAGTCACAGAATGAATATCTTGTGACTGAGGAAACAGTATTTTAAATAATTTAATGCATTTGCAGGTACTTTACTATAAGTTCTAGGTCTAAATTATTTAAATAAAAAAACTGGATTGATTTGATGTTGCTCTTTAAAAATTTCTATGCATTTTATCCAAACAAGAAATATGTTCTTATTAATATACTAATTAAACTTAGATGGCAGTTTATATATTACTTTTAATTTAGTATATTTGTTAGAGTTTGTGAGCTGTTATTGAAATAAACCTTAAAATGTAGTAGTTTATTATTCCTGAATTTTCTGGGGTTTAAAATTTGTTTTCTTGTTCTGGAGATCAAACTCAGAATCTCAAACATGTTCAGAATGTGCTCTGTGACTGACCCACATATGCAGCATTAGAATTTTATTTCTTACTTGTGTATAATTCATGTGTTTGGTGGCAGTCTTGCATGAGGCAATTAAGCATCTGGCCCCTTCCATTTTATTGCCCTGCAATTCATCTGTGGTTGTGAATACTTTCTCTTCCAGTTAAAGAAAGAGAGAGTTCGTAAAACTTATTTATTGTCATTTTTAACCTAAATGTTAAACTTTGTATGCTTCTGCTTACATTCGTTGAGAGGAATATAGTCCATCTATAAAATGTGGGCTTGAAAAAATGAGTAAATGGTGAGGGAGTCTCTTCCCAAAAACCAGTCTATACTACAAAGGGGGTGAGACACAAATTGTTGGTGGGCACAAAGCTAGCTTGAACAAAAACAGTGATGCTATTGACTATTAATAAGAGCTCATCTTAGTGATCATTCTAGAAAAAAAAAAGAAAGAGAATATTGATCTTGGAAAATAACTCATACTGAAAAATTCAGGATTTGGTTCTTCAATCACTTGTGCCTCCTTGCAAACCAAAGAACATAAAGATTCTAAAGAAATCTATTTTACCTAAGGTTCTACTTTATAAAAAAATTAAAACTTCCATTCATGCTAGTAGTATGAGGTGGTCCAGTGAAGTCTCTCACAAATAATGATTGTAAAAATTGAAAATGTTTTTACATAAACCCAACTGTTTGAAGTAGCAAGATATTAAACAAAGCAGGCAGGAAAAATAGGAGTGGTTGCCCTTGCAAGACCACTGTGATAAGCATTACAGCATGTGGTTTTCTTGTGGTCTGAGGACTCTTCAGTTCAAGGTATCAGTGGACATGGTTCAAAGTTCATAGAAGAGCTGGAAGTTTCAGGGGGGAAATCCTGAAAACAACAGTCATATAATAAGCAGACTCCTAAATCTTATAATCTTCATCGGCAATGAGGAGTTGTGCCACTTACCCATTTCTTACCTCTTCACTCCAAATTTACCCTTTATTGCCTGGCTTGCAAAAATGAATGTGGGTCCTATAAATATATTTTTCCATTGCATGCTGTGAAGGAACATTTTGAGTACAGAATGCTGGAGAGACACTGAAGGAAAGAGTGTACTTTGTGGTCCTGGTGTGCTCCCTTGATAGGCTTTTGCAGTTTTCTTTTTGTGTAGCTCATTCAGCTTTTGCACAGGGATAAATTGTCTGTCATGTAGCTCCTGCAATATACAGTGGTAGTAGCCAGAATTTACCAGAGTATCCATTTTGGGTAATTTTGTAGCAGTATGCTTACAGTGAAACACTTCTCCTAGAATAACTTTCCCTGGCATTAAAGCCATGTCCTCTTTAGTAAGGTCTGCATTCAGCCCTGGAACCTTTGCCTTGAGTTTGGGAGCACTTGAGATGTGAAGATGTGCTTTCTAGTTGCACATTGCCCACACTTTCACAAAAATCCAGAAACATTTTTACTCATTCTATCTGCTGGTGATGGAGAAAGAGATTGGAAAAATACATACAAAGCTGGTACTGCAAAGCTGGCAAATGCAAGTTTCTAGGAGATCTTTGAAATATGAGTATGACAGTTTTTAAAAAACGACAGGTGAATCAAGGTATAAATTGTTAATAAAAATGGAAATATTTTATAATAAATCATGCAAAAGGATGATGGAAAGTATTAATAATTTTCCCTTTTTCCCCTTATGTTTGATGGAATAAACCTAAAATTAATTGAAATTCTAGAACTTAATTTCTTGTGAAATAAATCTAAAGAAATATGTATTCTTAGTTTCACCTACAGTTTTATTCAATTGTTGATATTCAATTGTTTCCTTTGATTAGATTCAACTCCCTGTAGTAAAATCTATAAAAAATACATCATATCAGATCAATGGGGCAATGTTGTTGGGGATGAGCTGATGTTGGGGTTAAAGATGGAAGTGCGAGTAGGGAGGGGGCAGGTGTTCTGATCTCCTCCTCCTCCTAACAGATGAGACTTTTCTTGAGCTCAAATCTGCAGAGACCTAGAGGTGAATTTGCCAGTACAACAGAGAAACTCTTGGGAAATGAATCTGACTGTATACCTTCAATGCTATTTAGTGTCTTGGAAGAGTTTTTGGAAGGTAAGAATAAAGCCTATTACTTTTGATTTTACTACATACAATGTGCCTTTCCTTTTTCATTTTCTTTACAACCAAGATATGCAGAAAACCTTGCAGTAAGAGGTCACCTAGTCTCAATAGAAGTTGTTTTGTTCCACATAGCTATTAAGATCACTGTGTATTTAAAAACAAAACTATTTGAGGATCTATCTACAAATCCTTATGTTTTATTTTTATTTAGCTTTAAATGTCCTATTTTTCCTGATTCATCAAATATGTCAAAGCTCTCTGACACATTGTCTTGGGTTACTAAAGGATTTTATAATAAGAAGAGAAATTGGGTTTCAAAAGGGAAAGGCTGTGTATATATGGTGGATATTGACAGTTAGGTCTCTTGATCTTAGAAAATTACAGTTCTAAGCTAAAATGAATCATGTGCTTCTGTATGAAAGTCAGAGAAAACAATATGAATTCATGTTCCATTTAATAGACCTGGGTAGATACAGAACTAATCACAAATGTGTGCGCTATCCTTCCTATCTCTCTGTTCAGAGGGTGCAATAGCAGTGAGCACACACAGTATCCAGATCTTGGTTTATATTATCATTTTTAAAAAAAAGAATTCAGAGTATCTGAAATACAAGATAAATATGGAACATTTTGTAGTTCCAGAAAGTAAAAATGGGCTCAAAACACAAAAACCAAAATAAACAAACAAAAAATGAGGGCACGTCAGAGAGAACACAGAGCTAACTTGAAAGAACTCCTCCTAATGGTCAAAGCTGGAACAAGTTAAGTAACAAAATAAATAATGTAATTGTGGATTATAATTCAAAATATAAAAACACACATCCATGAGTACATATTGATATGAATAAATGGTCAAATAAATAAGCAGGGGAGAAGAGACAAACTCTCCTTATAGAAAAATGTCAAATAAATTACATAGACACCTTTCTCTTTAGGACATACAGCTTAATCTCTTTTCTTTCCTGACAGTAGGCTGGACTTAGTGATGTGCTTCCAGAAAGTCATGTATGAAAAGGGGTAAAAGTAACTTATATTGGAGAAACAAGGCATTTTACCTAGGCCAGGTGCAAGGCTAACATCAGTGATATAGCATTTACCATTGATATTGTGACAAGAATCACACTTCACCTCTGTCTTAATACATTTTGAGTGGGTATAACAAAATGTCTAATGTTTGGTAACTTAGCTAAAACAATGGTTTTGGTGGTTCAGCACTGCCATGGGTGCAGGGTATAAGCCACACAATACCCAAGTTCTTTGGCTGAATCAAAACATAATAGAGCAGCAGAAATGGAGCCAGGTACATACAGAAGGGACACATGTATGAGCAAGAAAGTAAGAGCACAGACAGAGGCTTGGCTCAGGCTCACTCTTTTAGTAAAAACTTGCTATCATGGGAACTAATCCACTCCCCCTACCAGATCCAATCTACTTCTGTAAGATGTTCATGAAGGCAAGCTAATTATCCTCTAGTGGGCCTTATCTATAAAATCTGCCACCTCAACACTACCACAATAGGTCCCAAACTTCCACAAACCACATTCAAACCTTTGTATTGCTAAAATCAGTAATTCCCAAAACCAGTAATCACAGACTAACTGTGAGAAAAGTTTCACACAAATACCATTAAAGAACATTCCACAAAATACTTGACCTCAAACTTATCAAGGTATTGAAAAATAAGGAAAGTGGAAAAATTATAAGGAACTAGGTAAAATTGAGGAGACATGGTAACTAGATTTAAAGTAATATGATAGATGAGTTCCTTGAACAGAAAAAGGACTTTAGGGAAAAACTGAGGAAATTTAAATGAAGTATGGAGTTTAGTTAATAATAATGTAGTAATATTTGTTTCTTACTTGTGACAGATTTATCCTGATAAGGCAGGATAATAACAATAGGGAAAAATAGGATGAAAGGTATATGGGAACTCTCTATTCTATTGTTTCAATTTTTCTATATTTATAAAAAATATTTTCAAGCAAAAGAAAAATGAGAGTCTTCTTGTATCTTTCTTTTAGTTAAATCTGTATCAATTAAACTCCCATCTGTTATTCTCTCTCAAATAGTGCAGTGCTCTAGAAGTAAAATTACATCAAGTAAGTCACAAAAATTTAATCCAAGGAGATTCACATATATATTCAGATGAAATGAGTGACAGTTATAGGGATCATGAGGCTTTAAGAGTGGAAAAGAGACTTTATAACAATTACATCATTCTTGCTTAAATTAAAATGACAATCTCCTCAAAGCTTAAAAAAAAAATATTATTACATGGAGCTTGGGGTCTTTCTAATATGCTGATCAGGATATATGAAATATGCAGAGTATTTATCAGAAAGTGATATTTTATAATTCCAATAGCATTCAGCCACACAAAATATAATATTTATGAACCAGACAGTGTTCATAGTATTCCAAGATAAGTTGCATTATTAAATCTCTTATTAAGGAAATTGGAGTATTTCCCAGCTCCTTGATAACTTCATTTATTGTGCTTTATCCCATATAACTGCCCTGATTTAGGTAGGATATCTTCCTAGAAGAGCCCTTGAACAATTTTTGCAATGTAAGTGTTTTCTGGAAAAAGATTCTTAAAATAATTTTAACAAGATTTATTATGCTACTTCTAAAATTTCTTGATAAGGACGCTTTAGAGTGAGAAGAATTTAAAACAGAGCATTGTAGGTCTTCAGAAGGTGGGTGATCCAATTTAAGACCAATTAGATTCATATTTCAAAAAGACATGGGAAGAACTTTTTCGAGGTCAAAGTCACAGGGTGATTTTTTTTTTTTTTGAAAGAGCTGCAGTTTCTGCTATTATAGAGGCAGATGGCTTAGCACATAGGCTTTCTTTTAAGTCCAACAGGGCTAGGAGTGAAGCTAGCATCTTCATCTATCAATTATGTGATCTTTGGAAAAATAGCTTTTCCCTTTTAAGTTTTCACTATAAAGTGGGGATAAGAGTAGTAATTTCCACACCCGGTTAATGAATGAATCAAATGAGATAATTTATGTGAAGTGTCAACACAGCACTTAGCATACAGCGAGTTACCACATGAAGCCTACAATTATTAAGTACCTGTAATTCCTTTGCCATGAACTACGACACTTATTCTTTTCCTATTATTCTGTTATCCTATATATTATAATATATGGTGTTACATTCCCCTAATATCTCATTAGTCATTCAGTGTTTGAGGGGGAGACAGGTGGAGATATAAATTCCTAAGAACAATGCTGTGACTAGGAGCAAAGCTGTATCAATTACCATGAGGGTGTCCTCATGGTAATCTAAAGGCTGCCCTTTAGAAGAAACAAAGGTTAGAAACTAGGAAAAGACATGTGAGAGAGGTTCCAAATATATGGACAGAGCATCATAATATTTAATGAACCAATATCAATAAAATATTATTAAATTATATCTATAGTTTCATTAATATTTACTCTTTGTATTGTAGAAAGTTACTTTCAAGTGGGATTCAACAAATGCATCATGTTATTGTATCTCCATTCCACTGGAACCACCCCCTAACCCTCCCTCCCCCCAGGGTTTATCTTTTTACCCTTCCTCTCTTCTTTCCCAAACTCTGGAAACCACTGTTCTTTTTCCTTTCCCAGAAAATCATAATTGATATCTTACATTATGTAACCTTTCACACCAGCATATTTGACATAGTAATTTAAATCTAAGTATCTTCCATGTTCCATTTTTGCCTTGACCAGACACTTCTTTATTAGTGGGTAATGTTTCATTACATGAGTGTTCCACAGTTTGTTTATTCATTCACCTATAGAAATACTTTTCCAACTTGCTCCTAGATTTTGGCATTTGTAAATAAAACTTCTAAAAACATTAATGTAAAGCTTTTTCTTTGGCTGTAAGTTTTTAATTTGTTTGGGTAAACATTTATGAGAACATTTACTAGATTATATAAAACTATGTTTACCCTTCTAACAAACTGCCAAAACTCTTCCAAAGTAGATATGGCATGTTTTTTTATTCCCACAAGCAATAAATGAAGGTGTCAATTGTTCTATATACCCATCAGCATTTTGTCTAGTTAGTTTTGTTTTGATTTTAGCGATCCAAATAGGTGAGTAGTGACATCACATGGTTAGCTTTGAAAGGCCTGATAACAAATGTAATGTAATTGAGCATTTGAATAGTCTTATTGCCATTTGTATATCTTTTTGTTGAGGTGTCTATTTAGATTTCATCCATTTTTAAACTGAGTTTTTTTTTTTTTCATTTTTAAGAGTTTATTGTATTTTTTGGCTACAAATCCTTTATCAAATATGTTTTTTGAAAATATCAGACACCAAACTTACTGGCACTGTGATCTTGGATTTTGATTGGCACTTTCATGCATTCTGTAACTTTTTTCCCCCATTCTCTTAACAGTGCCTTTTTCAGAGAAAAAAAAAAGTTTAATTTTAATCAAGTCACACTTATAAATTTTTTCTTCCATGAACTATGCTTTTGGTATTGTACATAAAAAAATTCAGTCAAACCTCGATATTCTCCTGTTTTTAAAGAAGTCTCATATATTTGGGTTTCATAAACAGGCTTATGCTCCATTTTAAATTAACTTCTGTGAAGCATGAAATGTGTGCGTGAGTGTGTGTGTGTGTGTGTGTGTGTATGGCATATGGTTGTTCAGTTATTTCAGCACCATTATTGAAAGTATATCTTTTCTCCCATTGAATTGCCTTTATTCTTTTATCAACAATCAGTAGACTGTGTTTGCTCTCTACTCTATTTCATTGATCTCTTAGCCTTTCATTTGCCAATATCACTCTGTCTTAATTACTGTAGCTTTATTAATACTTTTAAACTGAGCATGGTAAGTCTTCTGACTTTGTTCTCTTACTTCAATATTATTGTGGCTTTTCTTGGTCTTTTTCTTTTTCATATAAGCTTTAAAATTAGTTTGTTGATATCCACAAAATAAGTTGCTAAAATTTTGATTAGCACTTAATTGAATATATAGCTCAAATTAGAAATAATTAATGTTGACAATATTCACATCTTTCTATGCCGGAACATGAAATCTCTCTCCTTACATTTAGAGCACCTTTCAGTTCTATTACGTATGAGATTTGTAGTTTTCTCCATACTTATCTTGTGCAATTTTGTTAGATTATACTTAAGTATTTGATTTTTTGTCCCAGTGTAAATGACTTTTTGTTTGAAATTTAGGATTCAAATTGTTAATTGCTAGTAGGAAGGAAAACAAGTGTGTTCTGTGAAACAACCTTGTCACCTGAAATCTGGCTATAATTGCATGTAAATTTCAGCAATGTATTTTTATTCATTTCTTAGGTGTTCTCCACTGATAATAATCTTATCTATGAAAAGGAAAGATATATTTCTTCTTTTCCAACTTGTATATCTTTTATGTCCTCTTTTGGTCTGATTGTATTAGCTAGTAATTTCAACCTGTTGTTGAATAGGATTGTAGAGAAGTCGCATCCTTTCTTGGTTTGCCATCTGTCTTAGTCCATCTTGTGCTGCTACATAAAAATACCTCAGACTGAATAATTTATAAAGGAAAGAAATTTAGTTTTTACAGTTCTGGAAGCTGGAAAATTCAAGATCACAGTGCCAGTAGGTTTGGTGTCTGGTAAGAGCCTGGTATTTGCTTCCCAGATGCTAGCCTGAACACGAATACTCCAGAGGGCAGAAACACTGTGTCCTTACATTGCAGAAGAGCAGATCAGCAAGGAGAAAGCAAGGAAGCTGAACTCACTGTATAACAATGATGGCAGTCCAACCCATTAGAGAGGAGCCCTATGGCCTAATAACATTTTGAATTTTTTTCTTTCATTTTATTTATTCCATGGATTGTGCTTTTGGTGTTGTATCTAAAAAATTCAATCAAACATAGATTTCTTCCTTTGTTTTTAAAGAAGTTTTATAGTTTTGGGTTTCACATATAGCTGGTGGTAAATTAACACATCCCTGTGAACCTACTTAATACTATTAATGATACTAATTATATTTCAATATAGGTTTTGGAGGGGACAAACTTTCATACCATAGCCCCATCTTAGGGGAGAAGCATTCAGTCTCTCACCACTAAGTATAATGTCAGTTGCAAGTGTTTTGTAAATATTTCTCAACAATTAATTTCTGTTCTATTCATAGCTTGATGTAAAATTTCATTATTAGAATACAGTTAATTCCATCAAGTTTTTTTAATCTATTGATATAGCCATATAATTTTTCTTCTTTAACACATTGAGATGATGAATTACACTAATTGATTTTTAAATGCTGTACCAGACTTATGTATCTGAGACTAGTCCTATGTGGTAATAATGTGTAATTCTTTTTACAATTTGTTGGATTCTGTTTGCTAATATTTTGTTGAGTATGTCTGCATTTATCTTCATGGAGATGTGTTAGTTCACTGTCATTATAACCTGAGATAACCAACTTATTAAGAGAAAAAGTTAATTTTGGCTCACATTCCTGTTCATCTTTGGTTTGTCTCATTGCTTTGGTACTGTGGTGAGCCAGCACATCATGGTGGGAGCAAGTGGCAGAGGAAATCCACTTACCTCCTGGCCAAGATGCAAATAACAAGAATAGGGCAAGGGTCTCACAGTCCCCTTCAAGAGTACACTACCAATGACCTGAAGATCTCCTAATATGCCCTACCTCTTAAAGATTCTATAACTTCTCCACAGTGCACTCTGGGAACCAAGACTTTAAAACATAGGGCATTTTATAACCATATTATGTCAAAGGATGTTGCTGAAATTTCCTTGTTTTTGTAATTTCTTTGCCTGGTGTTGATATTAGGACAATCCTGGCCTCCTAAAATTAGTAGAAAGCAACTTTGCTCCTTTTTTCTTTTCTTTTCTTTTTTTAGAAAAGAATATAGAAACTTTAACTAATTTCTCTCTTAAACTTTTGGTAGAATTCACCACTAAAACTTTCTGGCCCTGGTACTTCAGTTTGGGAATATTTAAAATTATTAATTCAACTTAATAATATCATATTATATATTTATCCTCATGTGTATTTTGGTATTTTGTGTTTTTTAAGTGTTTCATTTCATATGAACTGTCAAAAGTGTGGATATAGAGCTACTCATAATGCTTTTATTATCCTTTTAATGTCCAAGGAAATGGTGGTCTTGACTTTCTGCCATGTTAGGAATTGTGTGTTTCTTTCACCCTTGGTTGATCCCCTAAGAAGTTGCTCATTATTATTAATCTTCTCCAGAACTATCTTGGTTTTGTTGATTTTTTGTATTCATTTTGTGTTTTCGGTTTTGCTTTGTATTACAGTCTCTAAGCTTATTGAATCTGTGGTTTGCTATCTGTCGTTAGTATTGGATGATTTTCAACAGTATTATTTCAAATATTTCTTGTGTTCCTTTCTCATTTTCTTCTCCTTGGTCATTCCCACTAGGTAAATGTTACACATTTTAAACTCATGCAATGCAAAGACTTGCCTTCAGCATGCCTTGCAATTTTTTTTTTTGTTGTTGTTGTTGTTGTTGAAAGTCAAACATAATATACCTGGTAACAGACATTGAAATAATTAGACTTTTCTTTCTTTCTTTTTTTTTTTAGATAGGGTTTTACTAATTACTAATTTCCCCTAGCTGTCTGTCATGGAACTTTTAATTCTGCTTCAGCTTCTGGAGTAGCTGGGATTACAGGTGCTTGCCACCACAACCAATTGAAATAATTAGAATTTTAATGGGAATTTTATAGTAATCTGATGAGGAGGTAAACTGTGTTTAATGTTTTCTGCAGCTGCAACAGCCAGGGGGTTCCATTTTCTCTTGTTTCCTCATTTTTTTTTAACTTCCTCTTATTTTACCTTTGGGTTTCTCCAAGAACTCTTTCTTAAATGGAGTCTGAACCTTGCAGCTCTTTCAGTTGTAATCTATTGTGGGCATACTGAAGCCTGATTGATGTGGTAAGGGGTGGGGATGGAAGCATCTTGTAATAATCTTGTGTAATATCAAGTTCTCCTTCCTGTGGTGCTGAGTCCCTAGACTCTGACCTTCGGAAGTGTTTCTTAGACATTTTTTTCCTCCTCTTAAATAAGTCAGGAAACCTCCAGGTTTATGCAGCTGTCTCATTTGATTGCTCTCCCCTGGTCTGTTAAGGGTCTGGAAAGTACTTTCTCTGGAGGCAGTTCTCCTTTACTGATTAAGCCAGAGCCAACTTCAGAAGGGTGGCTTTCCCCTCCACTTGCCTGGAGCACTATGACAAGATTTTTTTTTTTTTTTCTTTCTTCGTTAGGAGAAGCTGGTGAGTTACCTGAAGGTAGACACATGAGAGTGTGGGGCCTTCCCCTAAGATTAGGGTCCCCACCCCAGGAGCTTTCAATTCTCAAGCTGGTCCACCTGCAACCCCTAATAGTTATCGTTTAAGTGTGCCTGCCAGTGACTGGCCCCAGATGGTCAGCTGACCTCAGTTGTTATCCAGGTATATATCTGTCTTCAGATTTAGGGCAGCAGTTTGCTCTGTGGTCTCAGTTCTCTGAGGGAGCTACCTGGAGTGGCTGGTTTTCTGTTCACTCAGGCATTTATTTGCCAGAGGAAAGGCATGGTGACTTCCATGGTCTTCAAGCATCAAGCTAAACTGTAAGTCCAGGTCTCTTTTTGCTGGTTTGTTGCTTTGTGGCTTCATGACAGCACTAGTATGCTATGTTGAGATTGTGAAAGGACAAGACTGAGGCCCATTCTAAATTCCTGATACCTTTCTCACCCCAAATTCAAATGAGATGGAGAGATGTTGTTTTCAGTCTCCCCTTCTTGGCTGAAATGTGTTTTCTAGTTCTTTGTTTCTTGGAATGTGTTGTTTTTTTACAATGTCAGTTTTATTCAGAGTTCTCAGTTTCAATATCTTCTGTTGTCCTAGCCTCAGGCCTGATCTTTATCCTGTAGAAATAATGAAGATCAGCAAAAGCCCTCTGTGAGCCACAGCTTTTGAGCGAACTTACCACTCTGATTTCCTGATCCCTTGTTGCAAGTTCAAATAAGAATTTAAAAGGTTATTAAAAAAAAAAAATCTTATAAGTACTGATGGTTTTGTTTTTGTTTTTGTTTTTGTTTACTGGCTTTGGATATTTAGTTTAAAGGTCTCTTATTTCAAGTTCAGAACTGTGTTGTAGAATACTCAGATCCCTGGGACCACTGAGATGTTGTGGCCATCTGTATTCATTATGGAAGTAGTTAATCACCCCAGATCCCCAGTAAGAGGAGCAGGACATCGTCAGGTGAATTTCATTTTCTTTAAGTGTTTTTATCTGAAAAGAAGAGACAAGAAAGTGAAGAGAAAGTGGGAATAAACAAGTCCTACTGAGGTGCTGCTTATGGGGCTATGGCTGAAGGAAAGGTGAAGGGAGAAGGTGACAGCTGAGGGGGTACTGAAGAGTAACAAGGCAACATTCTGACTCTAGACATTTCATAGAATTTTCCACTAATCACCAATTATGGAAGGTTCATAAAATTTTCCACTAATTGCAAAGGCAACAAGGGCAAGTAAGTGAATTTCACTGTGGCTGGCACACTGGTGTTGGTTAGAACTGAAGCTGCAGAGGATCCAGAGAGTCAGGCCTCATTGCCTCTTAAGCTATGATGGGCCTGGGCTGCATTTTGAATTTGAAAAAGATGTTGAAATATTTTTTTTTTTTTTTTTTTTTTTAAATATTTATTTTTTAGTTTTCGGCGGACACAACATCTTTGTTTGTATGTGGTGCTGAGGATCGAACCCGGGCCGCACGCATGCCAGGCAAGCGCGCTACCGCTTAAACAGAGGATCCGGAGCATGGTGAGAATTGTGCTTTAGAGAAATTATGCAGACAGAGGTTCAGAGGAGTGGTGCTTCAAAGCCTGGGTGTGTCACAATCTCCTGAAGACCACATTACTGGACACCCCTAGAGATTAGGGGTGAGTGAGGATTGAGAATTTTGCATTGCATTTCCAGCAAGCTCCCAGGTGATATGGATACTTTTGTTCTGAGGATCACACTTTCAAAATCCCCGATGCAGAGGTTGAGTAGACTAAAGGAAGGACAGATAAAGTAACAAGACAAATTAGCTAATAGGTAAGCAATAAAATCCCATCAACAAAAACTCAACAAAACTGACAACAGAATCAACTCATTTATGTTGTCGGTAAAGAGAAAAATTTGAAACATATTCTGGCAACATACATTCCTAATTTATCACTTAGCAGCCCCCCTTCTTTTCTTCCTTTACCTTTTCTTTTTTATTATTCTCTTCCTAATCCTCCAAGTTGTCTATCATCCTTTAAAATGAAACACTTGGGTAGAGATCTAGGAGGACATAAAGTGAAAATATACAAAAGAAATGAAAGAAATAGGAGCAACAGGAAGGATAAATAATAGTTGGGCTTAACATGTTATGATTTCATATTTTATGAGATGGTTGTTTATCCCTTTTGGGGGACCATCATAATTTAAATTGTTAAGGGCTTCTGACATCTTATTCTGACTTTGAGTAAATGATCTGAAAGAAGAAAAAGGGAAAAAAAATTTAGGAGTAGATATAAAGCGATCTGGGTTGTGGAAGGTGAACATGAAAAGGGCAAAAATGAAAGCTGAAACACCAAAAGAATCTTTAACTGCAGTCATTTATCATGTGTCCAGTAAGTGTGAATAAGGATAAGGTTAAGGCGTCTATGCTGCACATTTTCATCTGCCTTGTTGACATTGGTTTACGGAACACTGTCTGATGTGTAAATGACGTTTCCAAAATAAAATGTCCACTATGAGAAGGGGATGGGTTCTGAGATAATTGCTAAAGTGCAGTTGGTGAGATAGAAAACACAATTTATCATCAATACTAAAAATATAGGAGTTCTCTCCTGATAAAACAGTTGAATAAAAAACTTAACAATGAATAAAGACTTTCAATGTCCTCTTGTATTTCACTAAACATGAACTCTCTAGAGGTATATTTAAGACCCTTATTATATCAAAACTGAAATACAATTAGATGTGTTTATAATACTTATTATTCTATTTTCAAAAACTGTCATTAAAAGAAATTAATATTTTTTTTCTTTGCTCTGTATATCCCAAGTCATTAGAAATGATTGCAAATATTTCTAGCCTGGTATAATCTTCAGTGTCTTATTAAAGCTTGGCCTTTTCAAAATTTCACAGCCTGAGTGAGTGGCATATTCTAATGTATTTATCAGCATTTTGTTACAGTACTAAAAATAATAGAAGTTATAGCTGAATGTTTCTTAATTTTTTCATTTATTTGGGCAGTCCACTACTGAACTATACCACCAGCCCCTTTTCTTTTTTATTTGCAGATAGGGTCTTACTAAGTTGGTCAAGCTGTTGTCAAACTTGTGGTCCTTCTGCCTCAGCCTCCCAAGTCACTGTAATTACAGCCATGTGCCATTGTATCCAGCCAAACGTGAAGTTTCTTAAAGATACTTAGATCTACATAAAGGGTCTTAGCCTGCAGGCTGAACAGCTTGTCTGGTAGATTTATAACACATAACCTAGTTTTAGTTCTTGAATAATGTGAAAAACTAGCAAGTTGTGTTAAAAATAATTTTGCCTTTTCTTTTCACAGCAGCATTGGCACAGCTGTTGCTGCTAGAATGCTTGTTATTCATGTACAAGGATCTAATGGAAAAGACCAATTCATGATCAAGCTAGAAGAATTTGAATCAAAAGGTGCTATTAGAAAAATTAGAAAATGAAAAACAACATTTATGAAAGTCAGGAAAATCTCTTTTCAGCATTTATTTCAAAAAGTACACATTGTAACTACACATTAAGATACTGATTTTTACTTTGACATTTTTCTTTTGTCAGCCATTAGCATTATGCTGAAAGTCAGATATGAGAACAATAAAATCCTATTGCTAATGAGTTGAAAATTATAATGCCCTGAGAAAACTACAATTTCTTGAAGCAGATAGCATAGCCGTGAGCCAACATTCCCCTATTAGCTAGATCCTGGATACTGGTACACTACAGACCTGTTGTGAAGAACAGCAGATGTTGGCAGATGATTAACCTTTTGTGAATGGAGCAGGTTTTGCAAACGCTGTATGTCTGAACCAAAATTGTGGATGTACTTGGCAAGTTTCCCAAGGTTTCTCAATACTCTCAGTGAACAGATTAGTTTTAGTTAACTTGAATCTTTATGGAAGAAAGGCACAAAGATATTTTAAAAATGCATCTCAAATACAGGATGGTGGTTAAAAACATTGTAGAAGAAAATTTTACCATTCTGACTATCAATTGCTTCCAAAAAGAATAATAAAATTAATATATAATAACTTTAGTGTACTTCAGAATAGAAGGTTCTTGGGTTTGAAATATTAAGGCATGTAAGAAATATGTGATCAGAAATATTAACAATACGGGAGAGATCTATAACAATTCAGCAAGTTAATTTGACACATGATGTGACACAGTTTGTAATAGCTCTAGTCAACTCATCTGCAAGAAAGAAGAACATTGCCAAAATCTTGAATGACATTTTCTGCAGTTATGTTATACTTGGGTGTTTTGAGATGTGAGAAGACAGTTTAAGTCCAAATTCATAAAATTCTCTGTAAACATTGAGACATTTAAGAATATTTATTAAAATATTTTCCATTGTTTTTTTTCTGGAAGATTGTAGAAACAAATTTTTTTTTTCTAAAGAAAGTCACATATTTCAGTAGGCGTTTCCAATTTTTTCCTTCCCATCTGAATGTAACCAAACCCCCACATTCTTAACTGTTAATGTGCGACTGTGTATGTCCACCGTCTTTGCAATCTTATGTTATAAAAATAGTGATCACTGCATCACAGAATTTGATCATTGTGTATATATACTTAGAATCCATGTCACCTTCTTTGTTTTGCATATAAGATGTCAAGAACTGTGTTTAATTCTGAATTTTTATCTCATCTTTTATAACAGAAATTATAGCAGACCACATTTTTTGAGCATTATGTTTTGGCTGCTCTACATTCAGTTATTTTTTGGAGATGAAGAAACTGAAATAAACAAGGACATTTAGTAAATGGCCCTAGTTAGTACACAGCTGTTTAATATCTGAGCTGCAGTACATGATCCTGGGCCCATGTGCCTCATATCAGTTCATTCCATTAAACTGCAGAGGCTCTTGTCTGGAGGCATCATTATACAGGAAGCAGAAGGGTGATTGGCCATTTTCCCGCATTTAAATGGAAGTTCTGTCTAAAGGAGAAGTTGACATTAAATCTGGGAAATAGGCAGACTTTTGTTTTCCATTTCTAATATCTACCTTCTATGGCAATTTTAGGTCACATTTTCCTACATTTTTCTACTTCTCTAGATATGCTGGGCTCACATGGAGACTCTGCTGTCTCTGGTCCCTTGACTTTACAATGTTGTCATGATGAACTCTCTTGGCAATACTATGTAATTCTTTCCTTTAGCACTTCAAAAGCCTTGCACCCTTATTAAACTTTACCTTCTCTAAGGCAGGATACTGTGAAGATTGCCCTTCAATTTCTAAAGTGACAGTTGACAAACTAATCCTCATACAAGGGTTCATATTGGTTAATGACTTAAGGACTGTGTCTTTTCCAGGGCATTTGCATTCCAACAGGAGACTTATTCTTTAAATGGGATAAAATTTAATGATGGGATTCATGAAACCTCAGTAAGCTTTAAAGACAAGATTTGTACGGAGGGTGTATATTTACCAGACTTTGCTGCCTTTGTGAGGAAAGCTGCTATTATTCCTATTTGATTTTGAGCTCTGAGAGTAGTTTTAAAATCCAGTGTTGGCCTGACCAAGAATCTGAGGAATCTGGTCGTGAATGTTTTCAATGTGCCTCTTTGGTGATGATTCTTCATTAGACAAGATAATATAATGTTTAAGTGTCTGTAACCAGGTCTTTCTCTCACAGGAAACTGGTTTGTGTATGCAGTCACCCTTGGAATTCTTGTCTGACCTGTGTCCAGTTTATTCCTGTCAAACAGCCACTCTCTCTGAGAGCTCTGACTGGGAAAGAGGCTAGAACTAGGTACATCTGAGAAAACTCTACAAAGCATAAGAAATAACAAAAGCCATTGATTTATTCTGTATAGATCCCAAGAGAAGAAGGCAGCATGCTTCACAGAGCCAATGTGATGCGGAGCTCCATTCAGAACATGCATACTATATCTGTGGTTCATGTGGGGCATCTGTGGACTCAGGCCTTTTTTTTGGGTCCAGGGTATTATCTTGGTGGGTTTCCTGCAGGTTTTTCTAATTGGTGATTTTTAGAGCAGGCTAGTATGAGTTTTACAGATTCATACTGTGACTGAGATGTTTACTGAAGCATATTTGGACAGTGCATAGGTGAAAGGACAGTAGGTCAAGTCAAGTAGCTTGAATTTAGCTGTCCAAAAAAGGGAGGTTATACAACCATCAGGGAGTGATTGTATTAGGCAGTTATCTAGAATGCCCACACTGAAAAACTGGGAGCAGGCAGAGAACTAGACACTGTGTAACTAAGCCCTGTCTCTTCTATGAGAAACTGAAATCTATATTTAAAATAGATTCTATAACAACAGAAACTATTAGAATTTATTATAAAAGTTATTTTTTAAATTTTAAGATAATTGATTAAAGCACAAGGTTGTTTTCAAAGCAAATGATGATCAAGATCAAAGGATCATAAAATAACAAACATAAGGCTAAATTGATGTTAAAATATATATTTGAGCTGGGCACAATGGCACATATCTGTAATCCCAGCAGCTCCGGAGGCTGAGGCAGGAGGATTAAAAGTTCAAAGTCAACCTCAGCGAAAACAAGGCACTAAGCAACTCAGTGAGACCCTTTCTCTAAATAAAACACAAAATAGGACTGGGGATATGGCTCATTGGTTGAGTGCTCTTGAGTTCAATCCCTGGTGTGTCTTTGAAATAGCAGCATATCGGAAGACATAATCAGTAAGAACATTTACCTACATGGGCTATGTGAGCCAAAAGTTAAACAGAAGAAGAACATCGTTTTATTAATATCAGTGGAGAAAGATATGAAGTGATTAGAAGGAATTGACTGTATTTGGATAATAAAGTAGCTTTATAGAATAAGAAGAATGAAAATTCTTTTGTTTTTGTTAACAATTTATTTTTTTAAATATTTTTTTAGTTGGACACATACCTTTATTTTATTTTATGTGGTGCTGAGAATCAAATCTAGCACCTTGCACATGCTAGGCAAGCATTCTACTGCTGAGCCACAACCCCAGTCCTAACATTTTATTTTTATTTTTTATTGTTTTAATTCTAATTAGTAATGCATGACAGTAGAATGTATTTTGACATACATATATGGAATATAACATCTCATTCTTGTTATGCATCATGTAGAATTACATTGGTTTTGTAATCATATGTTCAATTTACTCTATCAATGCTCCTATTCCCAATCCCCCTCCCTTCCCTTTATTCCCCTTTTTCAAATCCAAAGTACTTCTTCCCTACTCCCACCCAGCTTTATTGTGAAATTAGCATCTGCATATGAGAGAAAACATTCAGCCATTGGTTTTTTGGGGGGATTGGCTTATTTGACTTAGCATGATATTCTCCAGTTCCATCCATTTACCAGCAAATGCCATAATTTCGTTTTTTTAATGGCTGAGTAATATTCCATTGTGTATTGTATACATTTTCTTTAATCCATTCATCTGTTGAAGGACACCTAGATTGGTTCCATAGTTTATCTATTGTGAATTGAGCTGATATAAACATCCATGTGACTGTGTCATTGTAGTATCCTGATTTTAAGACCTTTGGGTATAAACCTAGGAATGGGATAACTGGGTCAAATGATAGAGCCTTTCCAAGTTTGGTGAGAAATGTCCATACCGCTTTCCAGGGTGCTTGCACCAATTTGCAGTCCAACCAGCAATTTATGAGTATCCTTTTCCCCCACATCATCACCAACATTTATTTTTGCTTGTATTTTTTTTTTGGTCTTTTTCAATTTCTTTGGTCTTTTCAATTTTTTTTAAAATTTCTTTCTTTAGTGTTCTGTATTTTTCATTGTAGAGGTCTTCCACCTGTTTTTATAGATTGATTCCCAAATATGTTATTTTTTAAGGCTATTTTGAATGGAGTAGTTTTACTAGTTTCTTTTGGTAGATTCATACTGATATATTGGAACTCATTTGATTTATGGGTGTTAATTTTATGTCTTGCTACTCTGC
Organism: Marmota monax; assembly: GCF_021218885.2. NCBI lineage: Eukaryota > Metazoa > Chordata > Mammalia > Rodentia > Sciuridae > Marmota > Marmota monax. The sequence goes on from NW_026692781.1 coordinate 1,954,799, forward strand.
TCACTTCATTTATGAGTTCTAAAAGTTTCCTGGTAGAATTTGTTTGGTCTCTTAAATATAGAATCTTGTCTCCAAATAGGAATAGTTTGAGTTCTTTAACATTTTTAATTGCATACATTACACTTAACAACCTATGGTTGCTACCATAATAGTCCATAGATGCAAATAAAGTCATTATAAACCAAGTGACTGAAATTATGTTGCAAGCATTAATGTCTACCTAGAAGAAAATAAACATAAATTCAGTAATGTTCCCCAAGAAAGTGATTCTCAGTTGTAAGTGCTCTACCTGAGAAAAATTAAACCAGACTCTAGTCACTCAATGTTGATGTTTCTTTGTAAGGTTTCCAAGTTGATTGCCATATGATGTTAGGACTGTCAAACTGGTCTAGATTACTCAGATATTAGAAAACAGAAGGAATGATTTAATACTTGAATTGGAACTTATTGTCTGATAAATATTACTGGTATTTGCAAGTTATTTCCAGATCTCTTCCTCAACATATCTCAATATTATGTGTGGAAATTTGTTAGTGCTCTCTGACTTCAGCCAGAGAAATAGGAGTAGAGACATTTAAGAGAATGATTCAACTTATTGTTTCCCCAAAGGATTGATTTAGAAGTGAGTTGCCTTAGCATGCATACAATTCTGATTCAGGTCATCAGTGTTGACAGTCTAGCTGCTTCTGCATGAATGAGATGATGTAGAATTACATTGGTTTTGTAAGAAACCTTCATTATGTTATAGCATTGAGCTGTTGGTGTTCTTTGCTAATATAACATAATTATTCTCACTAACAGAAATAACTCTAGGTATCTCTAACTCTTCCCTTTCTCCAAGAGTAACTTCTTAGGTTTTATACTGTCTGCTATATGAGAGAAAATAGCTTTCCTTAATTTTACTTTCTCTATTTCACTTAACATATCTCAAGTATCTAGACATAATCAGATTGCAAGAAATATTTTTAATAAATTCTCATTTTCTTCATATTTTTAGGAATTTATCTCTTAATATTTGGAATCAAATATATCTTTGACTCCAGTTATTGCAACATCTCTCCTCTCCATTCCTAGGCAGGTGTCCTCACCTCTCAGTATTTTTACAACCCATTAAAAATTGGCTTCCATCCCATCACTCTATTAAACATAAGAAATTTAGAAATAAGAAAGTTATTACTAATTACAATACTCACATTGATCAGCTACATTTTACCTATCTGTATGAGCAGCAATCAAGGCTGATGCTCACTCTCTTGAGACATTCTCTGCCTCTGACTGCTGAAATATTATCCTAGTTTTCATCTCCCCTTCTGAAGAAAGTTCCTCGGCTTCCTTTCTAGCTTTCTCCTCCTCTAGGCATTTAAGTGTGTAAATTCCTCAAGATCCAGGCTTTAGCTTTGTTCTCTTTTCAGTCTCTATCTCCATAGTCAATTTGCCTGTGACAACTGCTTCAAACTTCATTTTTCCAGCCCACATCTCTCCATGGTGCTGAATATTTGTTTATTCACCCAATGTTTATTGACTTTGTGTGACTGAAAGTATTATAAGCCCTGAAAGTACACAGAAATAAAAATGATCATAACATCTTGTTTTTTTATGATGCTTAGAATTTAGTAGAAAAAATCAAAGCTTATTTCAGCTGTGAATATTAAATTTATAACATAATTGCCTGTGTTATTCTTCTTCATTGGGTATAAGGAATCTATTATAAGGTAAATAATCCTCAGATTATTAAAGGTAAAAATGTTAGAAGGTTCTCTGATCCTTCAAACATCCTCTGAACATTGTTTAGTTGTAGTTGTTTTTATTTCTCTAAGTGAAACTATTTATTTGGAAATGACAAGCTGGGGCTGAATTTATGTGCTCCAACTGTGACATAGAATTCTTTTAGTGTATATGAGATATTTTCTAGTGTTAGCTCAAGTACTGGCTATTTTTCAGAGGAGTTGACATTTTGGGGTGTGGTCACACACACAGTGTCCCCACATATGGCTATGCAGATTAGGCATCACAAAAGGCCATTTATGCATGATGGCAAGTATGATTGGAATTAGTTTGTGGAATACATGGTTTCCAAAGTTTCACAAAATTTTAAGATCTATTCCATAAAGGACTTAATTTTAGTCTCTGACTCTATGATTGATCTAAAAATCCCAGAAAATACCTAACCAACTGAATAGTGAGCATGTATATGGTTCTGGAAAAGACAATAATGAGAGCTACAAAATACATTGATTTTAGCACACCCTAGACTACATTAATCTCCATGAGTGATATGAAGGATTCAGGAGACTTCAGAAGGCTGGATTCCTGGTGCCTGAAAATTTAAAAGATGTTAATGGCCACAGATGCCCTTCTATCCTGGAAATTCTTGACACACTCTCTGGGAAGTTTTCACATCTGCTGTGGGCTTCCTCTATGGAAATTTAAAAAAGAAAGAATTGTGGAACATTTGCTATTTTGTAGCTGCTGTAAAAAAAAAAATGGCATTTGCATTACATTTCAGATGCATTATTTAAACCTGGATTTACATGTACTCCACACTTGGCAATATAGCTCACTGTTAAGAGTCTCCAGAGGTTTGCATGTCATTTAGAGAAGACAGGAGCAATAATAATAATAAAAACGATTTTAATAAATCCAGTGAAAATTGTGCTTAGAACTATTTAGCCTTGTACCAAACTAAGAGATTATCAGAAAATCGGCATTATCTATTCTTTACGGATAGCCATTTTCTTTTCAGAGAGCAGGAAATCGATTCAATTAAGGAAAGGTCTGTTCTCCAAGGAAGAGAGAAGAAGATAATCAACTTAGAATGATGAGCCTGAAAAATTGCAACAATTCACCTTAATTATGCTTAAAATGGTATTATTGGCAAAATAAAATATTAAAAATTTTCTTATCTAGGAAGATAAGAATATTTCATAAAATTGAACCTTCATATACTATTATAAAACAGAATTACAGTTAGGTATGTGATACATTACTTTTCCACAAGCTTTTCACTAAAAAGTTTTTAGACTTTTAAGTTGTTTTATAAACAGTTTTAAGTCTATTTGCAAAGTTATACAATCATTATCACAATTTTACATGGGTCCATTCACTGCAAAAGAAAATTCCATACCTATTACCACTCATTTCCAGTTTTCACCTCAGATCTCTCAGTGCTAAGCAACCACTCATCTATTTTCCAGTCTGTGTAGTTTTTATCTCATGTACATGTGGTATAAACAGAATCATTTACTATGTGATCTTTGTGACTGGCTTCTTTCACTTAGTGTAATGTCTTTAAGATTTATAGCAAGTGTTGCCACTTTGTTTATATTAATTACCAAATAATCTATTATATGAACATAGCATACCATTGTGTCCATTCACTTCTTGATGAGCATTTTGGTTGTTTACATTTTTGACTGCTTTGAATAATATCATTATTGGATATTAATATACTTGTTTTTGTAGGGGTATGTATTTTAATATTTCTTGGTTCTATAGCTAGGAGTAGAATTGCTGAATAATATGGTAATACTGTATTTAATCTTTTTAGAAACTGTCAGACTGTTTTCCAAAACACCTATACTATTACACAACCCCATTTAGTTTTGTATGAGGGTTTCAATTGCCTCATGAACACCAGTTATTTTCTGTCTTTAGTATTAAAACCATACTAGTGGTTGTGCAGTAGTATCATTTATTTTAACTTTAATTTTTTTTAGTTATACACAACAGTAGAATCGATTCTGATATATAAACATAAAATATTATAATTAGAATCTGGGTCTTGTGTATATACATAATGATGATTCACTGAGGTATATTCATGTGTACATAGGAAAGTTATGTCTGATTCATTCCACTGTCTTTCCTGTTCTCTCTCCATACCCTTTATTTCTCTTTGTCTAATACAATGAACTTCCATTCTTCCCTGTATCCCTCCCCACTTTGTTGTGGTTTAGCATCCACATATCACAGAGAACATTTGATCTTTGGTTTAGCATTATAATCTCCAGATCCTCCATTTTTTCAACAAATGTTATAAAGTCATTTTTTAAGGCTGATTAATATTCCTTTGTTGATATAAACCATGTTTTCTTTATCCATTCATCTGTTGATGGGCATCTATGTTGGTTCCATAGCTTAGATATTGTGAATTGAGCTGTTATAAACATTGATGTGGTTGCATCACTGTAGTATGCTTATTTTTAAAATTCCTTTAGATATATACTGAGAAGTGAGATAACTGGGTCAAATGATGTTTGCATTCCTAGTTTCTTGAGGAATCTCCTTATTGCTTTCCAGATTGGTTGCACCATCAGCAATGTATGAGTGTAAACTTTCCCCCCACATTCTTGCCAACATTTATTGTTACTCATGTTCTTAATAATTGCCATTCTGTGGGGGTTCTGTGTTTGGGATTGTGGACTCTGATGGCTTCATGACTGTGGCATGCTTGGTGGCTAGGAAGTTTCTGTGCAAAGACACAGAATGCCTGACTGCTAGGAAAACTTCTGTATAAAGACAGAGGATGTCTAACTACCATAGCAATACCCTACACGAGGAGGCTCTGTGCTAGAGTCTTATCGGCCTCCACCATGATCTCAGACATACAGATCCTAGGAATAAAGAAACTCTCTTGTTAGACAAACACAATGTTTCACCAAGCTGTGCTGTACCTGAACTTGTCCACATAACCGTAACATTAAACAATGAACTTCCTTGAAAGCTACACAAATCTCCTAACATTGACCATTGTAACTATAGTATGTAACTAAAGAATAAGCTACATAATGTTGCTAACTCTATAACCTGCCTAATGACACAGTGAATATTGTACTACTGATGCCTGTGACCTAATATAGCCGATTGATACAAAGAAAGGTGGCAGCTTGGACAAGGAGCATTCTGCCTCTGCATCTTCTCTCTGTGTCACCTTTGATTTCCTTATACCATTGTGACTAGAGTGAGGTGAAATCTGTGTAGTTTTAATCTGCATTTATCTAATTGCTAAAAGGTTGTTGAACATTCATTAATATATTTGTTGGCCATTCATATTTCTCCTTTTGAGAAGGGTCTGTTTAGTCTATTTATAGATTGAGTTATTTGGTGTTAAGTTTTCTGAGTTCTTTATATATCCTGGAAATTAACATCTTAGGTGAGGGTAAAAGATTTTCTACAATTCTGTAGGCTTTCTTCAAGCTCCTATTTCCTTTACTATGAAAATTTTTGTTTGATACAAAATTTATTGAATTTTGTATCAAAATTAAATTCCCCCTTATTGAATTTTTAAAAATTTTTATTTTACTTTTTGAACTTTAGGAGTTGTGTTGAAGAAGATGCTTCCTATGCTGACATGTTGGAGTATTGGGCCTACATTTTCTTCCAGTAGATGCAGGGTGTCTGGTATAACATCTAGGTCTTTGATCCACTTTAAGTTGAGTTTTGTGCAGGGTGAGAAATGGCATTCTACTACTTATGGATTTTCAGTTCTCCCAGCACCATTTGATGAAGTTTATCTTCTCTCTAAAGCATGATTTTGGTGCCTTTGTTTAGTATGAGATAAGTGTACTTATGTGGGTATATCTCTGTGTCTTCTATTCTATTGGTCTTCATGCCTGTTTTAGTGCCAATACCATGCAAGTGATTTGTTATTATAGTTTATGGTATAATTTAAGTTCTGGTATTGTGATTCCTCCTGCTTCACTTTTATCTTTAAGGATAGCTTTGGCTATCCTGGGCCTTTTATTTCTCCAAATGAATTTCACAACTGCTTTTTCTATATCTATGAAGAATATCATTGGAATTTCACTAAATCTTTATAGCACTTTTGGTAGTATGGCCATTATGACAATATTCAGCTTATCTAAAATATGGGAGATCTATCCATCTTTTAAGGTCTTTTTCAATTTCTTTCTTTAGTTTTCATTATAGAGGTCTTTCACTTCTTTATTAAATAGATTCCCAAGTATTTTATTTTTTGAGGCTGTTGTGAATGTTATAGTTTTCCTAATTTTTTTCCAGCTAATTCATCATTGGTCTATAGGAATGTGATTGATTTATGGAAGTTAATTTTGCGTCCTGCTACTTTACTAAATTCACTTATGGGCTCTAGAAAATTTCTGGAGTTTTATTTTTTTTTGGAGGGGGGCGGGGGATCTTTGAAATATAGGATGTATCATCTGTAAATAGAGATAGTTTGAGCTCTTCTTTTCCTATTATTATCCCTTAATTTCTTTCTTTTGCTGAATTTCTCTGCTAGAGTTTCAAAGACTTTGTTGAGCAGAAGTGGAGAAAGGGGGCATTCCTGTCTTGTTCCAATTTTTAGAAGGAATGCTTTCAGTTTTTGTCCATTTAGAATGATGGCCTTTAGTTTGAAGTATATAGCCTTTACAATGTTGAGGTATTTCCATCTATTCCTACCTTTTCTAATTTTAATCATGAATGGATGCTATGTTTTGTCAAATGCTTTACTTCATCTATCAAGATAATCATGATACTCATCTTTAAGTCTATTTATGTGAAGAATTGATTTCCATAGGTTGGCTCAAACTTGCATCCCTAGGATGAACCCCACTTGATCATGGTGTACTATCTTCGTAATGAGTTTTTGTATAACATTTGCAGGAGTTTTATTGAATTTTTGCACATATGTTCATTAGAGATTGGTCTGAAATTTTTCTTTCCTTAATGCCTCTTTGTCTAGTTTTGGTATCAGGGTAAACTAGCTTCATAGAATTAGTTCAGAAGGGTTCCCTCCTTTTCCATTTGTGGAATAATTTGAAGAGAATTGATGTTTTTCTGTAAAGGTTTGGTAGAATTGTGCTTAGAATCCATCTGGTCCTGGGCTTTTCTTTGTTGATAGGCTTTTGATTGGTGTCTTCAATTTCATTACTTGTTATTGATCTGTTTAAATTTTCTTTGTCTTCCTGACTCAATTTGGGTAGAATATGTCTCTAGAAATTTGTTGATGTCTTCGAGATTTTCTATTTGGGTATAAATTTTCCAATTAGTTTGATTGCCCCTCCCTTTTCTTTTTGATTAGTTTGGCTAAGAGGTTTTCATTTTTTTAAAAAAGAATTAACTTTTTGTATGGTTTATTTTTGAATTTTTTTAAAATTTCAACTTCATTAATTTGGGGTCTGATTTTAACTATTTTCCTTTTTTACTGATTTTTTTATGTTGATTTGTACTTTTTTGATACCCCTGAGATGTAATGTTAGATTATTCATTTGGTATCTTTCTATTTTATGAATGAGCTCAGTGCTATGAACTTACCTCTTAGAACTGCCTTCATCATGTCCCAGAGATTTCAATATGTTGTATCACTATTCTTATTTACCTTTAATTATTTTTTTTAAATTTCATCCCTGATTTCTTCTGCTATTGATTCATCATTCAATGGCATAGTATTTAGTCTCCAGGTGTTAGAGTAGATTCTATTTTTATCTTATCATTGATTACTAATTTCATTCCATTATGATATGATACAATAGAATGTAGTATTTTTTATTATTTTGAATTTTTTATGTGTTGCTTTGTGGCCTAGGACATGGTCTGTTTTGGAAAAAAACATTCTGTGTGTGGCTGAGAAGAAAGTAAATTCAGTCACTGATGGATGAAATATTTTATATATGTCTGTTAAGTCTCAATTGTTAATTAGATTTTTCAGTTCTATAACTTAGTTTCTGTTTGAAAGATCTATCCAGTAATGAGATAAAGTCACTCAGTATTGTTGTGGTCTATTTGAATCTTGATATTGAGGAGAGTTTGTTTGATTTTTCCCAGATGCTTCCTTGTTTGAGGGCATAAATATTTATAATCATTATATCTCCCTTAAGCAATATGGAATATCCTTCTTTGTCTCTTCTGATTAATTTTGGCTTGAAGTCCACTTTATCTAAAATAAGAAACATAACCCATTGTTTGAGAGATCCATGTGAGTGGTTTGTGTTTTTTCCCATCCTTTCACCTTCAGTCTGTGGTTGACTTTGTGAGTTGAGTCTCTTGGAGACAGCATATTGTGGGGTCTTGGTTTTTAATCCACTCTGCCAACCTCTGTCTTTTGATTGAGTTTATTCCATTTATATTCAGTGTTATTGAGAAATGATTTTTATTCCCTGCCATTTTGATTGATTTTTCTAGGCTATAATTTGAATTAGTTTCTCTTTGGTTAACTCTTGTTCCAGTGTAATTCCTCCCTCTGCTGGTTTTTAATTTTATTTTTTATTTATTCTTCATGAAATATTTTACTGAGTGTGTTCTGTAGTGCAGGCTTTCTAGTTGTGAATTCTTTTAACTTTTATTCACTGTGGAAGGTTTTTATTTCATCTTCAATTCTGATGTTTAACTTTTCCATGTACAGTATTCTTTGTTAGGATCATTTTATTTCAGAGCTTGGTATATATTATTCCATGACCACCTAGCTTTTAGGATCTGGGGTGAGAAATCAACTGAAATCAAGATTGTTTTGCAGTGAATGTTTTCTCTAACAGATTTTAAAATTCTATGCTTATTCTGTATGGTATGCATGCTCATAATACTGTGCCTTTGTATAGGTCTGTTGTAATTTTTTATATTTGGTCCTTTGTAGGCTTTCCATATTTGATTTTCCATTTTATTCTTAAGGCTTTGGTAATTTTCTGATATTATTTCATTGAAAAGATTGGGCATTCCTTTGGTTTGAATCTCCAAGCATTCATCTATTCCAATTAATCTTAAATTTGGCCTTTTCAAGTTATCCCATATTTCTTGAAACTTACGTTCAATGTATCTTACCATCTTTTCTTCTTGCTCAACTTTATTTTCAAGATTATATATTTTGCCTCTGTTGCCTGAAATTCTATATTCCAAGTGGTCTAATCTGTCCATAATACTTTCCATTGAATTTTTAATTTGTTTTATTCCTTCATTTCAAAGATTTCTGTTTGCTTCTTTTTCAGAATCTCTTATCTCTACTGAAGTGATCTTTCACTTCCTGTGTTTTCTCTCTAATTTTACTCCTTATATCATTGTTTACCATGCAAATCAGTTGTACTATGAAATACCTCAATAACAGAATCCATTTCCTCTGCTGTGGTGTCAATGGATTGTGTTTTTGAGGTATTTTTTGTTTGGGATGGTTTGTTTCCTTACTTTTTCATATTGTTTGTGTGTCTACTCATTTATTAGTGTGAATCTGAGTTTGGAGTTTCTATTGTAGAAATGTATAGTGTCCCTGAAGGTTTCTAATACTTCATGGTTTATGGGAAGACACATATGAATAATATCAAACAAAGAAAATATTACATATCATTAAACTAAATACTTAGATGTCATTAAGCTTATGACATCTACAGTGTTAATTGGCACAATAAACAGAAATGGTATGATTAGCAATTGCCAACAGCAAAAACAGTAAGTTTGCAAAAGTGTTTGCTATTTCAAAAGTTAACAGGGAGGATGCAGAATTGATGTAGGATATGAAGATTATGAAGGAGGAAGAAAGTAGATGTAAAATATCAAAGAAGCATGAAAGAGAATAATATAATTTTGCTGTTAGTAAAAGAAAAGAGAATCGAGAAATAAACAAGTAAAAACAATACCAAACAAAAATATAGTAATCAAAAACTGAGCCTCAAAAGATAGTCATGAAAACTAAACTACCTTCAAAACTGCTATAAAAATGGGGCAGATATGTATAAATGTCCATGAACCATTCAGTACACAAACAACACCTTGCTAACCTGATGACCCACACTAGAGCTCAGGCGCAGGCCCACCCCACCAACCCGCACAAGAGCTCAGGCTCAGGTTAGGCCCCTAGGCCCAGGACTGCCCACTCCTACCCAGGCCAGAGCCCAGGCCCAGTCCCAGGGCCAGAATTGCCTGGCAGACCCAAGAGGGAGCCCAAGCCTAGGTTAGGCCCAGCACTGCCCCCCACCAACCAACCCAGGAGCCCAGGCCAAACCTGCCTCCATCGTGGGACACTGAAGCTATCACCATAGCCCTCCCCAAGTAGTAGGACAACAGACAGGACCTGGAGGTAGCTGCATCTCTGAACCAGCAGCCCAAAGCCATTGTTAAGCCCACCACTTTCAGCCCCATCTCTGAAAGTGGTTGCATCCATCTTGGGACACCCCCACTGCTATTTTGAGTTACCTCTGCTATTGCTGCCACCACCTTTAATTGCAGTAACATTCATCTTGGGACACAGGCCAGAGACTGGAAGCCCAATATCAAGGTGATGTACGAGCAATCTGCAGTGACACTACAAGATTATAGGGTAGAAACTGTAATACCTCAGATCCACATTGTAAGAAAGGAAGACACATAGACAACATGAAAAAACAAGGGAAGAAAGTGCCCCAAACAAACCAAGATACGACAATAATAGAATCCATTGACAGTGCAGTTGATGAAATGTCAGAGAAGGAGTTCAGAATGTACATCATCAAAATGATCCATGAATTAAAGAATGACATAAGAGAGCAAATACTGGCAAAAATTGATCACTCCAACAAAGAGACAAGGGAGCAAATACAGGTAGCAAAAGATTACTTCATGAAAGAGAGATTCGGGGGTGGGGGGACAAATAGTCAGAAATCCTTGAAATGACGGAAATAGTAAACCAAATAAAAAACTCAATAGAAAGCATCACCAATAGGCTAGATCACTTGGAAGACAGTATACTTTGTCTTCACTATCTAATGTTCTGTCTAGGAAAAAAAAGTGGGGGGAGGTTCTTCATGAAAAATTAAGGAATTATTTCCATTGCAGTCATGAAAAATTGTCAATGAGAATATATGTTCATTGTCTGCTCCCAAGTGTCTTTGTGTTTTTTTGGTTTTTGTTTTCCTTGAGGTATATACCGAGAAGGAGAGTAGTAGCTGCAGGCTGACAAGTCTTCTCTCTTTCTGTGTTGTTGACTGGAGTTCAAAAATTTTCAGCTTCCCTTGACAGTATAGTGGTGGAGTAGGTTGGAGTGTTATATGGTCCACTCTTAGGGAGGAGTCCTATAGAGTTCTGTAAGGGGACTTCCTGGAGGTGGAGCTCCTGGAGGGGTCTTAGGTGGTCCCTCCCACTCCCGTGTTTCATTAAATGGAGATTGGCTGAAGATTATAAAGCAGTGCATCTTCAGAGCCCAGCAACTGCAGATCCACACTGGGAATCTGTTTCCCAGGAGTTTTCCCTGGGTTCCACTCAGGCAGCAGAGGAGCCAACCCTTTGCCCCCTCCACAACTATGAATCCCATCCTTCCCTCCCTCCTAACTCAGTCCCCCAGCTTACATTCCCTCCCACCTACCAGAGATTTTCAAGCTGCCCCAGCTTGTCCAGTGAACTGCCAGACTCAAAGGGTGAAAGGGACTCAGGATCTCTCATATCTTAATGATCCATATTCATCAGGGTAAAACATTCTCTGAGCCTGAATTTCTCCCGGTTTCCCAGGCATGCTCTGAGTCATGTGGTGGGCCTCTGCCTTGTCTGGATTTGGACCTAACTCCAATTATACAGGTGTCAGCCTCTATACTGTTTCTACAGCTGCCAGCTACTATAATGTAGGGGCAAGATGGCTCCTGCCTTGGCTGCCTGCAGAGGACCAGGACACATGCAGCATCTGTCCTACACAAGGATATAGTGTAGCTCACCTTCTGGATCAGTTCAGCAGTGTCTTAAATCTCTGATTCCTCCATACTAAGACATACCACAGTTCCACTGTAATGCCTGAGTCGTGGGACCCCAATAGACCTCCAGGAACCAAATCCGATGCAATCACATGAGAGTCTTTATTGCAAGCTTGAGCCTGGACTCGCAACCATTTCCAAAGCAGCGTTCCTGAGGAGTGAGTCCTGGTTCTTTGTTCAGTGAGATTTTATAGGTTTGGGGGGAATACTCTATGTGTCACAACATCACACAGCAAATCATTCCACATTGCTTCCACATTGTGCGAAAATCAAACAACAACTCTTAACATTGATTAACATATTCACTGGTGGGAACAAGTTGGGTAGGGGTGATTGGTTAGTTCAAGGGGGCAGATTCATTTGAACTGATTGGTTTAATCTGTGAGGGGTGTACATGCTAAACTACATGGTTTCCTAGTATGTTTTCAATCACGGAGACTACTGGGGGCGGGTCACCTGGTATTCCAGGTATTTTTCCTGTCTCATGCTGATTGGGGGTTGCTATGGGTCTTCAGGGTCAGGTATTAGGTCCCCAAACATTCTTTGGTCTTTCCAGGAACTAGCATAACTGAGTCAGGGACACCTGGCGCTGCAGATCTCTCCTGTTATTTACAGACAAACAACTCAGCAGGATGGTTATGTGCTATATGCCTAGTAGTGCTCTGTGGGTTTTTCCAAAGACGGGGGTCATGCCCCCTCTCTTTGGACAGGCCTTGAGATAGAAGCTGGTTTTTCAAAAATGGAGTCACATCAGTTTCTCACCATCTCATTGAGAAGCTGTTTTTATCTTTCCTGGTCTCACACCATGGAGCTTATTTGGAAAGCAACCTCCTCTACTCTGCATCCTTCACAGACTTTCAGGTGGACTTTCTCTGGAAACTAATGATGTTGACCTTTTCATATGTTTATTGATCATTTATATGTCTTCTAATTTCTTGCATTATTATTTTGTAGTGTTTCTTGTGAAATTCTAATTAATGTTGATGCTGTTGTAAATTGTTTTACTTTTCAGATTGTTCACTGGTAACATGTAAAAACAAAATGATTTTTATGTATTAATTTGGTATTATGTAACTTTCCTGAACTCTTTCATTAGTTCTAACATTTTTAGTGAATGTGTTAGGATACTCTATATATAAGATCATATCATCTACAAACTATTATACTTCTTTCCAGCATGGATTTACTTTTCTTTGTTGCTTAATTTTCTGGCTAGAACTTCCAGTTTTATGATTGAATAAGAATGGCAGGGGCAGACATACAAAATTCCTTGTATTTTTCCCTGATCTCAGGGGAAAGTACCAGTGTTACACAACTGAATATAACTTCAGCTGTTTATTAAGATCTGTATTTATAGATATACTCTGGTTGGACATGTTCCCTTCCATGTGTAGTTGGCTTAGCATTTTTATCATAAAGTTGTATTGGTTTGGTCAGATTTTTTTTTCCACGTGTATAAATATGATTTTAAATTTTTTATTGAGTATATTTTATTAGTTGATTTTGGGATATTAAGCTGGCCTTGCATTACTGGGATAAATTCCACTTCTGCATGATGTATAATTTTTATATTGTTGGGTTCAATTTGGTAGTGTTTTGTTGAAGATGTTGAGTCTATATTCACAAAATTTATTCATCCATAGTTTTTGTTTTTAATAGTGGCATTGTCTGACTTTTATATGAGGATAATACTGGTTTCACTGAATGTCATTTAATATTCTCTTTAAGTTTTTGGAAGTCTTTGAAGAATCAATTATGTATTTTTCTTTAAATGTTTTATATAATTCAACAATGAAGCCAAAAGGATTAAAGAGAGAAATAATATACAGCTAAAAAAGAATTATAAGCTGGGGCTAATACATTTTATTTAGTATAAAATTCTGTTTATAAAAAGGCCCAGTGGCCCGCGGCGGGACAAAGCTTCCAATCACTCCTGCAAGGTAGGCGGGCCTGCGACCCACCGGCAGAAGAGGAGCAGCGACCTGCTGAGAGGCAGAGCCGCCCCCTCCCCCTGCACCGGCAAGGTAGAGGGAACTGTGACCATGCACAGAGCAGGCCCAGCGGCCTGCTGAGGAGCAGAGCCACCCCCACCCCCCGCGCCTGCCAGGTGACCACCGACAGAAAAGGCCCAGTGGCCCATGGCGGGACAGAGCTTCCAATCACTCCTGCAAGGTAGGCGGGCCTGCGACCCACCGGCAGAAGAGGAGCAGCGACCTGCTGAGAGGCAGAGCCGCCCCCTCCCCCTGCACCGGCAAGGTAGAGGGAACTGTGACGATGCACAGAGCAGGCCCAGCGGCCTGCTGAGGGGCAGAGCCGCCCCCCACCCCCCGCGCCTGTCAGGTAGGCGGAACGGTGACCACTGGCAGAAAAGGCCCAGTGGCCCGCGGAGTGGCAGAGCTTCCAATCACTCCTGCAAGGTAGGCGGGCCTGCGACCCACCGGCAGGAGAGGAGCAGCGGCCTGCTGAGAGGCAGAGCCGCCCCCTCCCCCCCCGCCTGCAAGGTAGACGGAACTGTGACCACCATCAGAACAGGCCAGACCTGCAACCGAGAGACAGAACAGGCCCAGTGGCTTGAGGAAGGGTAGAGCCGCCCCGCCCCGCGCCTGCAAGGTAGGCGGACCTGCGAACCACTGGCAGTACAGCCCCAGAGGCCTGCAGAGGGGCAGTGCCGCTGCCTGCGCCTGCAAAGTAGACAGAACTGTGACCACCGACAGAACAAGCCTAGCGGCCCGCAGAGGGACAGAGCCGCCGCCCGCGCCTGCGAGGGAGACTTTGCAACTATACAAGACCAATATAAATATATAGGGGGAAAATTCAATAGCACAACAGTTTCACCAAGTAGAAAGGAACGCGAACAGTATGAAGAGACAAGGAAAGAAAGGACCACAAGCATTGCAGGTCAACTCAACGTTAGAAGAGGTAATAGCTGCAGCAGATGGAATGTCAGATAAAGAATTCAGGATATACATGCTTCAGATGATCTGGAGTCTCAAGGAAGACATCAGACAGCAAAATCAGACAATGAAAGATCACTTCAACAATGAATTACATAAACAAATCCAAGAAGCAAAAGATCAACTATACAGGGAAATAGAGGTTATAAAAAACAAACAGAAATCCTAGAAATGCAGGAAGCAATAAGCCAACTTAAAAACTCAATTGAGAATACTACCAGCAGAGTAGAACACTTAGAAGACAGAACATCAGACAATGAAGATAAAGTATTTCAACTTGAAAAGAACATAGACAGCTCAGCAAGACTGTTAAGAAACCATGAGCAGAACATCCAAGAAATATGGGATAACATCAAGAGACCAAATTTAAGAGTCATTGGGATACAGGAAGGGACAGAGTTTCAAACCAAAGGAATGAGCAATCTATTCAATGAAATAATACGAGAAAACTTCCCAGACTTGAAGAATGAGACAGAACCCCAATTCCTAGAAGCCTACAGGACGCCGAATGTGCAAAATCATAAGAGACCCACACCTAGACACATTATAATGAAGATGCCCAACATACAGAATAAGGAGAGAATTTTAAAAGCTACAAGAGAAAGGAAGCAGATCACATTTAGGGGTAAGCCAATCAGGATAACAGCTGATCTTTCAACACAGACTCTGAAAGCTAGAAGATCCTGGAATAACATATTTCAAACACTGAAAGAAAATGGGTTCCAACCAAGAATTGTGTTTCCAGCGAAATTAAGCTTCAGGATGGAAGATGAAATTAAAACCTTCCACGATAAACAAAAGTTAAAAGAATTTGTAGCTAGAAAACCATCTCTTCAAAACATCCTTGGCAAAACATTACAGGAAGAGGAAATGGAAAATAACAATGAAAACCAACAGTGGGAGGTAGGACACTAAAGGGGGGAAAATAATCAAAGAGGAAAACAAACCATGTTTAGTAACAGAAATAAACAAATATGGCTGGAAGAACAACCCATATCTCAATAATAACCCTAAATGTTAATGGCTTAAACTCACCAATCAAGAGACACAGGCTAGTAGAATGGATCACAAAACAAGACCCAACAATATGCTGCCTACAGGAGACGCATTTGATAGGAAAAGACATACATAGGCTGAAGGTGAAAGGTTGGGAAAAATCATATCACTCATATGGACTTCGGAAACAAGCAGGAGTATCCATATTCATATCAAATAAAATAGATTTCAAGCCAAAGTTAATCAAAAGGGATAAAGAGGGACACTACATACTGCTCAAGGGAACCATACACCAACAAGACATAACAATCATAAATATATATGCCCCAAACAATGGTGCAGCTATGTTCATCAAACAAACTCTTCTCAAGTTCAAGAGTCTAATAGACCACCATACAATAATCATGGGAGACTTCAACACACCTCTCTCGCCACTGGACAGATCTTCCAAACAAAAGTTGAATAAGGAAACTATAGAACTCAATAACACAATTAATAACCTAGACTTAATTGACATATATAGAATATACCACCCAACATCAAGCAGTTACACTTTTTTCTCAGCAGCACATGGATCCTTCTCAAAAATAGATCATATATTATGTCACAGGGAAACTCTTAGACAATATAAAGGAGTAGAGATAATACCATGCATCCTATCTGATCATAATGGAATGGAACTGAAAATCAACGATAAAAGAAGGAAGGGAAAAGATTACATCACTTGGAGAATGAACAATAGGTTACTGAATGATCAATGGGTTATAGAAGACATCAAGGAAGAAATTAAAAAATTCTTAGATATTAATGAAAACACAGACACAACATATCGGAATCTATGGGACACATTGAAAGCAGTTCTAAGAGGAAAATTCATTGCTTGGAGTTCATTCCTTAAAAAAAGAAAAAAACCAACAAATAAATGATCTCATACTTCATCTCAAAATCCTAGAAAAAGAAGAGCAAAACAACAGCAAAAGAAGTAGAAGGCAAGAAATAATTAAAATCAGAGCTGAAATTAATGAAATCGAAACAAAAGAAACAATTGAAAAAATTGACAAAACTAAAAGTTGGTTCTTTGAAAAAATAAACAAAATCGACAGACCCTTAGCCATGCTAGCGAAGAGAAGAAGAGAGAGAACTCAAATTACTAACATACGGGATGAAAGAGGCAATATCACAACAGACACTTCAGAAATACAGAAGATAATCAAAAATTATTTTGAATCCTTATACTCCAATAAATTAGAAGATAGTGAAGGCATAGATAAATTTCTTAAGTCATATGATCTGCCCAGATTGAGTCAGGAGGATATAGACAACCTAAACAGACCAATATCAATTGAGGAAATAGAAGAAACCATCAAAAGACTACCAACAAAGAAAAGCCCAGGACCGGATGGGTATACAGCAGAGTTTTACAAAACCTTTAAAGAGGAACTAATACCAATACTTTTCAAGCTACTTCGGGAAATAGAAAAAGAGGGAGAACTTCCAAATTCATTCTACGAGGCCAACATCACCCTGATACCTAAACCAGACAAAGACACTTCAAAGAAAAAAAACTACAGACCAATATCTCTAATGAACCTAGATGCAAAAATCCTCAATAAAATTCTGGCCACTCGGATACAAAAACTTATCAAAAAAATTGTGCACCATGATCAAGTAGGATTCATCCCTGGGATGCAAGGCTGGTTCAATATACGGAAATCGATAAATGTTATTCACCACATCAGTAGACTTAAAAATAAGAATCATATGATCATCTCGATAGATGCGGAAAAAGCATTTGACAAAGTACAGCATCCCTTTATGTTCAAAACTCTAGAAAAACTAGGGATAACAGGAACATACCTCAATATTGTAAAAGCAATCTATGCTAAGCCTCAGGCTAGCATCATTCTGAATGGAGAAAAATTGAAGGCATTCCCTCTAAAATCTGGAACAAGACAGGGATGCCCTCTCTCACCACTTCTGTTCAACATAGTTCTCGAAACACTGGCCAGAGCAATTAGACAGACGAAAGAAATTAAAGGCATCAAAATAGGAAAAGAAGAACTTAAATTATCACTATTTGCAGATGACATGATTCTATACCTAGCAGACCCAAAAGGGTCTACAAAGAAACTATTAGAGCACGCATAAATCAAAGGCATTCCTGTATATCAGCGACAAATCCTCTGAAATGGAAATGAGGACAACCACTCCATTCAAAATATCTTCAAAAAAAATAAAATACTTGGGAATCAACCTAACAAAAGAGGTGAAAGACTTATACAATGAAAACTACAGAACCCTAAAGAGAGAAATAGAAGAAGATCTTTGAAGATGGAAAAATATACCCTGTTCATGGATAGGCAGAACTAACCTCATCAAAATGGCGATATTACCAAAAGTTCTCTATAGGTTTAATGCAATGCCAATCAAAATCCCAACGGCATTTCTTGTAGAAATAGAGAAAGCAATCATGAAATTCATATGGAAAAACAAAAGACCCAGAATAGCAAAAACAATGCTAAGCAGGAAGTGTGAATCAGGCGGTATAGCGATACCAGACTTCAAACTATACTACAGAGCAATAGTAACAAAACCAGCATGGTACTGGTACCAAAACAGGCGGGTGGACCAATGGTACAGAATAGAGGACACAGAAACCAATCCACAAAACTACAACTACCTTATATTTGATAAAGGGGCTAAAAGCATGCAATGGAGGAAGGATAGCATCTTCAACAAATGGTGCTGGGAAAACTGGAAATCCATATGCAACAAAATGAAACTGAATCCCTTTCTCTCGCCATGCACAAAAGTTAATTCAAAATGGATCAAGGAGCTTGATATCAAATCAGAGACACGCCGTCTGATAGAAGAAAAAGTTGGCTACGATCTACATACTGTGGGGTCGGGCTCCAAATTCCTCAATAGGACACCCATAGCACAAAAGTTAATAACTAGAATCAACAAATGGGACTTACTCAAACTAAAAAGTTTTTTCTCAGCAAAAGATACAATAAGAGAGGTAAATAGAGAGCCTACATCCTGGGAACAAATCTTTACTCCTCACACTTTAGATAGAGCCCTAATATCCAGAGTATACAAAGAACTCAAAAAATTAGACAATAAGGGAACAAACAACCCAATCAACAAATGGGCCAAGGACCTGAACAGACACTTCTCAGAGGAGGACATACAATCAATCAACAAGTACATGAAAAAATGCTCACCATCTCTAGCAGTCAGAGAAATGCAAATCAAAACCACCCTAAGATACCATCTCACTCCAGTTAGATTGGCAGCCATTATGAAGTCAAACAACAACAAGTGCTGGCGAGGATGTGGGGAAAAGGGTACACTTGTACATTGCTGGTGGGACTGCAAATTGGTGCAGCCAATTTGGAAAGCAGTATGGAGATTTCTTGGAAAGCTGGGAATGGAGCCACCATTTGACCCAGCTATTCCCCTTCTCGGTCTATTCCCTAAAGACCTAAAAAGAGCATGCTACAGGGACACTGCTACATCGATGTTCATAGCAGCACAATTCACAATAGCTAGACTGTGGAACCAACCTAGATGCCCTTCAATGGATGAATGGATAAAAAAAATGTGGCATTTATACACAATGGAGTATTACTCTGCATTAAAAAATGACAAAATCATAGAATTTGCAGGGAAATGGATGGCATTAGAGCAGATTATGCTAAGTGAAGCTAGCCAATCCCTAAAAAACAAATGCCAAATGTCTTCTTTGATATAAGGAGAGTAACTAAGAAGAGAGTAGGGTCGAAGAGCATGAGAAGAAGATTAACATTAAACAGGGATGAGAGGTGGGAGGGAAAGGGAGAGAGAAGGGAAAATGCATGGAAATGGAAGGAGACCCTCAGAGTTATACAAAAGTACATACAAGAGGAAGTGAGGGGAAGGGGAAAAATAATACAAGGGGGACAAACGAATGTCAGTAGAGGGAGCAGAGAGAGAAGAGGGGAGGGGAGGGGAGGGGAGGGGGGATAGTAGAGGATAGGAAAGGCAGCAGAATACAACAGACACTAGTATGGCAATATGTAAATCAATGGATGTGTAACCGATGTGATTCTGCAATCTGTATATGGGGTAAAAATGGGAGCTCATAACCCACTTGAATCAAATTGTGAAATATGATATATCAAGAACTATGTAATGTTTTGAACAGCCAACAATAAAAAATTTAAAAAAAAAAAAAATAAAAATAAAAAATAAAATTCTGTTTATGTGTGTTACTGGGTTGGTTTTCAATAAGGCACACATATGAAATTTAACCTAAAAACTCAAACAATTGAAAAATAAAATGACAATAATCAATAATCTTTGCTGGTATCACCATAAAGAGTAGCATATTATTTTCTAAATGGATATATTACCTCCTTGTTATAAATATCATAATATCTACCTTATGTGTTTGCTAGTCTTATTTATAAAGTAGATTTAAACTTTACTAAGAATCATAATTTTACATAACCTATATCTCAATCACCATTTTGTGAGGCTACTTCAAACAAGGTATGTATAATGAAATGTCAGTCATATAAATGTTCAGAACAGTCCCAGTATTCCAGCTAAAGAATTTTCAAATAACACTGAAGGAAAAGCTCTTGCTAATAGGGTACTATGATTTCAAGATGACTTGTAATACAAAAGGACAGTAGACTAAATCTTTTAATAGTAAGTCTGTGACTCAGCATATCAATTACACTTCCATTCCCCCTCGATAGCCTCCTCCCAGTGAAAATCCAGGAGTGCTGCTTATGCCAATGCTGTTCTTTAAGCTTGACTACTAAAAAAATAACATTTATACATTTAAAACATGGAGACATGCATAAGATCAAACTTTGTAATACTGGGTATATGACAAAAAAATTAATAATTATCAAAATTTAATGCTTCTGAGAAAAGAAAAATAAAACTCATTACTTCCAGTTCATTGTTAATGGAATAGATAAAGAAAGGATAATAGTTATAAAAGAAGTTAGAAAAGAAGTTTCAATAGACAAATTTGGAGAGTGCTCTCAAGGTGTCTAAATTTATATTCAGTATTTTCAACTTGAAGCCAGACACATAATAAGCAATTAATCAAAATTGACTTAGACACTACAAAAATATAAAAAGAATATAATAGTATTCCCATGTATTGTTTGGTATTTTTAATTGAGTAAATTTAATTGAATAAGTTTCTGCTGTATATGTATTGTTACACATTGCAGAATGTCTAAATCAAGCTAATTAATGTATACATTACTTCACATACTTGTCTTTATTTTTTTGTATATATAATGAGAAAACTTAAAATCTACTCCCAGTTTTCAAGAATAAACTACATTATTTGCTTTAGGCAGTATGTTGTGAAATCAATCTCTGGAACTTATTTCATCTAACTGAAGGTCTGTGTCCTTTGACCAACATCTTCCTAACACCCCCAGAAACTCCCCTTCTCTAGTCACTACCATTTTTCTTAGTTTCTTTGAGTGTGACTTTTTTAGATTCCATATATGAGTAAAGTCATGTGGAATTTGACTTACTATGCCTGGCTTATTTCATTAACAATGTTTTCCAAATTCATCCAGCTTGTTGCAAATGACATGATTTTTTTTTTCGTTTTCAAAGGCAACAGTATTTTCTGTGTATATGCACTATGCTGTCTTCTTTTATTCATCCATTAAAGGACACTAGGTTAATCCATATCTTGGTGATTGTAAAGAACTGCCATATTTGTAAATATGGGAGTACTGTTATATTTGCAACATTCTGATTTCAAATCCTTTGAATATGTTCCAAATAGTGGGATTACTGGTACATATGATAGTTCTATTTTTAATTTTCTGAGGAAATGTCTTACCATTTTTCATAACAGTCCTAATTTGTGTTCCCAACAACAGTGTAAAAGGGTTCTCTTTATCCAAATACTCACTGTCACATTATCGTCTTTTATATGTTAGTTGTGAGGTAATATCTCATCATGGTTTTAATTTGCATTTCACTGATTAATGATGTTGAACGGTTTTTCATATATCAGCTTGTTATTTTGAATAGTATCTATTCATATCATTTGCCCATTTTTAAATTGGGTTTTCTTAATAATGGAAACTTTTGAGTTTCTTACATATTTTGAATATTAACTGTTCCAGATCTATGCTTTAATATATTTTCTCTTTTTTTTTCTAAATTATCTCTACTAATTGTTTTCCTTTGATGTAATTCCATTTGTCCGTGTGTGTGTGTGTGTGTGTGTGTGTGTGTTGTGGTTGTGGTTACCTGTACTTTTAAGGTCACATAAAAAGAAAGTCATTGCCCAGATTAGTGTGAGGGAGAATTTTCTTTTATGTTTCTTCTAGTAGATTTACAGTTTCAGGTCTTATATTTAAATTGATTTTTTCATATAGTGTGGGATAAATGTCTGATTTTATTCTTCTGCATGTGGATATAGGGTTGTTCTAGCAAGATTTGTTGAGGAAACTATCTTTTCCCCATTTGTTGAAATCCCTTGACCATGAAATGCATGGATTTATTTTTGAGTACATTGTTCTGGTCCATTAGGCTAAGGTCTATATTTATGTGAGTACCATGTTCTTTTTATTACTGGAGCTTATAGTTAGTTTTGCTGTCAGATAGTGTAATGTCTCAGCTTTGTTCTTTTTTCAGTCAAGGTTACTTCAACTATTAAGGGACTTCTGCATATGAATTTCAGGATTATTTTTTAAGTTTCTGGAGTGTCATTGGTGTTTTGCTAGGTTAAGCATTGAACCTGTCAATAAATTTGAATAGGATGGGAATTTTAACTGGGAATTTTCTAATCCATTAATATGGGCTATCTTTTTGTTTGTGTCTTCAATAATTTTTTAATCAATGTTTTAGATTTTTAATATGAATTTTTACCTCTGGTTGTATTTATTTCTAAGTGTTTTGCAGCTCTTGTAAATGGAATTGTTGATTTTTTTTTTCAGTTGCATTTATTTCAATGAATAGAATCATTGATTTTTATGTGTCTGTTTTACTGACTTCATCCCTTCTAAAAACTCTGGATGGAGTTTTTAAGTTTTTCAATATATAGGAAAATGCCATTTATACACAGAAATTGTGTAAATTATTCCTTTCATATTTGAATATATTTTATTTTTTTCCTGTTGTCTAATTTTTCTAGCTGTGTATTCCAGTACTGTGCTTAATAGTAGTGGTGTATGGTGATTTTTGGTTTGCTCATGATCTAACAGGAAAAGTTTTCAAATATTCATCACTAACTATTAAAGTTGTTGGCTTGTTCTCTATGGATTTGTATTATGTCAAGGTACAGTACTTCTGTTCCTAATTTATTAAGAGTTGTTTTATCATAAAAGGATGTCGAATTTTGTTAAGTCCCTTTTATACAGTTTTGAAATAAATATGATTTTTGTTCATTCTCTTAATGTGAAATATCATATAAATTTGTGTTTGGTAAACAACTCTTACATCCAGGGATAAACACGTGTTCATGGTAAATTATCTTTTTAATGCTCTGTTGAATTCAGTTTACTGGTATCTTGATGAGAATTTTTGCACCTGTATTCATCAGGGATATGAGCCTTTGTTTTCTTGTAGTGTTTTTGTGTCTTTTTTCTTTTTTTTTCTGAATTGGGTATCAAGGCACTGCAGGCCTCAAAAAATAAGTTTGTAAATATTTCATTCTTTTGATGTTTGGAAAGATTTTTAGAAGAATTGGTATGTGTTCTTTAAATATTTGGCAGGGGTCAGTAATGAGCCCATCAGATCCTGAACTTTTGATGGGAGACTGTATTACTGAGTCTTGTTACTTCTTAATGTTCTATTTGCATCTTTTTTCTTCAATGACTCAGTCTTGGTAGATTGTATGCTTCTGAAATTTTTATCAATTTCTTCTAGCTTATGATAGCAGTCTTTTATGATTCTTTGTATTTCTGTAGTATCTTCTTTCATTTCTGACTTAATCCTTTTTTTAAAATTTTTTTAGCTTAATGGTTTGCTGATTTTATTTATCTTTCAAAAAAGTCATTGTGAGTGTGTGTGTGTGTGTGTGTGTGTGTGGTTTTTACTTCATTTATTTGATTTCACTTTTTTTATTTTTTTGGTACCAAGAATTGAACTCTGGGGTACTCAGCCACTGAGCCACGTCCCCAGCTCTATTTTGTGTTTTATTTAGAGACAGGGTCTCACTGAATTGCTTAGTGCCTTTCTTTTACTTAGGCTGCCTTTGAACTTGTGATTCTCCTGCCTCAGCCTCCTGAACTGCTGTGATTACAGGTGTCCACCACTGCACCTGACTACTCTGATCTTTACCGTTTTCTTATAATAACTTTGAGCTTAGTTTGTTCTTTTTCTAGTTTCTTCAGGTATAATATTAAATTGCTTATTTGCCCCTTCTTTACTGATGGAGACATTTACTGCTATAACCTTCCCTATTAGAATTGCTTTCACTATGTTTTGTAAGTTTTACTATGTTGTATTTCCACTTATTTTAAATTTATTTTATTATTTGACCTATTGATTACTTTGGACCATATTATCTACTTTGCTCCTATTTGTGAATTTGCTGAAATTTTTACCATTATTAATTGCCAATTTTATATCATGGAGGTTGGAAAATGGATTTGATATGATTTTAATCAATCTTGCCAAGTTTATTAAGACTTGTTTTGTGGACTAACATAATGTATCCTGAGGAATGTTCACTGTGTTTTAGCAAAAGTCACTTTGACTGCTCTCTTGATGAACTATGTGATACGTTTAATCTGAAATGTAGTTCAAGTCCAATGTTTCTCAGTTTTCCTATCTGGATGATCAGTTCATTATTGAAGGATATGTACTGAAGTCTCTTATTTTGTAATCTCTCTATTTAATTTTAATAAATTCAATAAAATATTTTTAACTAAGAGCAATGCAAAGTAATTGTCCAACTTAGAAAAGTACAATAAAATGGGAAAAAATATTTAGATATTATGCACATTTTGGAGGATTTTAGCTGCATTCATTTATTGTGAAATAGGCATTGTAAAGAATACATATATTTTAGTTCTTTTTCACAGTCATAAAAAACATAATAATTGTCTCTTTAAAAAAAGAAGACTGGAGTCAAAGAATAATAAGGGAAAGTATTACAAAGATTTTACTATATTCAAAGTAAAAGATGATAGATAACCTAGATTACATGGTACCTGTGAAGAAATGGTAAATGTCAAATCTGGGATAAATTTTGGAAGTAGAACCAAAATAATGAATGCATGAAATGTGCTCTGAGGATTAAAGAAATATATCAAGCATGAGTCTTCTGTTTTTAACTTGAATAACTATGTGAATATATTTTTTAATGAATTGAACAGAATTGGAGAAAAGTAGAGGTATCAAAAAATTAAAATTACTGCTTGAGACATTAAGAATGAGATGATTAGCAAACACCCAATTAGAGATTAGTTTAAAGTTGTGTATAAAATAAGGAGCTCAGTGAGATGTCAACACCTATATAAAACTATGATATCTAGAAGAATTTGGGGAAATGATTATCAATATGATCTAAATATTTGTTGAATATTCATTATTTCTGAAGGAAAGTTGAATAAGTACTGTAGCCTCTTAGAAACTCAATATTGCATATGCATTATGGTTAGATACTTTTATTGCCAAGATAAAAGCTAATCATTATTTGTGTGTGTGTGTGTGTGTGTGTAATATCCTCAGCTCTGAAACTAACATTTTAAAGTGTTTATCATATGACATTTTCATAAGTATTCATTAAAATGAAATTTAATAACAAATATTTCTGAATCAATTAATTCTTATTTTCATAAAGCACAAAATGTCCAAATGCAGTATTGACCTGAGAGGTTTTAAGAAATTAAATTGATCAGTAATCTAAATATTTCTGACAAACTTCAAAAGGAAATAATTTGCCTTCTCTTAAAAGTCATGAGTTTCTGAAGCTAGTGACCCCTTTATTAATAGTGAAATGGTCTGAAGCCACCTTTCCAATTCTGGACAAGTTACCCTTAGTCAACTGCCAGGGTGAGCCCTATAAATATCTGAGCTGATGAGATTGTCTCACTTTAACTAACATGGTTATATGTTCAGGCTTGTCCGTTTGACTACCATATCTCTCTGAAGGATTAAAAAAAACTAATTAAAAGCAACATTGAAAATGTATATTGAGTGAACTTTTTATCTTTTTATTTTGCCCCTTATGAAGACAACTCTTGTCCTGCTTTTGGGTACCTGATTATCAAAGGCAAAATCCTGGGCTTCTTAGATCACAGTTCTGATCCTGGCCTGACAATTTTTAAGAAATGGTAATGTTGAGCAGATAAAACCTGTTTCCCTTGTACCAAAATGGCCTGAATATAAATTAACCTAATATCTATTACTTAGTTATCATCTTGGCTACACAATTTCTGCAGAAATTGAACATATTTTAATATATAAATTTAATCTGCTTATTTTTGGAAAACAGGCAAAAACTTCAAAGATATATATTACAATGTGAACTTGATATTCTATGCAGTAAAAAAAATTCAAAAATCTGGCTTATTTTCTTTTTTATTGACAGCATAAGTAATTTCCATAAGCAAATGAAAAATGGAAAATGAGATACTTGAATCAGAATAATAGAAGTGAACAGTGATTCTGTAAGATTAAACTGGCTCACTGTGAAATGTGGGCTTGCTGGAATTGTGATTTTTAAAATCCACACTTTATGGAAGGATACTGTTTTAAAGATCATTATTTATATAAAAAGAAAATGACAATTTCCACAGAATGAAGAAGTGTTGTGTTGCAGTTTGTTTACACTCATGGATTTTTCTTTTAGCTCATTTCAGATGTAGGTACCTTGAGACTCCTACAGAGTTCTGCAATTTCAAATAGGTACTTCAAGCATGAAGTTGTTGATATTTTCCCTAATACCGTATGGAATGCTGCACATGAAAGCAATTTGTAAAGGACTGCTTGGGAAAGCTGAAAGGGACAAGCTATGGTCACAGAGCCTGATTAGCTAAGAATGGATACTTTGAGGATACAATTACTATCTTCAGCTTTATGACACTTTGCTGGAAATACCACTGATTTTCTAAGAGCTATTTAAGGAATGTATTTTGGAATAGAAGAACAAGCACTGCCCAGGAGTTTTCTGTAGAAGACAGACATACTAGCTTACTTGATGTGTTTTCTATTTAGAGAATCATGTATAGGATGAATTCTACTCCTGGCTCATTTTCTAATTTAGTAAATTTAGCAAATTTTATTTTTAGTTTCAGTTTCCATATAGGTGAAATAGAGACACGGTGGCTGCCATTACTAATGCAGTGTGCTCGTGAGACTAAAATGAGAAAATATGTAACATAAATATATAGATAACAGCCCAGTTATATGTGTTTTATAGCTTATTTTGTCTGTAATCATCTGAATCTACACCATCCAAATGAAATGTTTTGTTTTAATATTCAATAAAAAGCTTAAATGAATATTTTAAAAGTAGTATACTTCTAAAAAGACACAACTTTAAAATTTTATTTTAAAGAAATTATCCAGTTATAGAAATATAGAGAAATCAATACTCATATGTACATTGTTTGTAAAAACTTAATGCAGCAAAGACAGGTCTCAGTATAAAGAGTTTAAATAGTTGATCTTTATAGGACAATGGGAAATATTTGAGTGATTTGTTATTTCTGAGCCTTGCACACTTTAAAACTCCTTAATCACTTATTTAGAATTGTTCAGCATCTTCTGAGTTATACTCTAGGATCACTATTCAAGGTGAATGGGCAATGCAGTTATCTTCAAACAAAACAAAGAATAAAATTCATGTAAAAGCAAATAACTTGTCATTTGCACACTTATTCTAAGGCAATGACTGCCCATTTGTTTAATATGTTTAATAAATAAAGATATCATTCATTTATTCATTGGTCCATGAATATCAAATGCATATTGAACATCTATTTGTAAAAGCAGAGGGATAGAGAACTGAAGCAAGAAGGGGAAACATTTGTCTTCATGGATCTTTCATGCTATAAAAACAATGAAGGCCATGCTGAGATGCAGAGGGAAGTGTTCTCTGCAGAGCCTCCCTACATAGTCATTGCAGAGGCTTCAGGAAGGAGAATACTTGGGATACTGAGAGAACATAAAGAAGATACAAGAGACTGGAACAGAAAGGAAGTGTGATCATAAATGAAGGCAGATAAGTAATCAAGGCAAGATTATTTGCAGGATTTGAGATCATCTGAGAAGATGGAACTTTATAGCTACACATTTAAAACCATTACATAATAGATTTTGACCAATTATTTAATATGTTTTCTCAAAACACTAAACTTATTAAAACTTTTATATTTTATTTCATATTTATTTACAATTTTAGGCAGACACACCAACTTATTTGATATAGTGCTTTTCATTTAAAGAAGAATGTATAGAACAAATTTAAATTGTGCTCTATGTTCAGTTGACTCCACATGTTTGACTTCACATAACTATAATGAGCAAGAAGTGGCAGGATAGCATCTTCTACAATGTTTGGTCTGCTGAATGTTTTTGGTCTTTCTCTGTATTTAAGAGGATCCCTTTATTTAGCACTGATTTTTTTTCCCAGCAGTTGTTTTCCTGTGAGGTGTCTTACTTTGTAAGTGAAGCTTGTATACAAAGTAAGCATGGGCCTTAAAAGATGAAAACTTTGTGAAGGATATGGCACAGAAAGAATTTACCTACAAAAGATGACTCCAACAGTCTTCTATTTTCTATCATGTATGATCAAAGCTTTTTTCCTTTAACATTAAAAAATAATTTCATATATTATATTCATTTACTTTGAATTATCAATGTTAGCTATTCATTTGATCAGCTCATTTTCTGAACTATGAAAATTGTATGGATTTTTTTCAGGCTGAGATGCAGCATATCATCACAGATTCCATTACAATTAATGGATTTAAAAATTAAGCACCTTTCACCCATGTCATAATGTTAATAAATTAAGCTCATTAGGTGAGGAAGTATTTTTGAAACAGGAGAACACACTTTGTTAGAAGTTGACTTGTTTTTCACAACTGACCATACAGTAGTAAATTGTAGGTAGCAGCTCTTTTTATTAATAATGACTAGTGGCAAGACTAAACAACAACAACAACAGTTTCTGCCTCTTAGGATACATCATCATGCTTACTTAGCAAGATACAACTGCAGTATAGTTAATGAACATGTATAACAACTCAGGGAAGAGTTTATAATACCAACCACTTGAGTATTTGGTTTTTGGTTAAAAAAAATCATGTTTAGAAATGGACCTTTCCTCAGAATCATTAAATCAATATGAAGATTTTTATTACAATATTTTAGTATAATTTTTTATTTCTTTTTGTTTGCCTTTGAGTGAGGCCAAAGAATTCAGGATATATATTTCTTAATATTCAGGATATTTAGAATGTTCTTATCCTCTTTGACTGAATTCCTGTCAGATCTAAATTTTGAAAGTCCCAATGGGTTCTCAGCAGATATTTAAAATATGAGATGGAACAAGGGTGTTGTTTGGTGTCTATTTCTCTGCCAACAGAGGCCTGTAGTTTTTTAGAGAATATAACACAGCCAGATATCCCCCTTGTGGAGAGGTAGAACAAGTTTAACTTCTCCAGCAGAGATCTTTCTCCTCCACTTTGCACTCTACCAATGAAATACTCCCTATCATTTCACACTCCTATTGGCCATTTTATGTCTTTGGAGCAATGTCTATTCAAGTCTTCAGCCCACATTTTAACTAGAATAGGTTTTTTTGTTGTTATGCTATTTATGTGTTTTAGAAATAAAACCATTTCTCTAATTCTGTACATGTTTTGCAAGTATTTTCTCCCATTCTATAGGTTACCTTTTTAACATAGCTGATAGTTTGCTTTGTGGAAGTGTTTAGTTTTATGTAATACTATTTTTCTGTTTTTGCTTTTCATGTCTGTGTCTTTGGTATTATATACATAAATCATTGCCAAGACTAATGTCATGAAGCTTTACTCCTGTATATTTTTCTAGGAGTTTTGCATTTTTAAGTTTTATGTTTAAGCCTTCAATCCATTCTGAGTTTGTGCTAAAATTTGGATATGAGGTGTCCCCTCAAAGTTCCTCTGTTAATGGATAAAATGGCATGAAGCGTTGCAGCCCAAATGTACAAAATCAATTCTGGACTTTGCATCAAATGATGCTATTGACATAATAAGAATAATACACACACACACACAAAAAAAAAAAAAAAATCAGGGTATGCTTCTCACAGACTTCTTGTTTTGCCATTTCTCGAAGAATTGCTAGATTTCTTTTTTTTTTTTTTGAGAGAGAGAGAGAGAATATGATTTTTTTTTAATACTTATTTTTTAGTTTTCGGTGGACACAACATCTTTGTATGTGGTGCTGAGGATCGAACCTGGGCTGCATGCATGCCAGGTAAGCGCGCTACCGCTTGAGCCACATCCCCAGCCCGAATTGCTAGATTTCTAAGAGAGCTTTTTAGCAGTGTTCATTATCATTTGTCTCCCACTCTGTTGGACAGTGGAGATATATTCTTTAACTGGATGGAAATGATTGCACTATTAGGATAAACTAAGGAGCATGAATCCTTGTAACTCACAGGACGATTTCCGTTGGGGTGTGAATTTGTGATTTTTAGATTTATTATTCTGGACCCCATAGATAGGCAAGATAGTAGGGATGATTCACAATTTTCTTTGGGTGAAAAATGCTATTCTGTTTCTAAGAATAGATTACATGTAATCAAGTAATTAACCCATTCCTAGTAATGATGAAGACAAATTCCCCAGATATTATCTAGAATTACCTCATTATTATTTTAACACTTCTATTACCAGATAATTTTAAATTGAGAAATATTTTATCAATAGTGTAATGAATATGCTGGACAACTTCAAAAGTTCCTTATAGTGTTCAGCTATCTAGAAGTAGAGGTCGAAATTCAGTGAGTATAAATGAATAATACTTTAAGAGTATAAAACCATGAATAAAAATTCATCTGTACTGCACCACTGAAAATGTACCTGAAACTGTATTCTTTTAATTTTGTAATGATTATCTTGGTTCTGTGATTTTTTTTTTTTTTCCTAGCAGCACTGTGACAAAGCAATCATGAACTTAAATTAAACTTAAATAGTCATTAAGTGGATTAGAAGTGGTCCAATTTGGGGAATGTTGACAATGATTAAAACATTGATATATTATAGAGTCTAAAGAAGGAAATAATGTCAATATAGGGCATTAACTTAGAAAAAAATTGACTTTAGTAAGCATGAAAAGATATCAGATAGCAAGCAAGGAAACTTGGAAAAAAGCATGAGCATATTATACTCAGAGCAGCACTTGGTGGAAGCAGGTTTTATGGTAGTAGAAAGTTCTGCTTGTTTAGATCTTTACCATAAGTGTTTAGTACATAGTGGGTGCTTAATGTATGCTTTTGGAATACATGGTGAAGCTTAAAATGTGATCAAGCGAGTAAGTTCTCATGTAAAAGGATAAGATTTTTAGGATAATGGAGAAAATTATCAAAGATCAGGAAGCTGAAGGATTTACCACTGATCTGATTGAATTTGCAATCATTCTGAAATAAAGATAAGTAGAATAATTTCAGGCTAGGTGGCAAAGATTTAAAAGTCAATGTCAGATGGCTGGTGCGTTTGTATATGATGGATTGGGTGGAAGGTTGATGGTACAATCCTTGATAGAAGAGGAGTGTATTGAAGTGGAGGAGTACTGTTCTTCAGGTGAGAAAGGCCTGTTTAATACATAGGGACACTGGCTTCAAGGCCTGAGATGTAACAGTGGCTGATATACAAAATTTCCAAAACGTTACAACAGGAAAAAAAAAATCCAGGTTTTATTTAAGACAAAGAGTTAGAAGTTTTATTTTAGGAACAATTTGTTGTATAAAAGGATTGACTGAAAATGGAACAATTCTTCTAAAGAAGATACAGGATTGAGCTGGAAGGTAAGGGGAAATTGCAGGGAAATGAAATTCTTAAAAATGAACTGTAGAGTGACAATTTATCCAAATTCCTGATGAAGGATTAATAAGCTGATCCTGTAAGAGTGATACCCAATGCTTTGAGGAAATGCAATGTGTATTTTAGTGGCACTAGCATTTATGATTTGAATATAAAACAAAGATATGGTCTGAGCATTATCACTACAATTAATATTTATTGAGCACCACTATAAATACTCATTGATATTACCTAATTTACTTCTTATCCTCTGAGATAATTACTATTATCCACAAACTGGGGCTCAGGGGAAGAAAATCGGCTTGCCCAGAACTAGAAATAATAGCTGGAAGAATTAAAACTTAACCATGGGCATTTGAATTCAGGGCCCTCATTGTTATTTTCTTTTTTATGGTGGAGGGAATCAAACACAGGGACTTGTGCATGTAGCCAAGTGTTCTACCATTGAACTACATTCCCAGCCTGCAGATTCTACATTCTTAACCACAGATGTATCTGCATGCTTAAAATCCAAAGGTTCTTCAAATCCTAATATAAAATGGCTTTCTCTTCTTGATTTATATTCAAGGTTTTCAGTGTAGTAGAATATAAAACAAGTTCCAAGTGTATCTTGCTTTGTCAACCTCAAGAACATCTCTACAACTTCGCTGAAAAACAAAACAAATTCTAATTTATTATACTATATCGAGGATTGGAAAATGGGATGAAAGTGGAAGAGAAGTGATGTTTATATGCCTACTTTGTGTTTCAGAACCATAATTCTTATGGATAACTTAATTAAATTCTCATAACAATTTTGTGGTATAATTATATAATTGAAAAAACTGAGTTTTAGAAAGGTTAAGGTCATACAATTACCAAGTTGTAGAACTGGGTTGTATTAAATCAATTATGAAATATTCCAAAACTTCCATTTTCTTCCACTATCTTCTGTTTTTCCAAAGGAATATGACCCAATTGGTAGAATTTACCCCTGTGCATACATTTTTATGGTAAAATTGCATAAATGAAGGATCAGATTAAATCTAAGGTTATCATATGGTTTTAATATTCACAGAAAATCAAGTTGACTGAAATTTTCTTACTCCTCTCTGCCCCAAAGTCCCATATATGGAAAATCTACTGATGGATTTCAAAGAATTCCATTTTACTCAAATATTTAATTCAAATATAAATTTTAGTCCTAAATAAAAATAAAAATAAAAATAAAAATAATAATAATAATAATAAATATTTTAGCATTTACTCTAATGCTAAGTACTATGCTAATTACCTTAAATATACAGTAGGGTAATCACCACAAGTATACCAGGTCCTTCCTGACTTGGTTCCTGGTTGATTGTCAGCCTCTATCAGCACGTTTGTCTCAGTGGCTCCCTGGTGCTACTTATTCTTTAGAGGATATAAACCAGAGCTATGAAACTAAGCATTCCAGAGAGTGGAATAAGTTTGCCTAATAAATGAAAGAACCATGTCAAAGTATATATCTTAGTGACTGAATATTCAATCTGTTGTATTCATTAGCCTATAGATTACTCATGCCTCTAAAAATTAGGTCCACACTGGTATGTGACACATGAGCTAAATCAAAGCATTGAGCATGTTTAAGAAAACTAGAGTATTAGATTTTTTTTTTTTTTTTAGAATTTTAATATTTATTTTTTAGTTTTTGGCGGACACAACATCTTTGTTTGTATGTGGTGCTGAGGATCGAACCCGGGCCGCACACATGCCAGGCGAGAGCGCTACCACTTGAACCACATCCCCAGCCCTAGAGTATTAGATTTTAATTTTCCATTCTCAGAAGTGAAGGTTGTGTCCAGTGCACACAACATTGATAGAGAATGGAGAGAGCTTGTTTTTCTTCTAGGTGATAACTCTAAATCTGACATATTTCATCAATTGAAAATTCATAATACTTAATCAAATCTAAAGCACTCAGGTAATGAGGTAGTGAATTCAGAGAAGGATTCAAATTTTGGAAATATTAGGGTGTTATAGCATTTATGTTAGCCTAAAATGTTGTGTTTATGGAGTATAGAAAATGAAGCAAATGCCAATCAGGTTCCCAAAATCCCTGTTGGCATTGATTTGATGTAACAATTATACTACTCTTTTGTATTTGTGTTGTAATTTATAATATTTATTATCCCAAATTGTAGGTCTAAAGTGTCAGTAGATATGCTCAAATATAAAGTCACATTATGAGATTATAATATTTTATGAGATTATCATACATTTTTTTTTCTGTAAGCCTGACATTTTTGACATGTTTATTTGAACATTTTTATTCAAAATTGGATGCTTGGTGAACCCCAGATAAAACAGAACATGAATGTCAGTAATATTTATGCACATGATTTGCCTTAGTTAATGCATCTTAAAGCACATAGCTTGAAGGGTATACAGTGTTATGCCCTTTCTTAAAAATAGCTTTCCTCAGCACTTAGAATCAATGTTACTTTCATATTACTTGTATATATGTAATGTTTTTATTAATATATCTTGTAACATAACACATAGTACAGGGTTCATTGTGATGTATTCATATATGCACACAACAAAATTTTCTCCTATTAATTTCCTAACACATTAATCTTTTCCCACAGTTTTTATTGGTGTATTTTAGTTGTACGTATTGAAGGGATTTGTTGGTACATGAAGGAATTTGTGGGTACACAATACAACAATATAATTTGGCCAATATCACTCCCTAGCTAGTATGTTACTCTTAAGATCTTGAATGCCACTAACAGGACACATGTATGAAAGATCAATGGCTATATTCACATTGGAATTCAGCTGTGTTATTATTTTTCAATCACATAGTAAAGCCTTATTTGACCAAAATTATAGCACTCAAAGAATTACTATAGGTGATATAAATGAAGCAACAATAAAAATTTCAAAAGCACTATTTCTTCATGTTTAGGGTGCATTACAGTTATGTAGATATCTATATCTCCTACAAACCTGCTTTTTTTTTCTCTAGAAGATATCTTAGATATTTGCTTCATTCCTCTTTCCATATAACTTCAGTTTCAATGAACTATTTTGCAGTGTATAATTCTGATGTGAATATTTGAACTGAATACATTTAAATGATCCTTAGTTTTGCTTGTAAATAAATGCCTAACTGCATTCTCTGTGGTGGGCAAAACTTTTGAAGAGCTTCGTGTTGGAGAAGGCTTACTGTGAAGGCCTAATTTTAATATTTTATTTTGTGTTATAGGATATTGTCTCAACAGATTAAAGAAAGAGTTAACAATCATCCTTTTATTTTCTGCATAGGCTTTCAAAATGACAGTTTAGCTGCCTTTGTGTCCCGATAATGCAGAGTGTTGTAAATATATAAATGTCTCATGCACTTTTGAATGAGAAGGACTATTCAATAGTAGATGAACTATTTAATAGACATAATCAAACATAATCAAAATTTGTATGTGGTCCTGTATGAAAAGGAGGAGATTGCTATTGCTATATTGTTGCAAAGAATCTTTAATGGATAAAAAGGAAAGGGAAATGCGTAATTATATAGCATGTGTTAGACAAGGCTATGTTTAACTTTATAGTCTTTTGGACTTACAAAGCATAATATGTGCAGTCATTGTAAACACTTGATCTAGTGTTAGAATTGTTCAGAGGTATTTTTTTGTTCAAGGAAAAACTGTCTCTTGAAAAGGGTAAGGTAAGATTTCGTTAGAATCTTCTTTTGCCATATTTAATACCTTTACACTCACTTTGCATGTAGCTACTATTTTCATTTAAATGCTTTCCTTTTCCTTTTGAGAACTCCTTCCTAAAATCTCATCAGCCAAATGAGTTTTGTTCCTTGGCTGAATAGGAAAGATAAAGAAAATGGTTAATGCATTTATTCATTCTTTCATCCAGATTGTATTCATTGACTATCTGCCATGTGCCAGGTGCTGAAAACACCATGATTAACAAGGCATGTACTTGCACTTGGGAGTACTCAGGCTGCTTCAGAGAAACAGGAAAGAAAACCACAGATGACAGTACAGTGTGATGAGAACCAGACTAGAGTTATGCACAATCCTGGCTTTCCTAACTTCTGACCAGGTGGGATGGAAGAGTCAGGTTGGTGGTAAATGTATTTCCCAGAAGGCTTCCAAAAGGAAGTGAAGCATGAACAGTCTTAAGAACCTGGTGATTAACAAGTGGAGGAAAGATGTGTCAAGTAAGGGAATCAGAAAATCAAAAGAAATGGAACCACAAAAAAGTGTAGTATAATCACAGACTCAAAGTAGGTCAGGATGGCCAAAAGTGGAATTCTTTATGGAATGTTATGAGACTGAAGGAAAGTCACAAAACAGATCATGAAGGGGCTTCTATATTATGTTAAGGACTTTAATTGTATGAAAGGCTGTGGGTTACAGGGGGCCATGGAAGCATCTTAAGCAGAGAGGGAGGGAGTTGGATTTGAGAGAGTTTAAATTATCATAGGCATGGAGAATAGTGAGGAGCCTAGGTTCAAGATAGAAATTTAAGTTAGAAGGTCATAATAAGCTATGATGTTCTATTCTACAGTAGTAACAGTGGGAATGTTAAAAAAGGAAACAAAATACTATGATATTAAGAGTTAAAATAAATAGCAATTGTTATTAACTGAAGTGGAGGCAAGTAGGAAGAGAAAGTTTTTCACAATTTAGCTCCATTTTTATTTTTTGACTTTTACTGGTAGGATAACAGTTACTTAGGGAAAATAGGAAATCAGTTTAGTGAAACTACTGAAGGAATAAAGCTCAACATTGAACATGTTGACTCTTAACTTACTTTCAGGACATTGGTGCCAATGGTTATGAACATAAAAGAGAAACTCAGTAGTCAAGAATATAGGATATGGAACTTAACTTCTGGTTTGATTCTTTTTAGATTTACTATTTACTAGGTAGGAGAGGCTTTGAAAAATTACTTATGCTATAAAAATCTCAATTTCCTTATTTACAAATAATTGCTATAGAGATTAAATTTAATATTGCATAGAAAATGCACACAAGTGCTCAATGGATTTTCCTATGATTGTTAAGACATAAATTCTTGCCACATTTATGTTAAGTTCAACAGAATGGAGGGTTTGAGAGCATGAGATCTTCTTTACTTTCTCACAGAATAGTTTACTATCTCAGTTATCTGATTGTGCAATAATCACTGGATAACACACACACACACACACACACAATTCATGAGTCCAGCTTAGCTGAGCACCTCTTTTGCTATTTGTTAGACTCACCTTTGTTTCTGTAGTCAGCTGAGAGATGCTGGTTTTGGTCTGGCCCTTTCATATTAGAAGGTTGACTAGACATTGGCTGGTTTAGAAAATCCTCAGTTCTTTATGTGTATCTGAAATTACTCATAGAGAGGCAGACATATGGGTAACTAAGGGCAATTGTGCATTGAAATATATACGTTTATCAAGTCTGTTTGCATGATAATTACTAACATCTTTTTATCCATACCAATTTACATGGTTAGTCTCATACCAGGAGAGGAGTGCAGTTTTAGGAGGCAAGGCCACAGGTACAGGGTATGGCATAAATTGAAACTATCAAGGAAAACAATATACCTCTATCTATTGATGTAAAGCTGTAAAAAGCACATTCTTACCATAAGATTAGATTTATTTTTCCTTTCATAAACTGTTGAGGGCCACAGCCGAGCTGGGATGACGCATGGCATTTTTGCCAGAAGTAGTGGTTGAGAGGTGATGCTAGTAAACCATTAAGATGATGACTTTTGAGTTCTGGCAGAGTTCCCGTTGAGTTCTGCTTGAGCTCTCGTGGGGATTCCCGGAGAGTTCCCATTGGTTGGGGAAGTGCGGGAGGAGGGATTTCTGGAAGAGGGATTTCTGGTTGTTGGCTCCTGGAGGAGCGGCGTGGCGTTCAGGCGAGTTCCCGGGAGCGTGTGTGGAGTGTCCTGGTGGTGTTCAGAAATAAAGTTTGTTCCTGCTTCAGTGGCTCGTGATTTGTGCCCAGCCAGACTGCGGCATTTGGTGGCCCATGCGGGGAACGCCTGAAGCTCGGAGGTAAGTGAAATTGCTCGCCCCTGAGGGAAGGCAAGAGAATGGGTGACCATTTCAAAAAAAAAATTTGTTCTTGTTTTGATTTGTTTTGTTTTTGTTTCAAGCTGCCTATCCCTAGAACTTTCTCAGGAAAACTGGGTAAGATGGTTGGCTCAAGGTTTGAAGTTGTTCACCCCTGAGGAAGAGATAGAAATAGACCACAAATGCACATGTCAAGAAAATAGGAAAATTGATACAACGATTTTTTGTTCCGTTTTTGTTTCATTCTGTTTTGGTTTTGTTTTGTGTTATCTTGTTGGGTTGCATTATCTTTATAGTAGATTAGAAATTAGTAAAAAGCAAACCAAAAGAGTGTTAAGTAAATTGTTAGAGGTTCAGACCATGGAGAAAGACATTTTAGATCAAGCAAAAGAGAAGGTCTCTCGAGCTAGTCGGACAGAGGAAGAAAATTTAAAGGAAAAGGGGCTATTAGTGAAGCTACAACAGGAGGCTGCTACTAACTCTGTTCTATCGCCAGAGGGCATAATTCAACCAACAGCTACACCTATGGAGACATCTATGTGGCCCTCAACCCCCGTAGTTGATACATGGGATCCTGAGACAGGACCTCAAAGATTAGCATGCCCTGTACTTGAGCAGGCAGGAGGGCAGCGAATTCACTGTGCTTTAGATTTCAAAACAGTGAACCAGTTAAAGGAGGCTGTAACAACCTATGGTCCCCAAGTACCCTTCACTGTAAGCATGGTCGAATGCATTACCAACTTGGACATGATGCCAGCAGACTGGACTAGCATGTGTAAATCTGTGCTAAATGGAGGACAACATTTGTTATGGAAGGTTGCCAATGAGGAATTTTGCATGGAGATAGCTAGGCGAAATGCAGCAGCCGGTTACCCTCAAAGAAATCTAGATATGTTGTTAGGAAAAGGACCTTATGAGGGTCAACAGCAGCAAATTGAATATGATCCTGCTATATATTCACAAATTGCTGCAGATGCAGTTAGGGCATGGAAGACTTTACAAGGACATGGAGATTTACAAGGTCAGTTATCTAAGGTAATACAGGGAGCTAATGAACCTTACACTGAATTTGTAGATAGGCTTATTCAAACAGCTACCAGAGTTTTTTGGGGGATACAGAACAAGCAATGCCATTAATAAAACAACTGGCTTATGAGCAAGCAAATCGTTGCTTCAGAGAGGTCATTAGACCATGGAAACATGGAGATTTAAACACATATATTAAATTATGTACAGACATTAATGAACAAGGGCAAGTCTTGGCAGCTGCAGTACAACAGGCTTTAGATGCCAGGCCAAAAACATGCTACAATTGTGAACAAATAGGACATTTTAAAAGGAATTGCCACACAGGAGGAGGGTTTAACAAAGCTAGGTATCAAAGGAGTAGAATACTGGGTATTTCCCCACGATGCCGTAGAGGGTGACATTGGGCTAATGAATGCTGTTCTCAAACCACCATAGAGGGTATTCCATTATCAAAAAAACGGACAAGGACCAGGTGTTTACCCACAATATCGTGGAGAAAGGCATCGGGCTCCATTGCCAAAAAAACGGAAAGGGGGGCCCAATGCTCCGGGGCCCATGACCACAAATATACGGGGCACTGGAGGAGCCCAGAAACGCCATGGAGGAACCCAGCAACACCATCAGGGTAGTGCCCAGGACACTAACCATCAGATCTCTCATCAGACGAACCAGAGGGAGCGCAGGTTGGACATCTGCGCCTTCGCCAGAGCAGTACTAACTCCAGAGATGGGAGTTCAAATCATTCCCACAGGAGTAAAAGGACCTCTTCCCCAAGGAACAGTAGGCTTATTGTTAGGACACAGTTCTTCTACTCTAAAAGGACATATGATAAGTCCTGGGGTAATTGATCACGATTATGAAGGTGAAATAAAAATTAAAGCTAGTTCTCCAAAGGGTATATCAGTAATTTCACCAGGAGATAGAATAGCACAGTTATTAATAATACCCAGCCTACATGATAAATTTTCCAATAGTAGTATAGAAAGAGGTTCCAGGGGATTAGGCTCCACAGGTGTAGATTGGGCTATGTTGTCTTTAAATTTGGATTCTCGCCCAATGCTAAAACTAAATATTGAAGGACATGAATTTAATGGGCTACTTGATACAGGTGCAGACCTTAGCATCATCTCTCGTCAAGAATGGCCGAAACATTGGCCATTACAACATGCCACTCAAACGCTTCGAGGCCTAGGAGTAGCAACTAATCCCCATAGAAATGCAATGGTATTAGATTGGAAGGATCCTGAAGGATGTGAAGGAACTATACAGCCATATGTATTGGATCATCTTCCTATAAATTTATGGGGATGAGATGTCCTAGATCAATTAGGTTTGACATTAACAAATAACATCAATCCAAATGCACCCACTATTAGGGCTAGACAAGTTTTTAGGAAAGAAAAAAGATTAGGAGAACAAGAACAAGGTATAGCAGCACCAATTCAAATAGATCAAGGAATAGATAGACATGGATTGGGTTTTCAGAAGGGGTCGCTGAGACAATCAAAATTACTTGGAAATCAGAAAGACCAGTATGGGTTCCTCAGTGGCCCCTGACTAAAGAAAAGATACAAGAAGCCCATGACCTGGTCAAACAACAATTAGCGGAGAGACATATACAACCTTCCGTATCTCCCCATAATACTCCCATTTTTGTCATTAAAAAGAAATCTGGTAAATGGAGATTATTGCAAGATTTAAGAGCCATTAATAATGAGATGGTTATTATGGGACCTGCTCAATCGGGGATTCCTCAATTGTCTGCTTTGCCAAAAACCTGGTACGTTTTAGCTATAGATATTAAAGATTGTTTTTTTTTTTTTTCAATTCCAATTCATCCTGAGGATAGTCCAAGTTTTGCATTTACTATCCCTGCAGTAAATCATGAAGGTCCTGATCAGAGTGATGAATGGAAAGTACTCCCTCAAGGGATGGCTAACAGCCCAACTATGTGTCAAATTTATGTTAACAAAGCAATCCAGCCACTTAGAAATCAAAGTCCAAAACTACAAATATTTCACTATATGGATGATTTATTAGCACATAAATATAAAAACACATTGCTAGAATGTTATGCCACACTTACAAATTTATTAAAAAAATATAATCTAGAGATAGCAATAGATAAAGTACAATTAAATTTTCCAATTAATTACTTAGGAGTTCTATTATCCTCAACCATGGTCCGTCCACCAGAAATTAAGATACGAGTAGATCAACTCAAATCACTTAACGACTTTCAAAAGTTATTAGGAGACATAAGTTGGATAAGGCCTTATCTAGGCATACCAACAGGAGAGTTGGGACCTTTATTTGATATCCTAAAAGGTCCATCAGATCCAAATTCACCCCGAATGTTAACGCCTCAAGCAAGAAAGGAATTAAAAGTCATTGAAACATATATGGAAAATATGCATTTGGATAGAATTGATATAAGTTTGCCTTTATTATTTATTGTAATACCAACAAAAAATATTCCTACAGGAGTATTTTGGCAAGAAGTTTCATTATTGTGGATACATTTATCTTATTCTCCTAACACTATTCTTACTAGGTATCCTGAGGCTGTAGGACAATACTCAAAGGAATAAAAGCAGCAAAGGGAGTGTTTGGATTTTCTCCCAATAAAATTATTACTCCATATACTATGGATCAAATTGATGAGTTAGCTGATGAGTTTGCTAATGAGTTAAATACTTGGGCAATAATCATATGTAAATCTAATGTTTCATTTGATAATCACTTACCATCTAATCCTTTATTGTCGTTTTGGTCTTCGCATCCTGTAGTTTTTCCAAAAATGACAAGAAAAACACCTATCATGAATGCTCCAAATATATTCACTGATGGATCAAATAATGGTACAGCAGCAATAGTTACCCCTGATCAAACTTTTACATTTTTAGTACCCAAACAATCAGCTCAAAAGGTAGAGCTTAATGCAGTATTACAAGCTTTTGTGATGTTTAAAGATTCTGTATTTAATTTATTTTCTGAGAGTCAGTATATAGTTAATGCTATAGTATCCCTTGAAGATGCTCGTAGGATTTCCCCTTCCTCTACTGTTTTCTCTTTGTTTTCCACTATGCCAAATCTAATCTGGGACAGAAAAGATCCATTCTTTATAGGACATATCAGAGCACATACAGGATTGCCTGGAGCCCTTAGTTTGGGCGATGATTTAGCAGATAAAACTACACATGACATACATATTTTCTCTACACTAGAAGAAGCTACAAATTTTCATAAAAGGTTCTATGTCAATGCTAATACTTTACAAAAGTGTTTTAAAATAACTAAGGAGCAAGCTAGACAAATAATAAAACAATGTCAAAATTGTGTGACCTTTTTACCACAAGTTAATCTTGGAGTCAATCCTAGAGGACTGATACCTAACCATATTTGGCAGATGGACGTCACACACTTGCCAGAATTTGGAAAATTAAAATATTTGCACATTACACTTGATACTTCTTCCAGATTTTTGATGGGCTCCCTTCATGCCGGAGAAAAAAACTAAAGATATTATAGCTCATTGCTTACAAAATTTTGCCACTGTGGGTGTTCCAAAACAGTTAAAAACTGATAATGGTCCTGGTTGTACTTCTACCTCTTTTAATCAATTTTGCTCATCATTTGGTATTACTCATATAACAGGAATCCCATACAATCCACAGGGACAAGGCATAGTTGAAAGAGCTC
The DNA here is from genome assembly GCF_021218885.2 of Marmota monax. Taxonomy (NCBI): domain Eukaryota; kingdom Metazoa; phylum Chordata; class Mammalia; order Rodentia; family Sciuridae; genus Marmota; species Marmota monax. The sequence continues at coordinate 1,997,220 of NW_026692781.1, forward strand.
ATCAAACTATTAAAATGTACTTATTAAAGCAAAAAGAGGGAATTGGAAAGGGGTATATATCCCCCAAAGATAAACTTAAACTAACTCTTTTTATTCTAAACTTTTAAAATTTGGATTCATCAGGGCTTAGTGCCGCGGAAAGGCATATGTGTCCAAAAAATATTCATAAGCCCAAGGTACTTTGGAAGGATATTCTAACAGGACAATGGAAAGGTCCTGGCCCAGTGATTGTCTGGAGTCAGGGTTCTGTTTGTGTGTTTCCACAGGGAGAACAGCAGCCGATTTGGATTCCAGAGAGATGAACCAAAGTGATTTCTACAGACCAAAAAGAAGATTATTTGACTCAAATCCATAACAGCTGATATCCAGAGCTCCAGCTTAGCTATTCCGGGAGCGTGTGTGGAGTGTGCTGTTGGCATTCAGAAATAAAGTTTGTTCCTGCTTCAGTGGCTCGAGATTTGTGCCCAGGCAGACTGTGGCAATAAACATGACTTTCTAATGCATTATTTTCCCTACACATCTCCATCTGATCAATATCTATTGTTGCTGTTTTATATGTTAGTATGGGATGATTCTAAATCAGATTTCTAACATAGAGCAATTTTAAGACTTCTTTTATCAAAGGTAGCACTCAAAATTGCAATTTAATAAAAATCACAATTAGCATTTACTCATTTATTCCATAAGTACTACTTGAACATTTTTAATCTTCTAAGAATTGTTTTAGATGCTAATAATAGTGGTGAAAAAAGAGATATGTGGGGCTGGGGATATGGCTCAAGCGGTAGCCCAGCATGCACGGGGCACTGGGTTCAATCCTCAGCACCACATAAAAATAAAAAAGATGTATCCACCAAAAAAAACTAAAAAATAAATATTTAAAAATTCTCTCTCTCTCGCTCTCTTTAAAAACATGTCTTTTTTTTGTCTCATGAATTACATTCTTTAGGGGAACCAAATGATAAAATATAAAACCTTTTTTTTTTTTTTACTTGTTTAACAGTATGATGTAGCATGTGAGAAAAATAAGGCAGCATGAGTTTATAGAGACTAATTTGGAGTGGTAGGACCCTTACATGGGGTAGTTGGTTGTATGTGTTCCACTGACGGTCACTCAGCTATCTCAGTCACAGGGGGGTAGAGATGCAGTGTCAAAGCAACACACACCAGGAGCAGGTGAGAGCTGGCAGGTGCCAACCTCAGTCCATCTCCAAGCAAGCTCGTTTATTTTTGGAATGCATACAGCTGTTATAGGGTTCAGGTAGGGCGTGCCCGCCAATCACACATAAGCACCTTAATATCTATAAGCCAATCATATTATGCCTAATGTAACCGCACTATGAGGAAGCACTAAATATTGCTGTCGTGATAGAATAGTTACTGTGACCACAGCGAGGGAGGCATCTGGAATGGTCTTTGTCCCTAAGGGAGAGGGGCTATGAGTTGGGGGGTTTACATGCCCTGAAGCACTTAACTCTTGGTTTCCTGACCTGGTAGTCTGGTAGCTTGGCAGTCCTGACGATGTGGTTTCACAGATGGTTCGCTTGAGAAGAGCACCCAGTCCTGCAGGTGTTCCTGTCAGGCCTTGTACAAGCGTAGGTTTTCCTAGCACTCTGAGCTGCTCTTAGCTACTAGCTGTGAACTGAAAGTTATTCCAATAGTTGGTAAAGGTTTCCCAGTGAGATAGTTCTTGAGCTCAAAGAGCTATGAAAAGATCTCAACCATGCAGAGATCTGAGTAAGAGTGGTTTTGATGGAAGGAATCTGAGTTACAAACAAATTTAGTTCTTGAAATATCTGAGGGCAAGTTGGACTGCAGAAACATGGTAAAGGAGATGAGAAAGGACTAGACGTTTGGGACATGAGTGTAGTGAAAACATTTGGAGTTTCTTGTACATATATGAATACACCACAGTGAATCTGAACATCGTGTATATCCACAAGATTAGAATCCTAATTAGAATAAGATATGCATGTATAAATATGCCAAAATACTCTACTGTCATGTAACAAAGACCATATAAAATATATACATAAATAAATATAAAGGAAAGAAAAAAAATAAAAAGGAACCCTTGAGGGTATTTTAAACTGGTCAGTGACTTGCTGTGATTTCTGAACAGAAGAACCCCTTGGCTCAATTTAATGCTACGCCTACACTTCTAAGCCCAGAGACTCTTGAATAGAACAAAAAATATTTTCTATTCCATACAGATGGAGTCTATTGATAGTTGTTTCCTAGTCACAGCAAGATTAAAATTTAGTTTCTTCATGTAAACTACTCAATTTAAGATGTTAAACAATTACATTATGAAAGGTAACCAATAATTTTATCTCCAAATATCCTATCAGAAAGCACTGAAGGGTTTGTCTTTCATCCCTTACCTGGAGCCTGAGAATCTGGCTCACAGGAAAGGAGGAGGAAATGGAAAGGCTTTCTAGCTGGTGTGTAGGTTGATCTCTGCCAGCCGTTTCTGCTGTGACCTTAATGCAGCTCTGTTCTGCAGTATATTTGGAAAGCTCAGTACCCTCATCAGTGTTCCCCACTGTTGGAAAATCTAGGAGGCATGCCTTTTACTGAGTTATCTCTTTCAGCAAGCAAGAGGTCTGCTGATAAGATCCCTTGGCTCCCTGAGCACTTCCTTGGTGGGAGGGCAGGATGACTCACAAACGTGCTGTTATCCATGGCCTCCTGTATGTCACAGAGAAGCTGAGGAATTAATGACCATCCAACAGCTGTTTCCCAAGACGGGGCAGGCTCAGCCCTATGAAGGTTAGCATTAGCATTAGCATCTTCCGTCTATGCTTGTCTTCCTTATTTTAGTAGCTTCCTCTGTGCTCTGTGACTTACAGTGGTAAACTAACCATATTCCTTGTGTTTATAATCACCCCTGAATTTTTTCCATGTCAGGAAAATTCTCTGGTAGTTGGGAGAGTATTCAAGGGAAGATTAATGTATGAACCAGATTCCCAATGAGCAACCCATCAAAAAAAAAAATATTAGTGTTGACTATGTAACCCCTTTTACTATGGTTGGAATGTTTTCATTCTCCTCCCAAATTCATATATTGATTCCTAATTCCTTGTTTAAAGTATTGTGGTGAGGCCTTTAGGAGATACTTTAGGAGGTCATGAAGTCAGATCCCTTATAAATGGGATTAGTGCCTTTGGTTTTTTTTTTAAAAAAAAAAACAGGGTGCTTAACCAGTGAGCCACACCCTCAGACCCTTCTTTTTTTTTCTTTTTTTTTAATTTTGAGACAGGGTCTCACTAAATTACTTAGCCTCAGCAATTTAGTGACACTCTATCTTTGAACTTGCAATCTTCCTGCTTCAGCCTCCAGAGCTACTGGGATTACAGGTGTTTGCCACTATACCCGATGAAGTGCCCTTTTAAAAGGGGCCAAATGGATCTATTTACCCCATTGGAGGACACATAGGAGGCACCACCTATGGAAGCAGTTAGCCGGTCCTCACCAGATACCAAATGTACTGGGGCTTTGACCTTGGGTATTCCAGCCTCCAGAACTGCGAGAAATATGTTTTCTGTTTATAAATTACTCAGTCTAAGTTATGTTATAGAAGCCTGAATGGACTAAGATATTAGGGGCTGGGGAGGGGAGAGAGAGAGAGAGAGATGTTATAATACTCCAAAAAGTCCTTTTCTTGTACAAAAATCCTCTCTTCCAAATTCTCTTCCTAGAGGTAGGTGAGGACTAAAGCAATACATTTTGCTGGTCTCATCAACTGTTTCTGTCTTGCTGTAGACAAAATCTAAATTCAGGTTTAGCTATTTACATTCATTTTTCACTGAAAACTCAGGAATTTCAAAAAGAAAAGTAGTGTGGGCATCAAATTATTGCCACAAATAAATAATTCATGTCATTCAAATTTCATATAATTTATAAGGGATAGTTCTTTATGCTATATAAACAGTAGCATCTATGGAACAGGAGCAGGGTCTAGATATAAACAAGAAGAGGGGTTGGGTGGCCATTATAGAGAGTCAAGTAATGGACCAAATTGGGCTAATTAAAACTATCTTTTATTTTCTTACATAGAGTAACTACCAGGGAAATGGACATATGATAGGCACTGAACATTTCTTCTTATTTGGCTTATTACTTTTGAGAGGACATTTGACGCCTATCAAGGCTTTAGATGTACCCTGGGGACAAGATCAAGGAACTTTGTGCTGGAAAAATTTATATTGAAAATAGCATTTTAGAGGTATCTGGAGCATTAACTTTATTGCAGTTATACAACCTAGTAAAAATACTAACATGAAATGGTTTTAAGCAAAGCATTTCTCTACAGGCCTTTGAAATTTCTGACTAGGCACTTAATGGTTGAATTTTATTACTGCTTTAACTGTGAAAGAAAACTGCATGAACTCTAGAATCTGAAATTTAACTCTGTAAGCAATACCTAGCTAGTAAGCAACTTTAAGTAGATAATAGTTAGCACACTGCTGTAGTCTGAATAATTGGGTCTTCCCCAAAATGCATATGTTGAAATCCTAACCCACAGGTGATGGATTTCAAGGATAAGAGGTGATGTCACAAAGGCAAAGCCTTCATATATGGTATTAGTGCCCTCCAATATACAAGAGATCCCAAAGAAAGTCCTCCTCACCCTTTGCCATAATACATAAATATTTTTTAAGTCTTTAAAATTTTGATTATATATTCTTCAAGCCAAAATATGTAAATATTATTTTAAAATAATTTGAGCAATCACTTTGTCTTCATTTTTAATCACTCACAGAGATTTATAATTTAATTTTAGTATATAAAACTAAAGAATTATGAAATAGAACTCCTTTTACATTTTCAAAATGGATAGAAAATTATTATTTTAACTATTATAGATTGTCAATAGTCAAATAATTTTGCCATTAAATAAATACAGTTAATGGAATTTGGTGCCAAATTCAATTTTGGAGGGTATGTATCTAGTGAATGATAAATTTAAGGTCAAATCTTATTACAATAAATGTTGGCAATGTTTACAACACACATGCACACAACACACACACACACACACCCTAAAATCATTGGCATGACTGTTACGATTAGGGCTTTATTATTTTTATACTACACAAAATTCATTTAATAAAATTATTTTTCTTCAATCCTACTTTCGTTTATATCTTCATCTTTTTTATAATATAGAAATATACAACAGTTTATTTTAGCAAAAGTATAGAGTTGAACTAAGTAGTGTGATTGATAATAGCTGAGCTGAATTAAGCTAGAATCATAGGAAATTTTTTGGTTAATCTGAAACTGGGATTTTATTGTTTTACCTATGTGTTCTATTGCTTGGTGTCTTTTTGGAGACTCCAAAATATTGTGTCTTTCCAGCAGACCATCAGTGGTGGTGGAGGCAGAGGAGTAGCTGTGATACCTTAGACTTGATGGATGGATGGGCATGTTTACCTGCTTCTGGTATCTTCACCATGTTAAAGCACCATCACATTCTTCTATCCATAAAATTGCTATATATACAAGATTTCACTGTGTATGCTATGGTAGAGTAATATATCTGGCTGTTATACATTATCACTTTCATAGAAACAGTTCCTCTAGAACCTTGCAACTCAAAGTATGGTCCAGAAAAAAATAGCAACCGTCTGACCCAAAGTTTTTTTAGATATGCAAAATTTCAGACCCTACCTCAAATTTACTGAATTAAAATCTTCATCTGCATATGATCCTTAGGTGATTTAATTTTAAACTCACATTTCAGAATCTGTACTTCAGAACAGTGTTTTTCAACAATAATTATACATTAGTCTTCTAATGTGCTTTCAAGAAACACATCAAAAGCAAGGTCTTTCCTTAGATTAATTAAGTCAGAAAATGTAGGCTGGACTCTGGCATTAACATTTGTGACACAATAAGTATATATTTCATCTCTGCCCCTGTTCGTGGCACAGTTTCCAAAACTCTTCTAAAACTTAGCAGTAGGTTAGGAGGAGCATCTTTTGGTGTATTATACATTTTTGGTCCCTTTCTGAGACACCTTTTGTTGTAAAATTTGGTCTCAGTGTTTGGTTCTTGGTACAAGATTTTCTAAATTCTTTAGCATATCAGTTACAAGAGTGTCATTTTGTGGGCACTAAGGAGCCACCTGCACCATAGAAGAACCTTGAGAATTTCAGAATGCAGTAAATCACCAGAAAAACCTCACTTCAGCCTCACTTTATATTCTCTGAAGAGAGGGGCTGATGATAAGCTAGTAATCAAACATACCTGTTTGAAGAAGCCTCCATAAACATCCCCGAACTATGGGGTCTGGAAGACTTCTCAGTTGGTGAACACGTGAAGTTGCTGGGAGGGTCGTGTGACTAGACAGGAATAAAAGGCCAATGGCTCTTCCCACACATCTCACCCTAGGTACCTCTTCAACTGGCTTTTCTTTTGTGTTCTTCATAGTATGGTTTATAAAAGCCTGTAATAAGTAAATATTTCCCTGGCTTTTGTGAGCTATTTTAGTGCATTATATAACATGATATGAAGATTATGAATACCTCAATTTATACATATCCATTTAACCAGAAGTACAAATGACAACCTGAAATTTGCAGTCATTGTCTGAAATGGGGACAATGTTACGGGTCTGAGTTCATAATCTGTGGGGTTTATTCTAACTTCATATTGTCTGGATCAGAATTAGATTGCAGACACCAACTGTGGTTTTTTTTTTTTTTTTTTTTTTTTTTTTTTTTTTTTTTGCAGAGAATTGGAGAACTATTTGAAGTGATAAACCCACACATTTGGTTTCATAACTGAAATGTTTTTGTACAGAAATAGTTGTGCTTTTAGTATTAATACATTTTCTCCAGGTGATTTTAAATTCTCCAGGGCTGTGAATCATTAGGAGGCTTAAAACCCGAGTGTCAACATGGAAGAAATCAGTTATAGAAGCCTTATATGGTACTTTCTTTCCAACTGTCCCTATTTATAAAACAAGGAAACTAGAAACAAAGAAGCCCAGGAGAAGAACTGTATGGAACTCTGAGTTAGTCTTCTGCCTGGTGGCTGGGTCGCCCATACTAACCAAAGCTCTCTGAATTGAGGAAAAGATATACAGCATACCGACTGGAAACTCATCTTTGGACTCAGTGGCTCCAGAATGATCAAACTTTGAATTAAGTAGAGGACTCCCGTGACACATTTTTCTGAGGGTGCACTTTGGCACCAAAGAGGACACACAGAAAGAATCTATGAAGTGCAGAGATAGAAATGATTCTAGAGGCTTAAAGTTATTTTCAAAATTAATAACATAAGATTTGTGAGCTATTGAGCTCAAGAATGTAACTTTCTTGATAAACTTTAAATCATAGGATATACTTTCACAGATTTACCTAAGCTATCCATTTTTTTTTTTTGCTAACCATGAACCTGCAGAATGTATATAATATAATTTACTTTGGAGAACAGAGAATACAGAATTTCCTTTAAGCACATACCAACCCGAGTACCTTTAACATCAAATCTGTGCTGACTTCCAGAAGTCAAGGCAATTTTAATTTCAGAATGGCCTTTCTGATAGAAGCTTTAAATAAAGCATATTAACCAGGATTTCCAAAAGAACCAGAACCAATAGAATATAGGTACATATATAGGAAGAGGTTTATTAAGAGGCATTGATCACCAACTCATGGAAACTGAGAAGTCATTGCACTCAGAATTACCTAGCTCCTTATAGGAGGTTGATTAGGAGAATCTAATGCAGATATTTTACTTATCTCTTAACATGGAAGAGATCATACCAAGGACCATCAATCAGCGCTCTTTCCTATTGGAAATCGAGGCATTATCATCTTTAAATTTAATCAGATTAGAGAGCTAATTCCAAGAACCAACTTGGGGAAGTCATACTTTAGAACCACTCGGTACCAAAATCTCCATTAGAGTTCCTAGAGAAACAGAAAAATTCTCTCTCTCTCTCTCTCTCTCACACACACACACACACACACACACACGAGAGAGAGAGAGAGAGAGAGAGAGAGAGAGAGAGAGAGAGAGAGAGAGAGAATAGATAGTGGAGATGTTTAAGAAGAGATTTATTTATTTGGAGGGATCCACTCACTCAGTTGTGGAGACTGAGTACCCACAATCTTCCCTCTGCATGCTAGAAGTCCAGGAAGGCTGACACTGCAGTTCTAGTTGGAACCTGAAGGCCTGAGCATCAAGGGAACCAATGGGTACCTCCCAGACTGAAGGTCTAAGAAGCAGGGGCACTAACTCTAAGGTCAGGAGAAGATGGGTGTCTCCGCTCAAGAGAGCAAGTTCATCTTTCCTCTCCCCTTTTTGTCCTATTTAGGCTCCTAAAAGATGATGTGATGTCTATCACATTTGTCACTATGATCTCTTTACTCAGTCTATGGATTTAAATGCTATTATGTCCTGGAAATACCCTCATAGATATCCCTGGAATAGTTATTACCAGCTTTCTGGAAATCCCTTAGCCCGGTCAAGTTGACTTCATAAAATTAACCAACACATAGTCTTTTTTTTTCTCTGTTTCTCCATTTTAAGTAATCTTTATTCCAGGAAACTTCAATAAACCTGGCTGGCTGGCTGCAGATACCACGTTGCAACTTCTCTAGGAACCCTTCATGTGACTAGAGTGAAGCCTACAAAGGGGTTGCACATTTTTAACACCTATTGGAGGGATGCACTGATATTTGTCAAAATGGCTTTCCAGATAAGGGAAAAAATAAGCCTTGAAGATGGAAAGTATTCTGAATCAATTAATTAAAGAAAAATAATTTCTCACTGAATTAGTGTTTAGTAACTGGTCTTTTCCCCTTAAATTCAGTAACAACTTTATTCAATCGTTATTACATTGTATGGATATGCTATATTTAACCAATCTCTGTATGCCTGAGTTTTTCCTACTATTCAGACACAGAACTAATTAACAATGCCTTCAGAATGAAAGCATTGACTCAGAAATGATTCAGGAATAAGAAGAATAAAGGAAAAGGGACATAAAATGGAAAATTGTATAACGACATAAAAGTTGCAAAATAGGTGGCATTCGGAAAAGTTGGATCAAAATGATCAGTTTTTGAATACTCATCTAACTAGTAATCATTTCTGTGGAAAATTAATAAATTTGACCATGCTTTAGCCTTTAACAAGGAAAGGGTGTACTTTTGGAACAAGGCCAAATTGATTCATTTTACCTTCCATAATTTTCATAAGACCAGTTCATTAATTATAAGAAAACCATTTCCTACCTAAGGACTAAAGAAATGCAGAGATTTTGTAAAGTGGAAGAGTCATTCTGAACTACTCTAAATAAAAATGTTATTTTGATCCAAAGCTTTCTCCTTCCCCCATACCATTAAGAGTGGGTAAAAAGAAGCTTTAAAGCTTACAAACTGCCTCATTGCTAATACTTACCATTACTTCCCATGATTCACAAATTGATTTTCTGACTTTATATCTACAAGACACAGTGGGCCTTTTTAATACTATAATTTTTCATAAGCTGATGAGTAGGGGGATGATAAATGAGCCTTCATCCCACAGTTTCCTCCAAGTGGGCTCCTTAAAGGAATGTAGTTGTTTTGAAGTTATCTTTATTTTAATGGTATTTCCCTCCCCATTGCTTTTCAGAGCTTTCTGGAAATTGCATTCCTTTCCTTATCAGTTATTAAACCCCACAGATTCCTTTTGTTCCTTTTAGGTATAGAGGTTATTTCAGGACATGGTGCTGGATGAGACAGATAGGCACCTTGCACTAGCCCACATCTGAAGATAAAACAAGTAGGTGGTGTCAATTCCGGGTTGTGGCTACAAGTTATTCATTAGGAAAAAGGTTTTTAAAATACGAATAAAAAGAGGCAAAAATTATATCCTCATAATAAAGACCACCATAGAGGAGCCAGAAAGTTATAGTACCTCATCTTCTTTCTCTCCAACCTCAGGGCAGTGTCATGTGGGCACTTACATCAACAACTTGAGATACTTACAAAAGCAAATTTTCAGTGTTTCCCTTTCTATGGTTTCCTCCTTTTAAGGAAGAACCTATCAAACTCCCTGATGTATTCAGAACCTTAAATTCTTTCCATTTTCTCTGTTATCTACTCATAAGGAACAAAGGTCCATTACTGCTGTGCTTAGAGATATCTGCCTTTGAAAAGAGATAAATATAATTAGGAAAGTACGATAAGTTGGTTGGATATGTACTTGTCTTTCACATGTATTAATAAATATAAGATATATTGAAAAACTGAACTTGTATAAACTCTTATTTATCTATTTGTCCATCTGTCTCTCTGTTATCTATTCATTTGTGGTCAGTTTAATGAGGTATAATTGACATATGATTGGTATTCACCTTTTCTAATGTCAAGTTCTCTGAGTTTTCAGACACATATGATTATGTAATCACTACAACAATCAAGATTGGAAACACTTTTATCAAAAAAGAATTTCCCTTGTGCTCTGTTGTACAACCACTGCCCTCAAAACTACCTCCTGGATACCACAGACACATTTTCTTTACCACTAATTTTGCCTTTTTTCAGACTGCAATCTAGATGAAATGATATGGTAGATAGCCTTTGGGATCTGAGGATTTTCATTTTATCATAGTGTGTTTTGGGTTTAGTCCACTCTGTAGTGTGTATTAGTTTATTTTTTAATATATCATGTGGATGCACTATTGTGCATCATTTATTGAGAGAATTGAGTTTTTGGTGATTATGGGCAATGTTGCTATGAACATTCACATAGTATATTAACATAAGTTTTCATATTAGGAAAATTCTTAGGAATACAGGTTTCTTTAACTTTAGGTACAAATTGTGATGGCTTTATGTATTTCTTGTATCTTATATCTCACATGTGTTAAGGCAAGAACACTATTAGATCTGAGTATTCTGACAGAATTGAAGGCCTGGATTTGCAGAAATGATAAATGGTAGAATTTTGGCAAAGGCACATTATACTTTCTTACATCATAAATTCTATATTTGTCAATATCTTTTCTAACAGACTTATTGTGGTGGCACTCATAAACCATAGTATTTATTATTTTAAAATGCACAACTCAGTGAGCTACTTTGTATATTGAGCCCTGCAACATCATAGTTAGGAATGTTTTCATCACCCCCAAAAGAGTCCAGTTGTTGTAGCTTGCCAATGTTTATGCTAAGGTCTCCCCATTTCCCTCTCCTCCAGTGCCTGGGAACCACTCTTCCAATTTCCTTCTCTAAGAATTTGCCTCTCTTGGACATTTTCAATGAATAGATTCATACAATGTATACTCTTTTGTGACCGTTTTTTCTCACTTAGCATGTTCTAAAGGTTAATTCTTGTTGTAGAGCAATACTTGATTCTTTTAAATTACTGATAACATGGATATATTCTATTTATACATTAATCAGTTGATGAACACTCGTATTTTCCCACTTTTTTATTATGAATAATTTTTTGTTTTAAATAATTTAAAAATTTTTAATTTGTTATATATTACAGTAGAATGCATTACAATTCATATCACACATATAGACCACAATTTTTCATATCTATGTACACAAAGTAGAGTTGCACCATCCTGTCTTCATACATGTAGGATCATGATGTCCTTCTTATTCCACAATCTTTCCTACCCCATTCCCCTCCCTTCCCAAATTTGTACATAAATAAGGGGGGCAAATATATGCTGTGTCTTTGGCATAAACCCTTATGAGTATTTTTGCTGGGTCATATGATAACTAAAAAAGTGCCAAGTGTTAGCTAAACTGAACGCACAATTTTAAATTTCTACCAGCAAAGAAAAAGTGTTTCCATTTCTCCACATTTTTACCAACTTAATTTACATATCTTAGTATATATGAGATGGGATATCATTTTAGCCTTCCTACTGTTTTGAGTATGTAGTTACTATTTATGTATCTTCTGGGGAAAATATATATGCATATACTTTGCTCCTTCTTAAATTACATTTTTCTTCACTGTAGAGTTGTAAGATTTCACTAAATATTCAGAATACAAGCGTTCATCAGATACATGATTTGGAAATGTTTTACTATTTACAATTTATGTGTACTCTAAACTTATTACCTTTTTGTTTGGGGGTTTAGTCTATTCTTTTCTAGGATTTCAAGGTGAGAGTTTAGGAAATTGATTTGAGATCATATATATATATATATATATATATATATATATATATATGCACAACCATCATTCACTCTAGGCTTCATTTAGCTTCATACCATAAGTTTTGGTAACTTGTGTTATTTTCAAATATCTGAAAGCATTTTCTTGTTTATCTTGTAATGTATTCTTCCACCCATATCTTATTTATAGAGGTTTTGTTAATTATTTTCATATTTGTGTATTGCTAAATTTCTTTCTGCACTTAATTTCTAATGTAATTTCATGATGTTAAACCAAATGCTTTCTTGGTTTAAATTTAAATTACTTTAAATTTAAATTACTTTAAATTTATCAAGGCCCTTTCATGATCTAACATAGGGTTTGTCTTGGAGAATATGCCGTATGCACATGTAACAAATGTTCATTCTGCTGCTGTTGGGTAAAATGCTTCATACAAGTCTGGTCTGCTTAGTTTATAATGTTCCATTTTTCTATTTCCTACTTTTCTTTCCAGTTGCTCTCTTACTGAAAGTGGGCCATTGAAATCACCAGTGATAATTTTGAATTATATATTTTCTCTTCAGTTTTTGTCAGTTTTCTTCATGCATTTTGATGTTGAATAGATTTTTTTTAATAATTATCATATCTTCCTGATCAATTAGTCTAGTTATTATAAAATGTTCTTCCTTTCCTTACTACTTAAGCTTAATGTTCTTTTTGCCTAATATTATAATATCTACTATATGTATCTTTCGCTTACTGTTCACTTCATATATCTGTCCATATTTTACTTCCAATGTGGTTTTATTTTTACATACATCTTTTGTATTTTATATGCAACACTATTTGGGTCACATTTTAATCTAATTTTCTTATATATGATTTTTATATGGAATTATTTTTAAAGTCTATTTTTTCCTTGGTGTTCTGGTTTCTTTGTGGATCAAACCCAGAGCCTCACACATGCTAGGAAAATGCTCTAACACAGAGCTGCATCTCCATCCCTGAAAATATATTTATTCTTAAAATTGTGCTATATATGTGTACTATAAATTGAAATGCATTCTACCATCATGTATAACAAATTAAAATAAATAAATAAATTGAAAAAAGTATTTATTTTAATGAAATTACTAACAATATAGATTTTAGATCTGCCAATTTGGTTTTTGTTTTCTCTGTTTTTATCTCCCCGTGCCCCTTTACTGCATTACCACTTTATTTTGTTTAACAAATCTTTTATAGTTCCATTTAATTTCCCTTTAATTTAATTTATTATATAGATTTTTTTCTCTTAGTGGTTGTCCTGGATATTAACATTTTAAGAAAACCTAATTTTAATTAATATCAGCTTAATTTCTAAATCATTCTGAATTTTTTTCTCCAATAGTGTTCATTTTCTTTTTTCTCCTTTGGGCTATTCTTATCATACAAATTATATCTTTAAACACTATAGCCCTTCAACAATTATGTAGTTCTATTTTAAAGAAGATTTGGGAAGAAATCAGTTATAAACAAAAATACAGATGTATGATCTCTTATATTTATCCAGAGGCACTCCTCTATGTCCTCATATTTTTCATTCCCTTAGTAAATTAATCTCCTGCTAAAAAAAAAACAAAACCAAAACTGTATTTTGCCTGTTAGTCCTGAAAGAGGACTTTAAAAAATTTCATTTAAAGCAAACATTCCCTGACACTTTGACCCTTTAAGATCACTTAGATACTATTAGCATTCAAAATTAAATTTAAAAATCATTTATGCTTCTCATCTATCTTGAGAAATACTCTTAGATTTTTTCCTCTATTAGATCACCTCTAACAAAGTCTTTAAGAAATAATTTTATATGTTTCTATGTGTTAGATCTGTGTTGGATAGCTATGTTCTATAAGTGTGCCATAATATTATTTATTTTTTTTCCAAATCCTAAAAATATGCTCTTAATTAAAATGTCATATTGTTTGGTTGAGCTTCATGTAATTTTGGCATCTTTATTATAGCTTTAGGGATGTATCTAACAGACATTTTCTGAACCAGTTCTCTTAATCTCTTTGAAGAAAAATATAATAATCATTTCAAAATATATAAGAGCTATTGTCACCATTCAAATATTTGGCGAAATAACTAGTTCATTTCCTATTTTGATGTTAAATGTGTCAGTGTTCTTGTGCTTCCTTATCGTTGGGGAATATTAAATTCCATGGATTATGTTATTACAAAGTTTTCAATAATTTAAAACATACAAAAGAAAAAAAGAATCTAATTCTTTTTGCCATTATGTATAAGCTACTATGAACCAAAGAAAATAATATTTTTACAAAAATTATTATAAAATTATGGCTCTAATGTACCCTAGTACTCAAAAGACAATATAGAAAGAGAATATATAGAAATAGACATGGTTATGGTCTTAAACACAATGCTATAGTCTTCTTTGTCTAGAGATCAGTATTAGCAATTTTTATTGCAGGGGAGAAAAATATATGGATTTTTCCAGTTGCTGCTGCTTCTCTCCTTACTACCCAGAACACAGACTTTTTTTTAAACATACTTATTTTCAAGACAAACTATGATTTAAAAAAAATTACATGTAAAAATTACTGTCAGTTCCAGCTGTGAACACACTGTTTAGTCTTTAACTTAGTTACTCCCTCAGCCTCTACCAAATAGTCCTCTTGGATATCTCTGAATGGAGTATGGGAAACATATCATCTAACAGAACAATTTAATAGTAAAAAAAAAAATCCTATTTCTTGTAAAGAACTAGGAAAATTTTATCCCTTTCCAATTTTCCTTATGAACATTTTTTGTCACTAATCATATAAATAGAGGCCTCTCTGATGATCAAAGCATTGAAAGTTTTGAAATTAGCTTTACCTGACAATGTTGTCAACAGGTCTAGGTAACAAAGAATTTAACCTTTCCAGAAAGAAATCTGGTTTTTGCCTTTGGTTTCTGAGAGTTGACTTCTAAACCCTAGGAGTGTTGTGCATAATAGTGTCTTTGTTTATCTTGAGGTCTTGAATCACCAAGTTGTGTTAATGTGGAGGCTGGCTTCAAAGGAGACCAATAGTATGATTTAGGAACTTTGGGTCACATGGAATCAGCAGACCTCCAAAGGCACTGCAGACTGAGAGCAGCCCTGTGAACAATCCATCAACAACACCCACATGATGGTGCCCTGATTAAAAACCCTTAACACTGAGTTGGGTGATGTGCTGTGTGTATTGTCACACACTGATGCCAGAAAAAGTGTGTCTGTGATTTCACAGGAAGGAAATAACAGAAGCTCCACATTTGGCACCTTTTCTGGATGCTACTCTATGATGTTCTTCCCTTTGCTGATTTTAATCTATATTTCTTCAGTATAATAATTAATGAGTATATCAACTTTAAGTACATTTTGTGAGTCCTTCCAGCAAGCTTTTGAAGCTAAACGTGGTATTGGAAGCTCTCAGACCTGCAAGTAGTATTGGATATGAGAACAATCTTGCATAAGGATTGCCTTTCTAAGTATGTGGTTAGCTAAAACTTGCACTTTTATTTTTGTAAATAGAAAAAAAAATCATGCTATTATTTTTGGTATAGATAATACTGCAATAGACTGAAGAATAAAAAGTAAAATTAATGAAAAAATTTCTTTGTGTGTGTGTGTGTGTGTGTGTGTGTGTGTGTTTCCCTGAGAGTTCTTACGTGCTGACTACATATTTGCTTAGCATACCCTGACATTAGGAACTCAGAGTGTGAAAAACATATCTGATGCTAAAATATTTTAATATTGATATTAATATTTTAGTGACATTTATACACTTTCATGAAAATTAGGATGTGTGATTGAAGACTGTAATTATATATTGGAAATTTTCATTCCAGAATCTAGATTGCCAAGAGCTGATACAGCAGCTATCATCTACTCACACTGTGTAATTAGAAAGTATTCATCTTATTGCAAAGGATTCTCTCATTAACATTATAGCATGTTGTCATTGTCATTGTATGTTTATAAGTATGTAGTTAGCACATAGAAATTCATATGTGTAAAGACATTACACACAAAAAATGCTAGATTTTTCTTCACTAATTTTACATTTTTATACTTCATCTATTTTAGCATTATCTATATAAGAAATAAAAGCATGTTTGTTTTTTTCCTTAGGAAAATAAAAGCTCAAGAATTTTAGCCAACTGTATGCTTGGAAAAAGCAATACTTACACAAGTCTCAAAGAATCCTTCATTCTTAAGAAATAGTAGAATTGTAAATGTTTTCCACTGTCACTGAGGTTTTAATTCAGTATTACGAAGAAAATATAATACGAAAAAAAGAAATCTCTGGATAAAAATAGAGGCCTCAATTTGAGTCCCATGTTTGCTTTTAATTAGCTATATAACCTTTGGCAAACTGTTTTTACCTCTCTGGGCCTTTAATTTCCCAATTTAAAAAAAGCATTTGAATAATATTATCTCTTAGGCCCCATGTGACCTTAAATGATGTAATGTGCAAGTAGTTTAAAAAAATTATCTTCCAAATGCAGCTCAGATTTCTAAACTTGAGTAGCCAACGGCATAAAACCTGTCCTTCTCTGTGTGCCAGCTAAGCTAATATTTGAAAGTAGACTGCTTTTGTCCCTCTAGAAACAGCTACAGTTTAGCATCTCAAACAAGTTTAAACACTTTTTTTATATGCCTGATCTTTTTCATTTATAGAATATATTTTAATGCATATAATCTTTAAATCTTGGATTATTTTAACAAATTCCATAGCTATAATTTATAAAAACCAAATTTATAAATTACTATAACTAAAATTTGCACTATCAAATGTATTTTCCCCCTCCAGGAATAGAGGTATATTTTATTGAGTCAATTATCTTGACAAGTTATACCATGTTTGAGCTTAAAAGAGTTTTTTAAAGTTAAAAGCAACGTTGTTTTTTTTTTTTTTTTTTTAAATAGTGCTTACTTCACTACAATATCACCTCTTGGCATTTTCAAAGCACCACGTTATTTCATAATCTATGTCAGGCTGCTTACATGGGTTACGATAGTGGGAATGGGAGATGTAGGAGAGTAATTTGGGTCAAGGAAAGGGAGAAGAAGAAAAAGCAAAAAAGGAACAAATGGATCCAAATGGAAAAAGAAGAGTCATGAGGGTGTGACTCCATTTCTTTAAAATGTTTGTGTGCACATATGTACGCATACACACACATGCATATGCATAATTAGATATCAAATCCATTCCCTTAAAAAGTTTTTCTATCTACTGATACATGGAAGTAGCTACCTAAAATGAAACATTAAAAGGCAAATTTCACATCAGTGCATATGACATGAATCAATTCTTGTAACCAGCAAGTACCTGTCTGTATTTGGGGGAGTGTGTTTGAATAAGCAAGGAAAATGTTGGGAAAGTGTATGCACCGATCTGCTAATATGCATCACCCTAATAAGAGTGGGATTCAATAAATGAGATGGGATGAATGATACTTTTTGTACTACTCAACTGAATTTTTAAATTTGAGAATGCATGTATTCCTTTTTGGAAAGACATCAAATTAGGTGTAGAACTGTAAGTTGTTTTTTTTTTTTTGTATTTCATTTTTAGTATATGAGGGACTGTAATTGATGAATCTTCGCTAATATATCTGAATATTTAGCTTAAATCTCAGTTTAGGAGATGACTTTATTTCATAAAACTTTAGAAAATTTCCTTAAACATTTAAACATGAATAAAAATGTGATTGATTAAACTGACTGAACTCCTAAAGCTATTATTTGTTTGTTTACTATAGATCCCACTGAATATATAAAACAATGTAAATAGCAGGAAAAATATAAACAAGACAGTGATTTCACACATTAATATACTTGACCTACTAAATATCCTTGGCAACATAGGTTTAGTATTTATTATCATTTTGTCTGTACTTGGTCATTCTACTTTCCTAGGACAGCTTCCATACTTGCTTTGATATCATTTTTGGGTGTTTAAGGCTGAAATATTTTAATATATTTCACAGGTTCCAGTAATTTGGGGGGACCAAAAACAGAAAAAAAAAACTTCTCAATCACACCCAAGTTATAACATCTAGATTTTTCACTAGATTCTTTGTTGACCCCCTTGACCTCTTTGCTTCTTTGAGAGTATTAATAGTCTTCATTTATCTTGTTTTTTTTTTCAATTCATAGTTATATGATAATACTTCTTTAATTTTAGTTGAGAATTATTACATATATTTTTGTAACTTGGTTTCTTCTAAAGTATGTATATACACACATATATATATATATAAATATGATTTCATTGTCACATTATATATCCCACCAAATTATTATTGAAAAATATTGTTCTCATCACTAAAATATTAGTAATACATTTAGAGAGTCTTTTTACATGTTTGTGATTATTCACAGAATTGATGTCTTAGGGTTAAATTCTCTTCTTCATCTCCTATCTTTAAAGCATTCATCTAATTAATTTTATAATATACTATTGAAATCTTTTTCTACTTAGCTAGAATGAGAGACCACTGGTGATAAGTGGTCCTAATTTTGCAGAACTCTGACTCATACAATTTATTGTATTCTGCCTTACACAAGAGAAAATATCACACAGCCTGTAAAATGATGTACACTCAATAGAAGCAGCATAAAATATATATAATAGCATTGATTAATGATAACTTGCACAATAAACTAATGTTAATGATTATTGATTAATAATAATGTATATATATATATATATATTTTTTACTGCCAGTTGCAGTGGTGTACATCTGTGATTGTAGCTATTCAGGAGGCTGAGGCAAGGGGAGCACAAGTTTGAAGCTACTTGGTCAACAATACACTGGGATCCTACCTCAAAGTAAAATTCTAATGAAAGAGCTGGGGATTTAGCTCAGAGGTAGAGTGCTCTAGGGTTTAATTTCTAGTACTTACACATTCTTCTTTTTTTATTACCATAAACTTTATTTAAATGTTTTAGATTTTGGTTACTTTAATACAATCAATATTTACTCATCCACAGACACAAGAGGGAGAGAGCAAAGTAACAGGATTTACTAGAGAAATAGAAATTAGAGCTCCCAAAGTGGGAGGGGTCCCAAGAGAGGGATACTGAAGGGTGGCTATTGTCTAGGGTTTATATAGATCTATAGGTTTAAGGAAGTCAGCCCCCTGTCTAATCCTGGGTAAGGAATTAGGTGTATTTATGCAGCCTTTGGTCCAACCAAAATATCAATCAGTCCAGGTGCAGTGGTTTACAGCTGTAATCCCAGCTAATCCCAGCAGCTCAGGAGGCTGAGACAGGAGAATCACTAGTTCAAAGCCAACCTCAACAACATCAAGGCTCTAAGCAACTCAGTGAGACCCAGTCTCTAAATAAATACAAAATAGGGCTGGAGATGTGGGTTAGTGCTTGAGTGCCCCGTTGTTCAATTCCTGGTACCCATCCCCCCATAAAAAAGAAGAAAAAAATCAGGCATTTTTCCTTCTTTGGAGAGGCATGGACCAAGTCATGTAGGTCCTGATTTAAAAATATATATTTTTTTAAGTTTCTTAGTGAATATTTGTGGGTGTTGCTTATGCTTTATTACCTAGGACGTTACCCAGAGATCCATCTCCCTATCTTCCCAGCCTTATTTCTTTCTCCTGACATCACTAGCATTCCTAAAAACATTTTTTCTGATAATATATTTTAGTACCAATCAAAGTTCTCCCAACTCTAAAACACACTATCTGCTAGACTGAGGTCCCTAGACTTTTTCCTTGGAAAGAAATAAAACTTGGAAACTTGTGCTTCACTCCACTATTGCTACTGGGTCAAATTCTGCTGCTGTTGCTACTATCCAGCTTAAAGGTAATCTTTGTAAAATTTCCTATGTTGACACTAAATCCAGGAAAAGGCCCCCACACAAAAGATAACTTTGTCAATGGTGGAAATTGCAAAGCTTATTGGAGAAAGAATGACTATTTGATGTATGTTACTGTGATAATTTTCTGTACCCCCAAATATCAGATCTCAACCCCAAATCATACACTAAACAAATTTTAGATAAAGACTTCAGTGTGTTAAGTAACAATAAAAAATGCTTAAGGAACGTAAACAGTTACTTCATTGTTGCTTATAATATCTGCGCAGGGAGTGATACTATAAATAA
This sequence comes from Marmota monax, assembly GCF_021218885.2. Taxonomy (NCBI): domain Eukaryota; kingdom Metazoa; phylum Chordata; class Mammalia; order Rodentia; family Sciuridae; genus Marmota; species Marmota monax. The sequence continues at coordinate 2,017,503 of NW_026692781.1, forward strand.
ACAAATTATAAAATATGCAAAACTATGGATATCAATAAAATCTACATGACAAATGATTAAAAACAAAGTGAAAATACAAGGCCCAAATTGAGAGTGTTTTCATTGCAAATAACTGATAATTAGTATGGTTATGATTTGGATGTGAGGTGTCCCCAAAAACCTCACAAGTGAGACAATGCAAAAAGGTTCAGAGAAAAATGATAGGGTAACAAGAGCCTTAACCCAATCAGTGAATGAATCCCATGATGGGATTAACTGAGTAGAAACAGAAGGCAGGTAGGGTGTGGCTGGAGGTGGTTCACTGGGGGCATGTCTTTGGGGTATATATCTGTATCTGGCAAGTACAGATCTCTCTGCTCCCTGATCATCATGTGAGCTGCTGCCCTCTTCCACACACTTTGCCATGATGTTCAAGCTCACATCAAGCCTCAAGGAAGGGAGGCTGCTGTCCATGGGTTGATACCTCTGAAACCATGATCCCACAAGTAAACATTCTCCCCTAAAATTGTTCTGGTCAGATCTTTCAGTCATAGCAGTGAAAAAGCTGACTAAAACAAGTATAAAGAACATATATTTTCGAAGCTCCTATTATTATTATTATTAAGGAAAATGATGATATAAGAATGGGCAAATAATATAAAGAAGCAATTCACAAAAGTCACACATTAACAATATTTACATGGGAAAAATCTTCAACTTTTTCCAGAGACCACAGAAACACAAAACAACTAGATATTAACACAATTCAGATTGACAAATCCAAAGAAGTCCCATTGTTATGAGTAAAAACATGGAAGTGGGGAAATCAGATCTCTTATATACAACAGAGAGAGATGAACTGACATCACACCATTGAGGAACAATTCGGGGTCCGAGTAGAGCAAAATATACAAATACCCACCAGCTATTCCACTTCTCAGTGTAGAGAGCTGAGTAACATTTTTCATACTTTTGGCCCATGCAAGTATAGATGTTTATAGCTGTTCCATAATTTATGATGGGGTTACATCCCAGTAATCCCAACATAAGTTGAAATATCATAAATCAAAATAAGTTTAATATATCAATCAGCTTTGCACCAGTGCGTATGTGAGCACCAGTATCTCCCTTGGGGTCATGGAGCTGACTGGGTGTGGAGGCTTATGGAGCTCACTGCCTCTCCCAGCATCATGAGAGAGCAACATACCACATATCATTAGCTTGGGAAAATATCAAAACACAAAATTTGATCTATACTTCTTATTAAATGCATCCTGCTCTTGGATCATCATTAAGTTGAAAAATCATAAGCCAAATCAGTGTAAGGAGAGTCCAACTGAGTATACAAACTAATGATACTAATGCTTCAGGAAAGAGTTCTTATACTTTAACTGGTAATGCACTAGTATTTCTTATTCTATTTTTATCACATATATCATGAAATGTATTATTTCATCATAAATATTCCAAATGTTTACAACCCTCTAAATGGATTCTACATCTCTTAATGAGACAAAGCATGGTTATAAAACCCTGCAAAAGCCTTGTACATATACCCATAGAGGAATATAAAAGGATGTTCTTTTCTAAATTATTTCTGCCTGAAACTGTAGAAAAATATGGATATTGGCAACAGGGGGATAAAAAAATGTGGTGTTCAATTAATAGACTATTGCATAGCTAAAATTATAAACTAACTCTACATAATTATGGTTAAGATTGGAAAACATAAATTTGCATGAAGAGTTGAGTTGCAGAATGAAATCTATGTAGTTAAGGTACAAATAGAACATACAACAGCTTTAGAATAGTTACATATGGAATGAGAACATACACCAATTTCATAACTATGATTATATGTGGAAGAGAAATAATGAAGATGGGAAAGTGTCAATGTTTTAAAAACCTTAGTAGTGGGTACACTAATCCTTTTATATTTTACTATTTAATGAATTTGAAATAATAAAAAAGATAGGTGGTCACATCCTTAATGTGACCCTTTCTGTGACTTGTTATAGTTGGAAAGACCAGGTCATTTGCTTATTCTTGTACCATAAAGTGCATTTGGATCATGGCAAGAACTTGATCTTTCATGATTTGGGTGGGAAGAAACCTGAAGCTCATCCAGGATATCAATTCTTCCTAATGCAAGCTGTTCACCAGAGCTTGTACTTAATTGCTCAGTGGTGGTTCTTAAAAATATTCTGTGTCCCAATTTAAGGAACAAAGATTAAGGAGGTAACTTGACACTCAGATAATCTTAAGCAGATATTCAGCATATCATAGAGGGAAACCTAACAACCCAAACTTGATTTAGTACTTATTTTTTTAAGTTTAAAGACAGCTGGTGCAACTTGACTTTGAGAATCATATTTCTCCCCTGAATTGCCATAGATGGGACTATATGACTGACAGAAACTGCTTTTAAAACTTGGGGTTTTGGCTGGGGATGTGGCTCATGTGGTAGTGTGCTTGCCTGGCATGCGTGGGGCGCTGGGTTTGACCCTTAGCACCACATAAAAATAAAGATGTTGTGTCCACCGAACACTAAAAAATAAATATTAAAAGATTCTCTCTCTCTCTCTCTCTCTCTCTCTCTCTCTCTCTCTCTCTTCTCAAAAAACAACAACAACCAAAAAAAAAAAAAAACAAAACTTGGGGTTCAAGTAGCTTTGCATACTATCATTTCTTAATTAGGTGCTACATGTTTTTAATTAGATGCCATGGATTCTATTAGCAGTGATGTCCCCTTAAGGATTTCAACTTCTAAGCATCAAGACAAAGGTGAAACAGTCCGATTCCCCTATGACCACTTTGATTTTCAGAAACATTACAGTGTAGCAAACCATCTGAGCAGTAATACTGGTATACTGCTCCAATAACTCCCTCACCCAGGTCCAGAAACACACAGAACCCAGTGTTCTGCGTGGCGGAATGATCTGACTTCCTCAGAGTTAAATTAGAGAAGGCAAGCCCTGAGCCGGGACTCCCCAAACTGTGAATCTCTCAGTACCCTTACAAAGTCACCTGAGAGCAAAGCCGAACCAGACACAATGGGTAGAGGATGGTTCTTGGAAAGATTATTTCCCGTTCTAAGGATCACTGTCCTCCCTCATCCAAGGATTGATAGGGCTTAGACAACTTTTCCTGAGGAAGTGATTATATATTACTCGACATCTTCTACCTGGGAAGCTGGAGTGGCTGCAGGTGCTATTTCAAGAAGTCCTTATGAATCCTTTTAAAGGTGCTGTTTTTAGTGATCCCAAGGTGATTTGCTGACTCTTTTTCTCACTACAAAAAAAGGTGTGTGTGGGGTGTGGAGGAGTGTGTTTGTGCTTCTGTGTGTATACATAGATTCACAGGACCCTGGCCACAGAGAAACAGAAAAAAATCCTATGAAAGAATGCCTGCTCTGCTCTGTGCCTGTCCTCCTTGAAGTTCACCACCTAGCTGCTTGGATTTCTGCTGAGATTTGGTCCCCAAATCCCCTCAGCTGGGTTTTGCCCTTCTATGTGGATGACTTGCTGTGCATTCTGTACTGCAGCTTGCCTTCTGTCAATGACCACAGCCCTCCTCTACAGTCTCTGCTGCACTCTAGAGATCCGCCTCTCCTTATTCTGTGTCTGTTCACCGCCAGCAGAACAATCCTTAAAGCAAAGCCAAAGAGTCGCCTGTACAGTGCACGTTTTATTATTCAAGTAAGACTTTGTCTTGATAAAGTACTTTTATTTTTAAATTTTAAAATTAAAGAAGAGATTTGACACACATTTATATATTAAATAATTAATGATACATAATGTTCTTATAAATGTTTAAAATTGTCCTTGATTCCAGAATTTAGATGGCATTTTCTTTTGTATTTTAAAATTATTTGATATATCTCCCACACAATTGTCTCTTAAAAACGCTTGCCATAGAACTATTTCTTTACCTTCAGATATATTTGTTTAGATAGATTTTCCCATAGAATAGACAATTTCCTTCTGGAGCTTAAGCCACTAGGAGTTCTGTTTCCCTTTATATATTCTACATTTTGATTCCAATAATACAAAACATCTTTATTGTATCCTTTTAATTGTTTGCTTCTATTGAAATTACTCTTTGGTTTAATATTCTCTTGTTGTCTACATATCAATAAAGCAAATGGAGAGTCAGTTCTGATACAATCTTGTGGAAAAGAATCTGACAAAACAAAAAAACCTCAACAGTGAGGAAGAAAATTAATGATGGTAGCCTGACCCTGACAAGAAAATGTATTCATTTTTAGATTGAACACAATAATTAAATATGCCAAGCAGGTTGCAATGTTAATAACGTTTATAGGTTCATGATTTGCAGCAAATACCTGAATATGGTTGACTTCATTTAAAACAGCCTTTTGCAGAGGGCATTTAATATTTGGTGTTTCCTGCTTGGGATGCTTTCCATTTGTAATAATCTGATGCCTCAGAGGACTGAGGGAGGGCATTCTCATTAACCCTGGGCGCATTGCAGTAGCACACAGCTGTTCTTTGCAGTGTTTTTCTTTTTATTTATTTTTTCCTTTTAGTAACTAAATAAAAAATATATGCGTTGGGTTTTAAGAGCACAGGCAGAGTTTGTCCCTGTGTAAAAACTCTTAACAGAATCACAAAACAAACAGAAACCTGTTATTGTGAATAACTTATTGGCTTCATACAATTTGTGTCCTTGATATTTCCTTGAATTATATCTCTCAGGACATCTTTAAGGGTAGGCCTGTCTCATTTGACGAATTGTATATGGTGCTTGTGGCTCTGATGTGATGCTAGAGAAACACACACGTACTTTTCTAATTATTGGCATAAATACAGTAAACAAATTTTGAAAATGTACTTTAAGAAAGATGGGCATGCTCACCTTTGAGGAAAAATAAAAAGAAACCTTAAGCTACCGAGAGAGGAACTGAAAGTGCTCATTAATGACTTCTCTTCATGAGATTTAGTTAACATTTCTTCTTATTTTCTTTCTTTTTTGTGTGTGAGAGAAGTAGACAAAATGAGGTCATAAAAGTGAATGATGCAAAGGTCCTACAGTGCTGTCTAGCTCTTTGAATCACTTTTCTATAGGCCTTTGTGCAATTTAATGCAACGAGAGGTCCTTACATTCTCTGGGATCAAGGAAATAGTCCTTTCTCCCAAATGTTGGCTCTGATCCATTTGAGTATATCAGATTCACTTAAAAAAGTTTTCAAACCAAATCAGTCATTTCTACCCTGAAGATTCTAATATATCCTGTCTTAGGTGAAACCGAAGGGGGGTGGGGGAATTCTTCAACTCTTCTACAGAAAGCCTATCCTGAATTTTTATGACTTCTATTTTTAAGTACACTTTTTCTTTTCCCGTGTTACTCACAATTCATATAGTTCACTTTGGACAATAAAGTATATTTTATGGTTGCTTTCCATAAAGTAAGTGAATAGTACACATTCATCTACTTTCTTCTTCCCACAAAAATATTTTATAATGAGGACTATATAAATTTCTCTTTTGGAGGAGGAGAGTATAGGAAACTATGGTTAAAACTACCTTGAATAGCCCTCATTTTTTGTTTTTGTTTTGCGTTTTCCTGAAATACTTAAACAAGTAGCATTCTGTTTCATATATTTTAATGAAGGAATCTTATGAGGGAATATTTCTATAATAAGTGAGACATAATGGTTTGGAAAATTTTATATTACATGTAAAAAGGAAGACGTGTTCAAGTCAAGATTGAAGGAAATTACAGTAAAAGACTAGTAATTGAAAACAACAAGAATTTCTTGTCTTAAAAACTTGCTCCATGGATATAAGCTAGTCATGTAAACTCAGTCTAATATCCTCATGTATAAATGAAGGAATTGAGTAAAAGAACCTGTCTCCTTCCCTTTGAAAATCTGGGTTTTATTATGCCCTTTTCAGTGGGCTCTGATTGTGAGGAATACTAAGTATTTTGTCCGTCTCATCTCAGTGCTTCTCATTGCCTGACATTTGTGTTATGTGTTCCTCTTATTCTCACCTAGTCTGACTGATCCTATATTTCACATTTTCCTTGAGAGACAGAAATGGGAGAGTGGCACTTGCACGGATCAAAGACATGAGTTCTCTGTGTGTCACTTTCCTTTAGATCCAGACATCAGATCTGTTTCCTTCTTCAGCTCTTGACTACACTGCTTGCTTCAGTACCTGTTCTCATGGCTGCCATGTACACACTGATAAATTTTTTGATATACTGCAATGTATCATGGGTTTAGGGTTTCACCTGACAAGAAACCTAGAACTCAAAGTAATTCTAAAAAAAATAAGTAGTTATTTTTCTGTCTTAACATTAATGCTACTCAGTAAATTTCAAACAATAGCTTTATTTATTTTTATATTTTTCTAATTTTTCTATTTTAAACAAAGAGGACACTTTTATTCTCATAAAAAGGACAGTCATGAATGTCAATATATTCTGGTGGATGAAATTTTAATATATTTCTGAAAGTTGATTTGAAGACTATGAAAACAATCAAGAATAGTTGTGAACTTTACATATCTGTTTGCTAGTATTTGCTGATGGCCTATGCACATCAGGTTTGCCAAGTGATGGAAATATGCCTACCTTTTCTTTATTAACCATTAATAATATATAGCAAGAAGCTAGTTAGAATATATTGAATCTACTTCAACTTTAATTATATCAATATTGAACTTAGTTCTCTACAATACTTAGGGAATGCTCTTTGTCTAGAAATGGTTTTCTAGGAAATAAACAAGAAGTATACAGTCATTTTAAAAATACTGAATTACCAATGTGTTTTGTGTGTTCTATATAGTTTGAAAAAAATCATCTGTAAGTACCTCAATGGGATAGGAGTCTATTGATATTCTGAAAGCTGAGCTGCCTCTGGATTGTACTTTTTTAGTAGTTGCTCATTGATTAAGGCAAACCTGCTACTGTTGACGTTTTTAAATAAACACTTCTTTCAATACAAAGAATATTTTGTATTTGAACAAAATGAGTTGAAAATATGCATTTTTAGAACATATGCTTAAAATGAGGGTCTATATACATTTGACAGTCTCTGTGATGGTGTACACAATATATACTGTTGGTTTATCAAGAGAGGGGGAAAGAACAACAGAGAAATGATTTTACCAGTGCAGCTAGCATTTGGAAAACCCCAGTTGGTATCCCTGTTGGTTAGTCCCTGTTATTTTGGATTACCCTTTTTCAAATCTTTCTTTTTTAAATTTAGTTTTTAGTTGTAGTTGGACACAATACTTTTTAATTTATTTTTATGTGGTGCTGAGAATTGAACCCAGGGCCTCGTACATGCTAGGCAAGCACTCTACCAACACTCCCACAACTCTATCCCCTCAAACATTTGACAATTTTTTTTTTATGGTACCAGGGATTGAACTCGGGGGCACTTGACCACTGAGCCACATCCCCAGCCCTTCAAATCTTAACTCTGCTTGGTACTAGCCACATGATAATTGTCAGATTGCTAAGGTGATTTCTGCTTCAGTTTCATCATATGTAAATCAGGAATATTAATAACATAAAACAAGACAAATAGAGAGCACTGTTATGAGAGTTAAATGAGACAATACAGGCTTAGATTTGAGTGAAGTTCAATAAATATTAGCTACTTTTATCACCTATGTTTGTTTGCTTCTATTTTCCTCACATTACTTCTCATTAAAAATATCGACTCATTATTGATGCAAGATTCAAATTTAACTCCACTAGCCCTGAAATTACCTACAATGAACCTTAAGATAGCATAATGATTTCATGTTGTAATCAATGTAATGACTAATAGTCATATGCAACTATGCTATTAATTTTTAAAAATTTCCTGCAGGGCAAAGTGGTAGGGTTATAGGAGTGATGGTCAGCAACAGCTTGGGATTTCTGGCTGGATGAGCAAGTTCAGATGCTCACCATACTTTTATTATGGCTAAAAACCTCTTCTTTATCAACACAGACTATTTACTATAGACTCTCTAATCAATATAGACTCTAAAATATATGTAGAATGCAGACTATTTCATGTAAGACAAAACTAGTCTTTCTAGATCTAAGCTACTCAGTGTGTGGTCCTAGGAACAACAGCATCTGCATGACTTGGAAGCTAGGTAGAAAGGAACAATCTGAGTCCTATCTCAGGCCTTTGCAATCAGAATTTGCATTTCAATAGGATTCATAGATGATTTCTGGACACATTGAAGTTGAAAATCACATTTCCCTTGTTGTAGATCAAAATGTATGTAGTCTTTATTTAATTCAGTCTGTTTCCTTTTATTTATTTAAATTTTTTTTTATATTACTGGGATAAACCAAGGGCAGCTTTACTACTGAGCTACATCCCTAACCCTTTTGTTTCATTTTATTATTTTGAGAGAGGGTCTCACTAAGTTTGCCCATGCTGCCTTCAGACTTGCAATCCTCCTTCCTTATGTGTTACTGGTATTGAAAGCATAGACCACCAAGTCCCACATTTCTTTTATTTTGTATAAAATGATCCACAATCATCTGTTTTAATTCATCAATGTCAAGCATAGAGACAATCCATTATAAGGTATCTTATGTAAGATAATGAAAATAGCACAGTTATTCAGACGCCTACCAATTCCTGATTTTTCTTTGTATAATCCAAGGCAGCTCATTGCATTTCCTTTTGTTAAATTCTGTTTTAAATTATTTATTATCTTTAAATTCATTGTACATGACATTTATTTTGTTTATAACCACTTGAATCACAATTATTTGGCCTCAAGAGTATCTTGTTATTTTTCCTAATACTAAACACTTAATATTGTAGATATTTATTTTTATTGGTTATTGTTTTTGTTATATATGACAGTAGAATATATTTTGATATATTTATATAGCATGGAATATATCTTATTCTAATTCTGGGCTCCCTGTCTTGTGGATATAAACAATTGTGAAATTCACTGTGGTGGTATTCATATATGTAGAGGGGAAAATTATATCAGATCCATTTCACTGTTTTTAAATCTTAAACTGTTTTAGTTTCACAATTAGATTAACTTACATTCATGGTTCCATTATCTTCTGTTACTTTTTAATGGGCAACTGCAGTCTAAATTCCTCTTGATTTTTCTTCCTATGAAGATAATATTTTGAAAAAATGCTGATGTTTAACCAAGACTTTCTTAAACATTAAAATATAAATGTTACATAAGGATAACACATGTATAAATGCATGCATTTTTTACATTAATATTTCTTTGAACAAATTGGGATGTTTGTTATGTATAATATTTAATTACTTCTAGAGAAAGTAAATGCACTTTTAAAAATACAGCCTAATTACATAGAAGAAAAAATTTACCCCAAGTCATCTTGTCACAAGATAATGGTTTCAGTTGCATAATGATTGCTTTATAAATCTCTCTCCATGTGTTTCTCTGTGTCACTCTATGTATCATATCAATGCACACATACACATACAAATACCCATGTATGTATACAATACACACATATATATTTTGCATAAATCACTAGTTCAGCCTCCCAAGTGACTGGGACTACAGGAGAACACCACCCTGCCTGGGAGTATAATCTGTTTTTTATTTTTAATTTTTCTTAAATTCAGCCATATGTCAATGGAAAATTTTCTGTGCCAAAATAGACCTCTACTCTTTCTCCTTTTCTTTCTCTCTCTCTTTTATTTTATTTTTTGTGTGTGCTGGAGGTGAACCAGAGCATCATACAATGCTAGGTAAGCAATCTACTGCTGAGTTACATGCCCAGCCCTAAATCTTCAAATGTTTTAATGGTATTTCTTTGTGTTTTTATGCCGCTTTACTCTATTTGATCTCTACTGGTGAACATTAATGACACTACAGTAGATAATATTTGTTGGACTCCTCACGTTCCAGACACTGTGCTTACCACTGAACATGAAGTATTTTGATTAGTTCTCACAACAGTACCTCCTCATCTCCATTTTTGACAAGAGGAAATCGAAGGACTGAGAGGTCAAAGGACTTGCACGTGTTTTGTTTGATAACATGTAGCAGAGTTACATCTGTGTAGGCAAATCAAAACTTCAGGACACATTCTTAACTGCTGTGTTAGCATGTTCCTCTAACTCTGACCTGAAAACAGGATTCAAATTCACTTTAAGACTTGTTTGAAGGTAAATGCCTGGATCCCAATTGATATCTCTTTTAGCTGTGAATAAAATCTAGATAATCTGAATTTAAAGTATGGTCCCCCCAGTTGTTCTCTTTGAATATTAATTAAACCCATTCTTTCTGATTTCTTAATATTTATGTTTACCATTATAATTAACATGATGATGAACATCTTCATTCACAGCCTTTCCTTATTTTCAAATTACCTTCCAAAATACATCTGTCAAATAATAAACACAGTTTTTGACCCGGTTATTCATTTCCTTGTTTGGTTATGTTTCATTTACCTCATTTTCTTTTTCTTATTTTCAGTGACTAAAGATCAATTCACATACAACATAAATGCTTCTTGGATGTTCTTATTCTTTGCCTGCTTGCTATTTCATTTTGATCTTAAGTTTTTGATTTAATTCAAATTACTTCATGCAGTAGTTTACTGATGTAGAAATCAGAGAGGAATGTTTCAGGAACTAGAACTGAGTAGAGGTGTGTGTGTGTGTGTGTGTGTGTGTGTGTGTATGAGTATTTTGTTCTCTGTATATGATAAATGCCTTATGGGAAAGGCCAACTCTCCTTATCTTGATTTATTTGTGTATGAGTTAGGTATCTAGTTTTTCTCATCTCTCAGTTCACTCATATATATTTTGTTCTGTGATACTGGGTTGGGATTCTGCAAACTGCATTTTTAACACTTCCATGTCAGCTGGTTTCGCTTTGAGTTTGAGAAACAGAAGCATTGGAGGGATGTTGTAAAGAGAATGAAGGGGGAAGGTGCTTCTTTGCTATTATCTTACCATCATCTATATCATTTTCATGGCCTCAGTTGTCCTAGACTCCAGCTCCCTTCAACCAGCCTTGCAGGGTCCCTTCAGAGGTACCAGAAGCAGCTCAGAGGCTCCACCTCCTTAAAGTTCTTTCACCATTTCTCTGTACCCTCTTCTGATGTCACCTGGCTGTGTGATGTTTCCTCTTTGACTTTTGTTCCTCCAGTCATTGGTTGGAGTAAGAGGATTGCTGCATCATGCAGTTATCTTTATCTGGGTTATTTCAGTGTTAACTCAGAAAGAAAACCTTCCATATGAAGGCACTTCGACAACAGAAAAAGGCCAACTATTAAAAAAGCTTTCTAATCTTTAGTTTTGGAATGACTTTGCTTTCCTCAAGATTCCTTAGAGCTGGGGTTGTCACTCCATGGTAGAGCACTTGCCTAGCACATATGAGCCACTGGATTTGATTCTCAGCACCACGTAAATAAATACATAAAGGTAGTATGTCCATGGTGAGAGATAGGGGTTTAATTTCATTTTGTTGCATATGGATTTCCAGTTTTCCCAGCACCATTTGTTGAAGATGTTATCTTTTCTCCATTGCATGTTTTCCATCTAGAACTAAAAAAAATTCCTTAGACAGCTGATTATGAAAGTTATGATGACAAAAAAATGCTTCAAAATAGAAGAGTAGGTATTCTCAGGCATCCTATAGCCCTGCTTGACCACTAAACCTTTTCTGTCCCAGTAACAGGTTTGTATTCATTTGCTTTCTAATTTCTATCTGTGTTAAGTTGGCATAAAGCCAACTTTAAAGTCTTTCTTTAAATTAAAGCCAGTAGCCTTATATCTCTTAGAGTATTCCTAATGTTAGGCATGTCAATGACACAGTTATCTGAATTCTAAGATGTTACTGTCTTACAAAAAAGATTTATTTTTGTTTTTGGCAAGAGATTAGGAAAGAAGGTGAATATCTAACTTAAATCAGTGTTCTGCTGACTTGCAACTGAGTTCCACACTTTTTAGAGATGGACCTACATATCTTTTTATTATTGTTATTCTTAATCATTAGGGCCCAAAAGGAAAATGTTTGGTGTTTACCAGTGGTCCTTCTCTTGGGTGGCCATGATCTATAAATTTTGCTCCTCAGCCCTTTATGAATGACATTAGCACTATTTACCCTTTCTCATCTTTACTAGGTTACTTAGCCTTATAGCCACCACTCACACATAGATGATTGCTTCCAAGAGGAATCCTGGGACAAAAATTGTGCTTAATTGTAGGTTGCTCTTTCATTCTTAAATCTCGGCCTCTCATGCTCATAATACCTTGGTGGCTCCCTGATATCTTTTAACCAATTTTGTTTGGTTTAGCAGTTTATCCAGGTTTTTGTTTGTTTTAGTTTTCTTTTCAGCAGGTCATTTGATCTATAACATATAGACACTATTTCCAGAAGTGTAGTTGTATTCAATTGTTTTTAAGGGGGGGAAATTTAATCTTATATCAGCCAAGTCACTCACATGGTCAAACTGTTAAATGATCACTAAGAAGAGCAAAGTAAGCACCTATAATACCAGTGGCTAGGGAGGTTGAGAAAGGAGGATTATAAGTTCAAAGCTAGCCTCGGCAATGGTGAGGACCTAAGCAACTCAGGCCCTGTCTCTAAATAAAATATAAAATAGGGCTGGGGATGTGGCTTGGTGGTTGAGTGCCCTGAGTTCAATCTCTGGTATAACCCCCCCCCCCCAATAAAAGAAGAGCAAAGTAAGATCTTGAGAGTCGATACACAGAGGATTTTGACAAGACTGACCCCTAATCTTTATTTTCCTCATCAGTAAAACAATTGAAATAAAGATCTCTAGGAATCAAAAGTAATAGAAGTTATGGAAAATATTTTGCCTATTGGCATGTTATATAAATATCAGCTGTTATAGTTATTATAAAGTCCTTCCCAAATCTAGTTCTTTTCAATATGGACTCTACTTGTGAGAAGAGTTTGGAGAGTGAGCAAAATATAGAGAGGGGTTATATAACCATACAATCAAAAATTTATAATTGATGTTCTCCATTCTGGTTGCAAAAATAATTCTAATTCCTAAACATTCGAATAAGCTATATCCTAGACGAATAAACCAATGCCTTTCAGGCTTAGACCAATCAATGTAAATTTAGTTACACCTGCTCATATAAACTTTGGATTCTACTGTCAAATGTATAACAGTAATTTATATTTTTTGAGGTTATGTTATAGAATGTCTTGAGTGCTTATCCATGTGCCACGTACACCCAATCTAAACACTTCATGTATTTTCAACTTGTGATAACTCAGTTATCAGATTAACACAGTTACTTTGTATATTTCCATTTTACTTATGAAAAATCAAGGTAAACATGTTGACTAAGTTATTGACTACTTTTCAATAGTGGAGCTGTGGGTTTTTTTAATTAGTGTTTTGTAGATTGTTTAAAGTTAGTGTATTAAAGATACACATGAAGGTAAAATTCCCTGTAGTATAATCATATATGTACATAGGGTAGTTTAGTCAATTTAATTCCACCCTTCTTCCCTTTTCCTGTCCCTTCTCCCTCCCTCTCAATCCCATTCCTCTACTCCACTCTTTTCTATTTCATGGGATTACCCCCTATTTTTCCCTCCCCCCTTATTTTGGTCTAGCTTCTAGATATGAAAGAAAAACTTCAACATTTTACTTTCTAAGTCTGTATTATATCACATCACATAGTACAATGTTTCTCAGCTCCATTCATTTACCTGAAATGTCATAATTTCATTCATCTTTATGGCTGAGTGAAACTCCATTGTGTACATATACCATATTTTCTTTATCCATTCATCTGTTGATGGGCATCTGAGCTGGTTCCATAACTTGGCTATTGTGAACTGTGCTCCTATAACCATTTATGTGACTGTATCACTATAGTGTGCTGATTTTAGTGCTTTGAGATAAATACTGAGAAATGGGACAGCTGTGTCATAAAGCTGTTCTATTCCCAGTTTCTTGAGGAATCTCCATACTGCTTTCCAAAGTGATTGCGCTAATTTGCAGTCCCACTGACAATGTATGAGTGCACCTTTCCCCCGCATTCTCACCAGCATTTTATTATCTGTATTCTTGAAAATTGCCATTGTGACTGGAGTGAGATGAAATCTCAGTGTCCTTTTGATTTGCATTTCCCTAATTGCAAGAGATGCTGAACGTTTTTTCACATGTTTATTGACCATTTGCATTATTTTGAGAAGTGTTTATTTAGTTTTGCTCTATTTATTGATTGGATGTGGTTTTCAGTATTTTGAGTTCTCTGTAAATATTAATCCCCTTTCTGAGATTTAGGTGGCCAAGATCTCCTCCCATTATCTAGGCTCTCTTCATGTTCTTGTTTCCTTTGCTGTGCAGAAGCTTTTTAACTTGATACCATTACACTTATTGATCCTGGGTTTTATTTTTTGTACTTTAGGAATCTTGTTAAGGAAGTCAGTACCTGTGGCAATATGTTGGAGTGTTCAACCAATCTTTCTTCCTAGCAGTTACAAAGTTTGTGGTGTAATTCCTACGTCCTTTGATCCACTGTGGGTTGACTTCTGTACAGTGTGAGAGATGGGGATCTAGTTTCATTCTTCTACATATGGATATTCAGTTTTTATACCATCATTTGTTAATAAGCCTATCTTTTCTCCAACCTATGTTTTTGGCAACTTTGTTGAGTATCAGAAGACTGAGTCTATATGGATTTGTCTCTGGGTCTTCTATTGCATTGATCTTCATGCTTGTTTTGGTGCCATATCATGATTGTTTTGTTACTATAGCTCTGTAGTGTGATTTGAGGTCCAGTATTATAATGCCTCCAGCATGGCTCTATTTGCTCAGTATTGTTTTGTTTATTCTGGGTCTATTATTTTTCTTTCTTTTTTTGGCACTGGGTATTGAACTCAGGGGCACTTGAACACTGAACCACATCTCCAATCCTATTTTGTATTTAGAGACAGGGTCTCACTGAATTGCTTAGTGCCTCAAGTTTGCTGAGGCTGGCTTTGAATTTGTAATTCTCCTGTCTCAGCCTCCCAAGCTGCTGGAATTACAAACATGGGCCACTGTGTCCAGCTTATTATTTTTCCAAATAAATTTTAGAACTGATTTTTTTAGTTTTGTAAAGAAAGTTATTGGCATTTTGATGGGGAATGCATTAGTGTGTTTTCATGGTGATTGCTTTTGGCAGTACAGACATTTTGCTAATATTAGTTTTGCCTATGCAAGAACATGGGATGTCTTTCCATCTTTTAAGGTCCTCTTATTTTTTTTCCTTCAGTATTCTATAGTTTTGATTGTATAGGTCTTGTACCTCCTTGAATGTTAATTAATTAAGGGTTGTTTTTGTTTTGTTTTGTTTTTTAGGTTATTCTGAATGGGATAGTTTTCCTGATTTCTTTCTCAGCAGAATCATTGTTGGAGTATAGAAAGCTGTTGATTTATGAATGTTCATCTTGTATCCTGCTACTTTGCTGAATTAACTTATCAGTCCTAAGAGTCTTCTGGTAGAGTTTTGTGGGTATTCTAGATATAGGCCATGTTATCAGCAAGTAGATAGCTTGATTTCTTTTCCTATTTTTTTCCTTGCCTGAGTTTCAGGAACCATATTAAATAGGAGTGATGATATTGGGAATCCTTATCTTGTTCCTGATTTTAGAGGAAATGCTTTCATTTTTAATCTTGTTCAGTGTGATGTTGGTGTTGGGTTTGTCATCTATAGCCTTTATAATGTTGAGATAAGTTTCTTCTATCCCTGGTTTCTTCATTGGATTTTTGCTTTTGTGAATGATTTGTCTGCATCTTTTGAGATGATCATGTGATTCTTATTTTTGATTCTATTTATGTGGTAAATAAGATTTATTGATTAACATATGTTAAATTAATGTTGTGTCCCTGAGATAAAGCTCACTTAAACATGGTATAAAATTTTTAAATGTGCTTTTTTTTGAATGCTGGTTGCTAATATTTTGTTTAAGATTTTTATGCCCATGTTCATCAACAATATGTTCTGAAACTTAGTTTCCTTGGTATGTTTTTTTCTGTTTTTCAGGGTGATACTGGCTTTAGATAATGAATTTGGCAATGTTCCCTCCCTTTATGTTCCATGGAATAATTTGAGAAGGATTGGGATTAGTTATTCTTTGATGATCTGATAGAACTCAGCAGAGAATCCATCTGGTCTTGGGTTTTATTTCAAAAGATTTTAATTGCTTCTTTAATTTCATTGCTTGATGTTGGTCTATTTAGCTTTCTATTATCCTCATGGTTCAATATGGGCAGGTCATGTGTGTCTAGAAATTTGTCAACATCTTCAGGATTTTCTGGTTTATTCAAATATAAATTTTCATAATAATAACATATAATATTCCTTGAATATTCTAGTCATGGTCTGGTCTCTTAACACCTTTTCTTTATTTTCAAGATTATATACTTTGTCTTCAATGCCTGATAATCTGTCTTCAAAGTGGCCTAATCTCTTGGTAATGCTTTTCATAGTTTCTCTAATCCAGGTATAAAATTGTAGTAATATTCTACAATAGATTGAGAAATTCATTTTTGAAGATTGTAAAATTGCTGTTGCATTATATAGGAACAGAAAAGGAAAGAAGAGAAAAATTGAGACAAAAGAAAAAAAGAAAAATACAAATGAAGATAATAAGAAAAAATGAATGGAGCGGAGTTGGGGCATTAGCTGGTAATGTAACAGGGAAAATATGAGCTAAGAGGAGTAAGTGCAAAACTGAGCGAGGAAAACAAAGAGAATGGTTTCAGTTAATGCTCTAAAACATCAGAAGAAATACAATCAAGTGGGTTGAGGGTGCAGTATCATATCAAAAACTATTGAATCAAAAATGAAGGGTAATATATGTAAGATCAAAACTGATGTTAGAACTATTTATAATAATCCATGCTAAAGTAGAGAAAGAATTTATTTAGTCTTCCTGGTTTAGATTTCATCAGAATTTTGGACCTTTAAAAGATGCTCATCACTCTTCAGCTTTGGATCCTCCTAGAAGTGCTGGGGCACAGGAGCTACTTCCCTGGTTCATATGGATTTCCCACCAGCTGGTTCTTGTTTATCAGCCTAGGGGCTTGAGGTTGCATGCTCTGGTTGAATGCTGTGATGTGTGCGCTGGCTGTTTCTATTGGGTACAGAAGCACAGGATGCAGGGATCTGGGCTGTTGTGCTGATTGCTGTGGGATGATGTGCACTGGATCCCCTGTACCAGGTCGTCTTTAAAGTGGTATAAAACTTAGTGGCTGTCTATGAGCATGGGACCTATGATTGCAGGATCTCTGTGAGTCATCTATGATGCAGAGCCTTCCCATGATCCATGTAGATCACCGGGTTATCTTCCGTATGACTGGGATAAAGTCAGTTAGCTTGCCTGTGTCCTAGCTCCTATTGACTTCATTTGTGAATCACTCACTAGTGTTTGAGCCCCTCTAGTAGGTCTCCTCAAGAGCAATGCTATCTAAGCACTCAGTGGCTGCTTAGATAGGGGCCCATGGGTGCAGTATCTCTGAGGCCTGTCTGTGGTACAGATGTCTCTGCCCAGGCTGATAGAGATCACTGGGATACCATTCCTGTGACTGGAAAAAAGAGTCAGATGGCCCACCTCTGTCTCTGCTCCTACTGGCCAGCCAGAGCGTTGAATTGCAGGCATCCACTCCCCTTAGTTGTAATCTCTTTAGGGTGGTGCTATCCAAGCACCTTTCGCCCTTCTGCAACTATGAGACCTGCAAGTGTAGACTCTCAGTGGGCCTTTTATGGCACAAAAGTCTCTGTTCTGGCTGGTGTATTTCAGAGGAGTTTTACTTGTCACTGCCATGAGGATTGAATGTCAGATGACTAGTGTTGGCCTGAGCTCCTGCAGAGGCTATGCTGAATACTGGGGTCAAGGCTCACAATCCCTGGGAGTGATAATCTCTCAGTTCTGTTCCACCCCACTCATCTTTTCTTTGGTGACAGGAGGGGATTTCAGTAACTTTCAAGAAGAAACAATTCTTCTATAAATTCCTTCTAGATGGGCTCTTGAGACATCCAATTTCAGAGCTATTCCCTCTAGTTTTATTTGTTTCTATCTGAAGGTGGGGACAAGATGTATTGATTTCATTTTTTTTTTTCTAGAGAATCTGGATAGTTGTGAATTCTATAAAATGGCTGCCAAGCCCAATAAAGATTTTAGTCCATGATTTGGGCCAAACTGCTCAATCTCTTTAACTGTCTTTGCTCTTCCTGATGTGTTTTAACTTGATCTACTTCTCATCTATTGTTAAGAAGTAAGCTTATGTAATTTTCTTCTTTCTCACTTTATTACCCTTCTCCACTGACCCCAACTAGGTCTGGGTTTGGGATTAAGAAATCCTTTCTTTATTTTCTGCTCTGGTTACAAAAATAAATAAATAAATAAATAAATAAAATAAAATAAAATTAAAAAATAAAAAAAATAAAACAAACTTGCAAGTTATTCTAAGTCTGAAACTGTCTGATGTTGAGTTTTGAAGTGTTTACTCTGTTAATCACCTCTCTAGTCAGCTATTGTTTCACTGCTTTCTTTCTGAGCTCTGAAGGATTCAGATTATGGCCTAGATCCACTCAGCCATCTTCAGTCTATTGCACTTTGAATTCTAAATAGAGAGGCCATATTCTTAACTACTATTTTATATCAGAATGGTGTCAAATTTTTTTTAAGAATTACAAAATAGTGGTGACATCAAAACATGAATTATAGAACTATAAATGAAGTCATCAAAGAAAGATAAATGCCATATATATATATATATATATATATATATATATATATATATATGAATAATTTATAGGAATTTCTGTTTCTTTCAGATTTAATTGGTACTAAAATATAGTTTAAATATCATGGAATTCTTATCAGTTTAAATTAGAATTCATTAAGCCTCCAAATCACATTAATAAGCATACTTCTTGGCCAGGCATGGTGGTGCATGCCTGTAATCTCAGCAGCTTGGGAGGCTGAGGCAGGAGGATCCAGAGTTCAAAGCCAGCCTTAGCAACTGTAAGTCACTAAGCTACTCAATGAGACCCTGACTCTAAATAAAATACAAAATAGGGCCGGGGGCATGGATCAATGGTCAACACCCCTGAGTTTAATTGTTGGTACCCCACTCCCAAAAGAATGCTCCTTTATTTAACAAAGGCATACCACTTATTAAAAAAAATAAAAGTTGTTATCCTGAAGCCAAGAGATAAGGATACACTCTGTAAATAATTGCTTAAAAGCATGATGTTGTTTTAAATTTGATTCAGAATTTATCCTGGTTTTATTTGAATAATCAGGAGATGGACATTGCTAAATTTCTATGGGAATGGCATGACTTAAGAGACAATACATTATTTTATGTGCTAGAAAGACTATCAGAACCTAGAGAAGATTGCTTCTAAGTAAGAGCTCCATTATAACTGTATCAAACACTGTTACAGTGGTTTCTGTCAACACTACACATCATTTATAGATACATTAAGTCCTTTTAGTTGTGAAGTGAGTTAGATGAAAACAAGTGGTGGGAATTGGTGTTTTTCTTTTATGGACTTAAGCACATTTATTGATCAATTTATTAGTCACAAATTATTTGTTAGAACAAAATTGACACCAATAGTTTAGATATTTGTTGATTTGTGATCTTTAAAAGAGTATTCATCTCACTAAGAATATCAAAATTTGACTGGTAATTTTTATAATACCTGTGAAATAACTCTCTTCAGATCTATTATAAATCAGGCTACTTACCTCTGCTTTCTTATTATAAATAAATTTTTCACAGTAGAAATAGTTGGCTCAAAATCCATGACTCATTCATCATTCAATTACTATGTAATTGTCTTTTAAAAATTAGTGAAAATGATATGGATAACCATAGTATCTTTTTATATCCTTCAAAACCCAGCAATATAAAAACTAATCAGGTAAATTTTTAAAATGCAGATATATTAGGATTTTCCAGAGGAACAGAATCAACAGGAAATATGATTATAAAACAGGGATTTATTAGATTGGTTTACACCACCAGAAGCTGGATAGTCTACTATGGTCATCTGTAGCCTGGAGAGCTGGAGGAACCAGTAGCTGCACATTCCAAGAATCTGACACCCCAGAACAAGAGGGATCAATTATACTACCCCTGAAGTCTGAGACTGAAGTCTTTTGGAAACTTCCTGGAGAACCACTGGCAGAATCTGCTTTGGAAGAGTGAAGGAACAAGAGTCTGAAATCTCCCAGCAGCAATCAAGAACTTTTCAAGAAGACTCAAGGTTGCATCTGCTACTGCTTCCTTGTTCTTCTCACCTTTATTCCACCCAAGCCTCCAGCCTATTGGATGGTGCTGCCCATAGTTAGTGAGGGTCTCCACTCCAGTTCCCTATCTCACATGCCAGTCATTCCTAGATATACCCCCACTGACACAGCAGAAGCCTCTTAACCTTTGGCATCTCTTAATCCAGTCAAGTTGACAATTCAAATTAATCATTACCACAGATTTCCAAGTTCCGTATCCAGTGGATGTTTAACTTATACCACACGTGGAAATCTGAAGTTTTTTTTTTTTTTTTTTTTGTTTGTTTGTTTTTTCCCTACAAAAAGATTTAGGAACCACTGTGGGTTTTTTTTGTTTTGCTTAGTTTTGTTTGAGAAAACACAGCATAATCTAACTTTGGAATGGAACATACCTGGGTTTAAACCAAGTTGTTCAAAATATTGAAACTTTCTATTCATGAATAATTCAATCTTTTTATTTTTAAAATGCAGATTAAAAAACTATTCTTATGATATGTTACAATATTTTTAAACAATGCATATTATGCAGCCAGCACAAACAATAATTGGTTCTTAATAACTAGGAGGACTTCCTGCTATGAAATGTTATGATATTCCCTCTCTTCAGCAGAAAAATGAAAATAAATATTTAGTTTTTAAATACTTTTAAATACTAAGCACAATTAAAAAATAGTAAGCTTGCAAAATTTTTGACCATATCACAAATGACTCTTGTGAGCCAACTACAGCAAACCACAGGGTGTTAACCAGACTTGGAGATGTGCACATTAAGTCTCCTAGTTCTGAAACTCCACCATTTTCCTCGTATCTGTGGATAGAAAATGTCTTCAGTTTGTTATTATCCATATTGGATGCCCTCCAGAAACAACACTGTTGTAATTCAAGACTCTTCATAGTTTGATGTCATCATGTCACATGGCATTATTTCCTGAGTTTTAGGGGTCCTATTGAGAAAGTTAATGCCTGTGTTGATATGCTGGAATGTTGCCCCAGTGTTTTCTTCTGGGAGTTGCATGATTTCTAATTCCTAGGTAGGTCTTTGAACCATTTTGAGAT
This sequence comes from Marmota monax, assembly GCF_021218885.2. Taxonomy (NCBI): domain Eukaryota; kingdom Metazoa; phylum Chordata; class Mammalia; order Rodentia; family Sciuridae; genus Marmota; species Marmota monax. The sequence goes on from NW_026692781.1 coordinate 2,038,814, forward strand.
GATTTTTATGTAGGGTGTGAGAAAAATGTCTAGTTTCATTCTTCTATACATGGGCAACCAGTTGTGCCAGCACCATTTGTTAAAAAGGCTGTCTTTTTTTCAATGTTTATTTTTGGCACCTGTGTCAAAAATGAGATGACTGTAGATGCATGGGTTTATCTATGAGTATTATATTCTGTTATCAAATGTGTCTCTGTGTCTGTTTTAATGCCAGTACCATGAAATTTTTGCTACTAGTCAATAATAAATAGGAGTGGTGAGAGTGGACATCTGTTTCAGATTTTAAAGAAAATGCTTTCATTTTTTCCTTATTTACTATGAAGTTGGCTTTGGGGTTTTCACATATAGCCACATGATGTTGAGGTCAGTTCCTTCTGTTCCTAGGTTCTTCAGTGTTTTATCAAGAATAGATGCTGAATTTTGTCAAAGGCCATCTCTGCATCTGCTGAAATGACTAAATTATTTTTGTCCTAAATTCTATTATGTATTCAATTATAGTTAGCTTATATATTTTTTATGAAACTTTTTTTATTGGTTGTTCAAAACATTACAAAACTCTTGACATATCATATTTCATACATTAGATTCAAGTGGGTTATGAACTCCCATTTTTACCCCAAATACAGATTGCAGAATCACATCGGTTACACATCCACATTTTTACATAATGGCATATTAGTAACTGCTGTATTCTACTACCTTTCCAAAACAATTTTTGCAACTAAATTTTTGCAACTACAGAATATTGGTCTGTAGTTTTTCATTCCTTAATATGTTCTTATCTGATTTTTGTGTAAGTGTGATACTGACTTAGTAGAATGAATTTAGAAGTGTTCTATCCTTTTTTAATTCATAGAATAATTTGAGGAATATAAGCATTAGTTATTTTATAAAGGGTTGGTAGAATTCAGCCAAAAATATATCTGGTCCTGGGTTTTTCTTTGTTGGAAGGCTTTTTATTACTGCTTCTATCTCATTACAAGTTATTGGTCTGTTTTGATTTTCTGTGTCCTCTTCATTCAATTTTGAAAGATTGTATTTGTCTAGAATTGTACCCATTTTTTTCTAGGTAGTCCAATTTATTGGGGTATAGTTTTCAAAATAATCTCTTAATGATTTTCTAAATTTCTGTCATGTCTGTGGTGATAACTCCCTTTTTATTTCTAACTTTATTGATTTGGACTCTCTATCTCTTTCACTTTCATGATGAATTTGGTTAAGGGCTTAACAATCTTGTTTATCTTTTCAAGACAATTGTTTATTTCATCAATGCTTTGTGTTATTTTCTTATTTTCAAGTTCATTGATTTCAGCTATGATCTTAATTATTGCCTTCCTTCTGCTGATATTGGAATTAGTTTGTTCTTTTCCAAGAGACTTGAGAAGTATCATCAGGTTATTTATTTGGGATCTTTTTGATTTTCTAATGTAGGCACTCATAGATACAAACTCTCTATTTAGAACTGCTTTCATAGTGTCCCAGAGGTTCCTGTATGTTGTTGTATTATTAATTTGATTTTAAAATTTTTAAAATTTCTCTCCACATCTTTACCTATTAATTATTAAAACCTGTATTGTTCAAATTCCCTGTTTATTTTCTGTAGGACTTATTTGTGTTGATTTCTAATTTTATTCTATTATAATCTCATAAGATGCAAATAATCATATATATTATATATGTATTCCATATATTTATATTTATCATATAAATATAATAAATAATATGTTTTATATATTTCATACATATATAATATATATTATATCTATATATTTTGTATCTCTCTATGTATATATTTCATATATATATTTTATATCTGTCTCTATATTTTATATCTGTCTCTATATATTTTATATCTGTCTCTCTATATTTTATCTATGTAAATATTTTTATCTCTCTATATGTTTTATCTCTCTATATTTTAATCTCTCTCTATATATTTTATCTCTCTATATATTTTATCTCTCTATATATTTTATCTCTCTTATCTCTATATATTTTATACCTCTCTATATTTTATCTCTATATTTTATGTATAAATTTTATCTCTCTCTATATATTTTATCTCTATATACTTTCTATCTCTCTATATCTCTCTATATTTTATATATATATATATATCTGTATATTTTATATCTCTCTATATATTTTATATCTCTATATATATTGGATATCTCTATATATTTTATATCGCTATACATTTTATATATCTCTCTATATATTGGATATATCTATATATTTTTTATATCTCTCTCTATATTTTATATCTCTATATATTTATCTCTTTCTATTTTATATCTATATGTATTTTATATATCCCTATATATTTTATCTCTCTGTATTTTATATCTTTCTATATATTTTCTTTCTCACTTCTCTATTTTATCTCTCTCTATATTTTATCTCTCTATTTTATGTATGTGTGTGTGTGTGTGTATATATATATATATATATATATATATATATATATATATATATAATATCTCTCTATATTTTATATATCCATATATAAAATTTACTGAGTTACTTTGTGGTCTAAAATATGGACAGGGTTTCATGAGCTTCTAAAAAGAAAGTGTGTCTAGGTATTGTGGGGTAAAATAGTCTTAGTGTCTGTTATGTTCATTTGATGTATTATATTTTTCAGGTCCAAAGTATCTCTACCAAGCTAATGTTTAAATGACCTATCTAATGGTTAGAGATGTGTGTTGAAATTTTCTAGGGTTACTGTACTTGGGTCTATCAGAGGTTTTAATTCTAGTAGTGTATCTTTTATGTATATAGTTGCACCCACATTTGTCAAATAAATATTTCTTCTTCTTATACCTTCTTGTTGAATAGTTCCCTTTATCACTCTGAGGTGATTTTCTTTGTCTCTTCTGATTAATTTTGATTTGAAGTCTGCTTTGTGAGATATGAGATAGCCACTCCTGCTTGTTTGGGGTCACCATTTGCATGTTATATCAATTTTCACCATTTCAACTTCAGCCGGTGGCTCTTTTTGCTTGTATGGTGTGTCTCTTGTAACCAACATGGTTGGAACTTATTTTTTAATCCATTCTGCCAGTCTATAACTTTCAATTGAAAAGTTGAGACCATTTACTTAATTGTTATTATAGACAGATGTTTTCTAAATTTCCATAACTCTGATTTATTTATATTATTTATTTTTTTCTGTTTTTTAAATTTACATAGCTACTCTTCAAATGATATTTGTTCATTTGTAAGATCTAAGGTTTGTTTTTGATCTTTAAATTTTGTTATGCTGGCTTAGTAGTCATAAAATCTTTTAGTTTTTGCTTGTCTTGGAAGGTTTTTATTTTACCTACAATTTAAACGGTAGCTTTGCTGGATATAGCAATCTTGGTTGACAGTCATTTTCTTTCAGGACACAGAATATATAATTCCACGTCCTCCTAAGTCATAGAGCTTTTGCTGAGAAATTGGAAGTTATTCTGATTAGCTTGTCTCTAAATGTGACTGACATTTTTCTGAGGCTTTTACATTTCTATCCATTTTCTGTATGTTAGGCATTTTCAATTATAATGTGTCACAGAGAGGTTCTTTTTTGATCTTATCTGGGATTCTGAATGTATCCTCTATATGGATGTCCTATTCAAGTCTGAATGTTTGGAAAATTTTTTATTATTATTTTCCTGAATAATGTATCAGTTTCAACAGCCTGCATCTCAGAGCCCTCCTTAATTCCAGTGATTCTTAAATTTGCTCTCTCAGTGTTGTCCCAGCATTTTTGTAAGTTGTGATCATGGTTACTTATTTCCTTTTTAAAATACTGTTAGAAGGTTCATGGCTCGAAATTTTGTCCTCTACCTCTGAGATCCTATTTTCAGCATTGTCTACTCTGTTAGAGAACTTGCAGATGAAAATCTTATTTGATGTATTGTGTCATTCATTTCCAAGATTTTTGCTTGGTTTCTTTTCAATATCTCTATCTCTGTATTGAATTTCTTATTCATACCCTGTACTTCTTTTTTATTTTTTTATTTTATTTAATAAAATAAAATTATTGATCCTTATTAATATTTTATTTTTTATTCAAATTACTTGTACATGAAAGTAGAATGCATTTTGACATGTCACACATAAATGGAGTATAACTTTTCATTCTTCTGGTTGTATGTGATATAGAATTACACCAGTTATGTAATATATGCATATAGTATAGTAATGTCCAATTTATTCTACTGACTTTCCTATTCCCATTCCCCATTGTTTCCTTTCATTCCCCTTTTGCTAATCCAAAGTACTTCTATACTTTGCTGCTCTCCCTCTCTTTTTTGTGAACTTAGCATCAACACATCAGAAAGAACATTCAGCATTCAGTTTTTTGGGATAGGCTTATTTTACTTACCATGATACTCTCCAGCTCTAAACATTTACTAGCAAATGCCATAATTTCATTCTTCTTATGGCTGAGAAATATTCCATTGTGTACATATATACCACAGTTTCTTTATCCATTCATCTATTGAAGGGCATCTATCTTGCTTCTACAGTTTAACTATTGTGAATTGAGCTGCTATAAATGTTGATGTGGCTGCATCACTGTTGTATGCTGATTTTAAGTCCTTTGACTATAAAATGAGGAGGGGGATAACGGGGTGTAATGATGGTTCCATTCCAAGTTTTCTGAGGAATATTAATACTGTTTTTCAAAGTGGTGTAATCTATTTGCAGTCCCACTAGGTATATATGAGGGTACTTTTCTTGCACATCCTCACCAACCTTTATTATTGCTTGTATTCTTGATAATTGCCATTTTGACTGGAGTGAAATGAAATCATAGAGTAGTTTTGATTGATACTTCTCTAATTGCTAGAGATGTTGAACTTTTTTTTTTTCATATATTTGTTGATTGATTATATTTCCTCTTCTTAGAAGTATCTGTTCAGTTCTTTGCCCATTTATTGATTCGGTAATTTTCTTGTTGTTGTTAAGTTTTTTAAGTTCTTTATATATCCTGGAGATTGATGCTCTATTTGAGGTGCAAGTGGTAAAGATTTTCTTCCATTCTCTCTCTAGGCTCTCTCTTCACATTGATTATTTCCTTTCTGAGAAGATTTTAAGTTTGACACCATCCCATTTATTGATTCTTGATTTTTACTTCTTTTGTTTAGGAGTTTTGTTAAGAATGTCAGTTCCTAAAGCCAACATGGTAGATATTTGAGCCTACTTTTTCTTCTATTTGGCACAGGGTGTCTATTCTAGTGCCTAAGTCCTTGATCCATTTTGAGTTGAGATTTGTGCAATGCGAGAGAGAGGGGTTTGTTTTTATTTTGCTACATATGGATTTCCATTTTTCCCAGCACCACTTGTTGAATAGGCTATCATTTCTCCAGTGAATGTTTATCGTGCCTTTGTCTAGTATGAGAGAACTATATTTATGTGGATTTGTCTCTATTTCTGCTATTTGGTAACATTGGTCTATGTGTTTGTATTGGAGCTAATACCATGCCATTTTTGTTAGCTTGTAGTATAATTTAAGGTCTGGTACTGTGATGCTTCCTGCTTCACTTTTCTTCCTAAGGATTGCTTTGGGTATTCTGGGTCTCTTATTTTTCCAAATGAATTTCATGATTGCTTTTTCTATTTCTATGAACAATGTCATTGGGATTTTAATAGGAATTGCATTAAACTGGTATAACTTTTGGAAGTATGGCCATTTTTACTATGTTAATTCTGCCTAACCAGGAGCATGGGAGATTTTTCCATCTTCTAGATGCCAAGCAAGAATTCTATTATCTAGCAAAATTAAGCTTCAGATTTGAATATGAAATAATAATTTCCCATGAATATGAAATAAACAACAGTTTAAAAAATTCACAATTAGCCTCTACTACAGAACATTCTCAACAAAATATTCCATCAAGAAGAAATAAAGGAAAAAAAGTAAAAACCAGCAAAGGGAGGAACTATAGTAGAGGAACTGTCAATTAAAGGAGAAACCAATTCAAATTAATAACCAGAAATAAACCTTGAGTATTAATGCATTAAACTCATCAATTAAAGGACAAAGACAGCAAGATTGGATTTAAAAACAGGACCCAACATATGCTGTCTTCAAGAGACTCACCTGATAGGCAAAGACATCCACAGACTGAAGGTGAGAGAATAGGAAAAAAAAATTACCCTCACATGGATGTAAAATCAGATAAAATTCAGGAGATGAAAGATCACTTTTAAAAAAAGATAGAGATACTGAAAACAAATCAAGCATAAATCCTCCAAATAAAGGCAGCAGTAAACCAAATTAAATGGAAATGGAAAAATTATCCACTTTGATATTTTTGGGATCAGTTGATGGTGAGTTATGAACTTTGGAAGGTGTCGTGTTTCCTTGTTTTACATATTTCTTGTCCTGTGCTGAGTTTTATATGTCTGTTTGGAAGGATTTCCCTTCCAATCTTATATGTAAACATTTTTAAGGCATAGTCTTGTCAAAATGGCTAACAGTGATCTACATTGAGACCTCCTTGTAGGTGCGGTGTCCAAAAGTTTTGTGTTAGAGCAAAATCAGAGAATTAAGAGTGGATATCCATGAGTGGCAACTGAGGGTTCACCCCTACTTTTAGGTTTTTGCCTCTTCTATTCTTTGTAAGAAAGTAAAGCTAAAGTTTGAGTGTTGTTAAATTGTGTGTGGAACAAGGTTCACTGTCTTTTAGTTGAGTTTAGTTCAGAAACAGGATCTCTACCCTGCAAACTTGCTGTGTCCTTTTAAGTTCCCAGCACCTCACAGAATAGGGGGAAACAAATAAATAAACAATTAATGCAAATAATATACAGCCTTAAAATATATTCCTGCTTGCCAATATGACATATACAATGTTACTATCCACCCCCCCCCCAAAAAAAAAATCGCAGAAATGGTGGGGTCAGCAATTGCCAATAGCAAAACCAGTGACAAAACACTAGATTTGGCATTAAAGCAAACAAGCGTGTCAACTATGTCATTAATAGCAATAAAATTGCAATAGCACAAATGGTAGGGACAGAAGATATATAGACAAATTAGTTATAAAATATGGTAAAAATACAGTTACTTAAGGGAAAAGGAAGTGTGTTATGAAGGTAGCAAAGTTTACATTTATCAAAAAATGAACAGAGAGAATGGAGAAGCTGATGAGAAGGATAAAAACTAAGAGAAACAAAGGGAGAGAGAATATGAGATCAAGAAAATATGACTATTAGCAGGAAAAGAAAAGACAGAAAGATAAACAAGAGAAATACACAAATGAAAATAAAATTAAACCAAAAATCCCAATCCTTAAAAGACAAGGTAAGGAAAAATAGCTATATCCTAAGATTGAGAAAAAAAACAAAATATGTATATATGACATGAACCAATTGACACAGCAACAATGCACACACAAAGATTCTTAATAAAAAAATGAATTGTCTTCACTGAGGTAGTCAAGTTAGTCAATGAGAATTGATGGCTACTATCTATACCCAACTCTCTTTCTGTTTGTTTTTATGTTATGGTGGGGGAGGGGGAGAGGGATAAAGTGGGCAAGGGTTGGGGCAGTTAACCTCTTCCTCTTTTTGTGTTGCTCACCAGTCTGCCAGTTTGAATCGCCTAAGACTGATGCTAATATTAATAACTCATCTTCTCTTTTCACCAGTATAAGGTATGATGAAATGGAAAGTACTGTCAGTTGGAGTTTTATCTGCACAGACCAAATTTATACTCCCAGGCTGGGGTTGCTACAGAATTCTATAGGAGAAGTTTTGAAGGCTGAGTCTTAGATCTAATCAGGCCTTAGAGGATCTGTTCTGGTATCAGTTCTGAAGGAATTAGATCAACATATCCCTAGGGCCTGGCAGTTGCCAATCTCTTTTAGGAGGCTGGATCTCAAGAATCCTCTATACACTCTGTTGCTCAGGAACACAGCCTTCCCAAGTTTAATCCCTGGGTGTATTTATACTTGCCTATTAAAATTCCTGAACCATTTCAGCAGGTCATCTAAGCTGACAGATTCAAAGGATATGTGAGTTGGGCTCCCCTTCACTTTTCTGAATCCCACTGAATCCCCCTTGAATTCCCCTGGCTACAATCTTCTCTGTGCCTATTTCATTCATGTTTTGCTAGGTATACCCTAGACTTACTAAGACAGTGTGGCATTGTTGGCTATAATATCCCAGCTCCCACAGCAGCAGCTGCTCAAAATGACTCCTGTCTCAGGTCTCCATAGCCAGTTGAGAAACACAGAGCCCTTTTCAAGTACAGTGAAGCCTCTGGATCCTTTAAATTCAGGCTGTTTTGTTGATTTTAAGTTTTTCTTAACCAAATCTGTCCATAGTTGTCGCGACCCCTTGCCCGCAAGGAAGACGCAACTCAGGAATCTTCTTTCAGCAGTTTATTCAGGCCCTTGATATTTCTTCTTCTCTCCCTCGGATGCCCCTCCCAGCCTTAATAAAGCATCTCAAGCCCCAATGCGAAGCTGCTACGTGGAGCTTTCTCATAGGGTAGTGAAAAACCATGCGCCAACTCTCCCAAATAAGGAGTTGTTTGTCACAGACCACAGCGGAGCCAGCGCCATCTTGTAATGGCGACCATAGTCTGCAGAAACGGCAGAAGCGGCTCACCACACATAGTGTTTCTCTTGGAACTCCCCCTCCCCTCTGTGGTGAACCAGTGCTGCTTACTGCTGCCTCTGCCACAACCAGCTTAACTCCAGTGTAGTCTTTCCTCTTTGTTTAATATACCCAAATTTCCAAGTCTCTAAGACACTCTGACTGAGACACTCAGACTGTCCAATATTGAACTTTGGTGAAATCCTTCTTTCACCCCTCTACTAAGAAGAAGTATTCCCACTGCTTGAAACCTAAGCTACAGAGCAACTGGGGATGCAACCTTCCTATAATCTGCCATCTTGGATCTCCTAATCTATTAATTTCTTGAAATGTCATTTGAAAAACAGAAGTTGCAGATTCAAATAATTTCTAAGAAAAATGTTGTATACTTACTTTAAATAATGAAGTGACATTATGTGGTTCTAAATAAGCATATGTGATGAATTAGAGAAACTGAAATTAAACACTAATTTAATCCTGCTCTTATAATGATTTTACAGACCACAGTCCACTAAATCTGCTTCTTCTTTTCAAGTTCAAGGAATCCAATTTTCTTGCCCACAAAACAGATTCTAAGAAGGAATAAAATAATGCAATGGGGCTCTCACATCAGTCTATTCTCTGGCACACAGTGATGTAATATTTAAGTGAAAATGGGCAATTAGTTCACCAAATGCTTCTATAAGAGGCTATATTCTGCAGTTGCAATTAGACATAGAGAACATCATCAAGATGAATTTCTGCAAACAAAGAATATGAAATAATACAAGGGAAGTAGTCGTTCACTACCAACTCTCTAGACACAATGTGATGGGTGTTCTCAAGCCCAGTGATGATAACCCTAGAAGATGCACTTATACCACCTCAGTGGACACCAGTATACCTTATTACTGTAAGGGTAGCTAGGACACATCCGTATTTAGGTTCATGATGACACTGAAACCAGAGGGACTTTGAGTATCAGTTAAGTTTTCAAATAAAAATAAAACTAGGACTAATATTTGTGTACAGCTATAGCCACTTTGGTCTTCATTCCAACTGACCTGTAATGATTTAGTGCAACACTTTCAGAGCATTACAGTCAAGCACCCCCATGTGGTCTCAGGTTGAATAATTCTGTGTAAGCAACATAATAAAAAATAATGACTATTAATGACCTCTGAATGTCATTGCTCTATCATTTATTCCTTCTTCTCTCCTTTCATCTGTGTTACTAGCTTAATGTAAAGATCAGCAGACAGATTTATTGTGTAAGTATCATCAAGCTACTCCAAGTGATTATACCAGAAGGGTCATTATTTTGAAGAGCTATTCTGAAATTCCAGCTGGTTCTAAATTATTCTGAAGGAGTCATGGTTAAATCTAAATAACTAAAACAGTTTTCTTGGAAGGATTTTAGGAAAGATTTTAAATAAATTATGCTTAATTCATATATTAGAATGATCACATACTAGGGTAATAGTGAAGTAGCTCTGTATAGCCCTTTGACTACTCAGTGGCTAGGATGGTATGCTATTCCCAGATTTTGGTGGGAACATTTGCTTCCTTTTCCCTCTGTTAACTTAGTACACACTAGAAAAGTCTAATATTTTTTTTTCAACTATCAGGTAATTTGTACCTCTTGCCAGACTCATCTAAACACTGTGTAGATTACCTGTTGGCACTAACATACTGCAATATCCTTGGATTTAGAGATCTTCTGAGACACAGTAGGGACAGGTGTGTGAGCAGAATGCATTTTCCAGCTGCACTGAAGATATGTTTAGATTAAACCTTCAGTAATCCCTCATCTTCATGGTCATAAGACCTATGAAAAATTTAAAGTATTTCTTCATTAAGCTAAACTTGAGTTTACTGGAGTTATAAGTTCCCCAAAAGATATGTTGAACTCCTCACCCTGATATCTGAGAATGCGGCTTTCTTTGGAAACAAGATCTTTGCAGATGTAATCAAGTTAAAATGAAGTCATTAGTATAGGTACTAATGTAATGTGAGTGTTGTCCTCTTAAAAGAGGAAAGATACCACACAAAGACAGACACACAGGAGAATGCCATGTGACAAGAGGCAGAGATTAGAAGTGATGCATTTGCAATCCAGGAAACACCAAGGATTGATGGATAGAAGATAGAAAGAGGCAAGGAAATATTTTTTCTCAGTGAGTTTCGGTGGAAAAATAGCTTTTCTGATTTTGAAATTCTAACCTTAAAAAATAATGAAACAATACAGGTCTGTTTTTTTTCTTTGTTTGAAGATAATGCTACAGATTTTTATTTTTCAAAGCCTCTACTTCTCATTAACTTTTAAACTCTGCTTTTAAGTCAAATCAGGAGACAATTTCAGAGAAAGATATATATATATATATAATCTTTCATCTCTATATATGAAATATTATATATAGTATATATAAATATATATAGTATATATAGTATATGTATATTTCTATATATCATATGTGTGTATATCTATATGTATATATAGAGAGAACATGCTTGCATGGGATGGGGAAGTAACTTTAAAAAAGGAAGAGAAACACATTTTAAAAATTCAGGTAAAATTTTGAGGAAAAATTTTATAGGGGGAAACCTCTCCTTTTTAGTTTTAAAATGCAAATTCAAAGAAATATCAAATTTGTTAATACTCAGTTCTGTGGCCCTTTTTATGGAAGTAGTAGGAAATGAACCTAAATGAGATTTCTCTTATTTTAACCATGGCATGTTTATATTTAATATATATCTTTACAACTTTATAAAAGCTTAAAGAAAGGAAAAAAATATATATATTGCAAATATACACATAAACATAAACCAAAATTACCCTCCTTCTGTTGGTAACAAATTAACCTACCTTTTATGTTTTGGTCCTGAAATGTTCCCCAAAATTCCCCAAAGTGTCATGTATTAAAAGCTTGTTTCCCAATGAAACAATGTTCAGAGATGGAAATTTGGGGAATTGATTGGGCCTTGAGGGCTCTGACCTCATCTATGGATTAAACCATCAAGGAATTCACAGCTAAATAGACTATCATGAAGCGATGGAAAATATAAGAGGTGAGACCTAGTAGAAGGGAGTGGATCCATGACAGTTTGTCTCTGGGGCTATGACTTGTCCCAAGCCCCTTCCTTTCTCTCTAATTTATTGCTACCAAGAGGTAAGCAGCTTTCTGTTACCATGTACTTTTGTTGTGATGTTTCTGCCTTGGAGCAGCCAACCATGGACTGACACCTCTAAAAACCTGAGTCTCTAATTTGTTTTACTTAGATATCTTTTCACAGTGACAAAAAAACTGACTAACATAATACCTAGTTTGGAGATAAAATTCAGTGAATCTAACACATTTAGAGAGATTTAAATTATAAGAGAAGTTCAAGGGAAAATTCACCTAATCTGAAGCTTATTGATGACCAGTGTGCAGCATTTGCCTAATTCATAAATGTTGAATAAAATAAATGATGAATAAAATTTTCATCAGGGCAAGTGATAGATTATACATTCATCTCTTTATCTGATTATTACCACATGTTTTAGTCAGCATTTTCACTGCTGTGACTAAAAGACCCAACTAGAACAATTATAAAGGAGGAAAAGTTTCTTGAAGGGCTCAGTGTTTCAGAAGTCTCAGAACATAGCTGGCTCCAGTCCTGGGGCCTAAAGGTGAGACGGAACATCATGGCAGAAGACTGTGGTAAAAGGAAGCAGCTCACAAGATGATAAGAAAGCAAAGAGAGAGGTCTCCACTTGTCAGATATAAATATATGCGCCAAAGCCACTCCCCCAATTCTCACCTTCTCCAGCCACACCCTACCAGTTCAGTTACCACTCAGTTAATCCCGATCAGGGGATTAATTCACTGATCTTGTTAAAACTCTTACAACCCAATCATTTCTCCTGTAAACCTTTTTGCATTGTCACACATGTGAACTTTTGAGGGACACCTCACATCCATACCATAATACCACATATAAATCCAAGATTCAAGCATTGAGAAGTACTATAAACTGAGTGAAATATATGAAGGTCTACCTTTCTTTCTTCAAATAGTCATTATATTCTTAAACAAAAGACTATTTAGATATATAAATATGGAAAAGAAACCTTCATCTAGAAGGAACATCTATTAGCTTTCTGTTTCTGGACAAAATACCTAAGAAAAACAAGTTAGAGGAGGAAATGTCTATTTTGCCTCAGTCTCAGAGCCTTTACTTTATGATCACCTGGCTTTAAGGCAGAACATTATGGTGGATGGGCATGCTAGAGGAAAGCTGCTTACCTCATGGCAGCCAAGAATTAGCAAGAAAAGGACTGATGACAAGATATACCCTTCCATGGTATACCCCAGTGACCTACTTCTTACATCCAGGCCCTGCCTCCTAGAGTTGCCACCACCTCCCAGTAATACCATCAAATTTTTGATTGTTATGGTTTAGGTATTAGGTATCCCCCAAAGCTCATGTGTGAGACAATACAAGAATATTCAAAGGTGAAATGATTAGGTTATGAGAGCCTTAGCCTAATCAGTGCATTAATTCACTAATAGGGATTAAATAGATGGTAATTGTAGGCAGGTTGGATATGGCTGGAGGAGGCACATCACTGCAGCATGCCTTTGGGGGTATATATTTTGTTTGTGGTGAGGCCACTTCTCTCAGCTTTCTGATTATCATGTCCTGAGCTAGTTTCCTTCAACACACCCTTCCACCCCACAGTGAGATGCCTCACCTCAGGCACAGAGCAATGGAGTCAGTCATCTATGGACTGAGTCCCCTGAGACTGTGAGCTCCAAAATAAACATTTCTCCCTCTCAAATTTTTCTTGTCGGGTCTTTGGTTACAGCAATGAACAAGCTGATTAAGACACTAATTAATGGACTAATTTACTGAGAAGGTCAGAGCTTTCATGAACCAATCACTTCCCAATAATTCAACCTCTGAACACTGCTGCAACAGGGACCAAGCCTTTAACAAATGATCCTTGTGGGTATGTTGCAGATCTCGGAGACAACAGGACAGAACACACCATTGGAAAAACAGAGAGTAGGTACAATAAATAGGAAGTGGCTCAGGTGGGATGGAGCATATGGTTTACGAAAAAGAAAAGTGGAAATAAGCTTGATGAATTAGTTGGAGAAGTACTATTGAAGAATCTGAACAGCTATTAATAATATTCCACATTAATAAAATATTTAACATTTGCCCTATACTCACTTTGCATGCACCAATTATTTAATCATCACAATAATACTCAGATAGGTGCATCATAATTATGTAGACCATGATATGGAGTCTCAGTGAGGTTAAGTGACTTTCTCAAGGGTAACATTTTGCAATCCTTAGGACTGGAATCTAAACAGTAGTGTTTGAGAGCTCTAAACTACTGTGTAATATAGGCATTCTTAAAAAATGCCTAAGTGAAGAGTGAAATAATTTGACATTTTTTTTGGGCAGGCAATGACATAATGCCTAATTATAATAGAGTACTTACTATGTGATAACCACTCTGCTAAGCAATTCACATGCATTATCTAATTTAATCATCACATTAACTAAGGTGCAGAAAATTATAGAGGCAAAATAATAAAGTTTACCAAAATATAGAAATAACATTTTGAGGAAAATATCTGCACATTGTATATTGGACAAAAGTAAAGAGGTAAGAGGAAAGAAAATCGGCTATGAAGGTGTTTAAATAATCCAGGCTAGTCATGAGATAATTAAACTAAGGTAATGGAAATGGAGGAAAAGAAGAAACCAATAGAAGCTAATGTAGTAGTAGAATAGACAGTATTTGACAGTGAATCATTATAAGAGGAAAGAGGAAATAAAAGTTATTGATAAATGATAGATCTGGATCTGGATAACTGAGAGAATAGTCAAGCCAATGTCAAGCTAGGAAAGCAGGGAGCATAAAGGGAGGAGAAGAGGAAGATGTTCCACTGGGGACCAATTCAAGAAGAAGCTAGTGAGCCATTCAGTGGGGTTGACTAATCCTTCAGAAGTATTAGGTAAGGGCTCAGAGAAATTTCAGGATTGGGGAGATAGATAAAGGACTGTTTTGCATAGAAAGAAAAGCTGTAAGATTGAAGAAGAACTAACAGAGAAAAAGAGAATAAATAAGAGAGAATACTAAGTGATTGCTTGCAGCTCCCTGGGAATACGGAAAGTTACCCTCCTGCTTCTCTTCTGTTTCTCTACCTCTTTCTCTTCTATACCTACCTTCCTTTTCCTCTTCCTCTTCCTTCTTTCCCAGTGCTTTGGAATTTAGAAGATGCTCAATATAGATTGAATTATGCAATAAAGGAATGAAAAAATGAATGTGTTACTGAATCCTAACAATACCTATATTTTTTTAAGTAAAATGAGAAACTTTTTAAAAGTGGGGAAAGATCAAGCAAGGAACATAGAATGAGAAGGAGGGTAAAAATGTTCTATTGGTGCCTAATGCAACAAATTAATCAGTCAGTAGAAAGAGCACAATTATTGAGCAAAATTATTTAGCCCATAAATTACTAGCTTATATAGATAGTAATTACAGATATGTGTTTCATTTTATGAGCTATGTGTAAATAGTTTTTTTCCCCTTTTTTTGTTTGTGGTGCTCAAACTCACTCTATTTCTCATAAATCCAATCTTTTAAATCATATGTTATAAGAAGTTTTATGAACAGTAACAGTTTCATTATTCTGAGAATAAATTAAAAATTCACCATGTTATTATTTTAAGTAAATTTGGATTTTCATGTAATAGTGTTATTTATAGTTAAGTTTCATTTGTTTAGAGATTAGCTTTTGAGCTGGAGATGTGGCTCAGTGGTAGAGTGCTTGCCTACCATGCATGCAGGTGTGTGGTTCCTCAGTTTAATCACCAGCACTGGAGGAAAAAAAAGAAATTATCTCTCTTTTTAGGAGAAATTCACTTTTTTCTTAAACTTTGAGGCATATGTAAGTGTAAATGAAAAACAGGGACTCCCTCTGTGAGTGCATGTCCCCCTTTAATGGATTTGAAAAACTAAATGTATCCATATTAAATATTGATATACACAGGACATAATTTATTGCATTCACACATATGTACATTAAATCATATATCTGAAACTGTAAAGTGTGGTGTTTCTCATCATTCATCTATATCCATGAACATGCATACTAAAATCCTAATATACATGTAAATCTAAGCTAGAACTTATATTTGATTTGATATGTATGTCATGTTACACATAATATAGACATCTGACATTTTGTTTTTCTTTATGATTTGATCTTTCTTCTACAATTTTGATGTTGCTTTCTATTATGCTTTTTTTCTCAAATTAAAATCTCATACATTTTGGAAACATGAATCTCTCAAAATCTTTTTGAGGATCCTCTCACTGACATGTAATATTTTCATGTGCTTCAGCAGAGTCATACTGCTGCCAAGGTCTTTCCCTACACTTAATGTAAAAAGCAGAATGGATGGTTTGTCATATTCCATTGCAATATTTTATTTCTTTCCAACTGTGAGTGTGATCCCATGAGTTTCTGAAGCATCTATTACTCTGCCAAGACACACACTATTCTGCCCTCTTTTGTGTTTTTAAAAATAAAACTATTTTAAAAATACTTATTGCCTTGGAAAACCAGGACAATATAAGTGGAAATGTTTGAGAGTACTACAGAATAAGCACTTTATTTCCAAATTTGCACAGCTTCTGGATAGTTAAATTGTGACTAAAACTGAATTTCATCTATCGCATGCTTATCTTTTGGTTTCTTGCCTAAGTGACACACATATTGAATTCTATTTTTCAATTATACTTAATTACATGAGTATAATTTTATCAAAGTGAAAAGAAGAATGTGTTCAGTCTAACAAGAAAGTTTTTCTTTTTTCCTTTGCCATTAAAAGTTTATACCTACAAATATTTCTAAATGTAGGTACATACATTCAAACATCAGAGGGTTTCTCTGTTAAATCACTGCTTCACCCAGTGTGCCCAACACCCTGTCAGGTGAGCCTTGATGTAATTCACATCTGTCTCACACGCAAGTTTACCCAAAGTTAAGATAACAAAAATTGTGACAGTTTCATAAATGCCTGTTTGTTGCACAGGTCTGCAGATGTTTATCCATCTTATACCTCAGAAGTTCTATACTCTGTGGAATTCATTCTGCTTCTGTTTGAGAGCTTGGCAGAATGCTCTTTATCCTGTTGTTCATTCTGGATTCTCTAATAAGCTCTGTACACTTGGATAACTCTTATAAATAAGAGAATGAGCAAGTCTATCCTTATTCTGCCCCCATCCTTTTTTTCCCTTGAGATTTTGATTTTGAAACACGAATTGGAAAAACTCAAAGTGAAATGTCATTTTTCAATCAACATTGATGGGGTTCTTTGGCTAGGTATTGAAGAATTAAGCAAATCATGAAGGAGCTCATACTCTAGTATGGGAGATTAAGAATTTAGTATGATGTAATATAAACAGTGCTAAATGCTACAGGAGGCAGAAGAGAACCAGAAAGAAAAATATAAGATTGTCCAAACGGTATTCTTATCCAAGAGAAAAGAGACGTTTAAAGATGCCATCAGAGGCAGAGGGCTACAATTTTCAATTTGGGTTTCATCTAAATCACAAAACTCAGGAAAAGCTTGAGTAACTGTTTTCTTAATCCTCCTTCAAAGATGGTACATGAGAAACACCACTTTAGAATCAGAGGAAATATGGTATTCTGTTACATATACTGGATGTGTTAGGACTTGGGGCTTAATTCTTTAATGGAGCCCAAATATTTCTAAAAAGACAAGAGTACTGGGCCATTGTTCAACTATTCTACTTTACACTTCTGCAAGAAGAGACTGACAGGAACATCCTAGGTACTAGAGGTATAGAAGGTAATCTTAAGGAGTCTATATATAGATTAGGAAAATGTGGCCACAGTATTCTGTCATCTCATCCCCAGTAATTTGACTCTTAACCTGAACAATGTATGGTACTGTACAACCTAATTTCTACTGTCCATTTCAAAGGCAGCAAGAATTTAACACTTCTATGTGATCTATGGAAGTTTTATATGTTGAGAAATTACTTCACTTTCCTGCTAACCAAGTTGCCCCAGGGTGTTTAGGTGACTTAAACAGAATTATTTGTTAACTACTAACTTTAAGCAAAAGATCTACGTACTCCTGAGGCTTTGACTGTGTCTGAAAAAAAAATGTAAAAGATCCATTTTTTTTTATGGGTTACTTTTGTTCTCCCCTAGATTTCCCTTGGAGCCTTTCCTACCCAAATTCTCTCTGGAGTGCAAATTCTCTTCCAGTGGCTACAGCCCCTCTCTTTTTTTATAGTTTCTGATCTTGCACATATTTTTGTAATTTTCCATAAAAATATAAAAACATGCTTCACTACAAATTATCCTATTGTGAATGTACATCATTGCTTAGCAAAGGAAATTCAACCAATTTCAATTTTGCCACAATTACACTGTAATGAATGTTTGTTATGCCATACATCAAAATGGACTAAATTGCTGTTAGTTGGATGTACCTTCAACTTAACTTCAAAGTAAATAACTTGAAAGTATTAAAGAACAAATGTTAGTGACTAAGGAAGTAAAGAGTCTTGATCATGTAAGTAACTGGCTTTTGCTCATTTATTTGGCCTTTATAATGCAAACTCTATTCCTTTTGGGGGGGGTGTATGTCATATCAAGAGAATTATTGGACAGATATGCCATGTCTCCTACTATGAAATCCCTAGTGGAAGACGCTTGCTATCCCATTTCCCCTGAGAATAAAGACATATGTCCTTATTTAGCAATCAGATGGTACCACCTGAGCCTTGGACTTTTTGAGAAGTAACACAGGCTCAATTATAGAAACCACGTAAGTCTAAACATAAATGATAGGGTGATTAAGGTCATGGCAAGTAATTTATGTAATTTATTTTTAGGTGAAAGCTTAAACAAGCAACTTTATTGATTTAAACTCATGCCATTATATCCAGCTTGCTTCCATATCAATAGAGATGACCAATGACACAAACCAGATTGATCCTATCACTCTGTCCCCTGTGTAGGAATGGGTATTGGGCCAATAAGTGATGTTTCATGAGATTTTTAAACTTAGTGCTGGTGGATAGAATTTTTTTCTCTCCAGTTATACGTTTGTATGTTTTTGTGTTCAGAATTCTGGCAGTCAGTCCTGTGTCATTGAGAGGAAATTTCTAAAGCAAAGAAACTACAGAGAGAGATGAAATGTCATATGTTTAGAGAAAAGTTTTACAAATTCAAAATCCTGGTGTTATGATTTGGATGTGATGTGTCCCCCAAAAGTTCATTGTGAGACAATACAAGAAAGTTTAGAGGAGAAATGATTAGGTTAAAACAGCCTTAACCTAATCAGTGAATTAATCCCCTGATGATATTAACTGAATGTTAATTGAAAGGGGAAGGATGTGGCTGGAGGAGGTAAGTCATTGGGGGCATGCCTTTGGGGTATATATTTTGTATCTAACCAGTGGAGTCTCTCCCTCGTTGCTGTCTGATCATCATGTGAGACACTTCCCTGTGCTTTTTGGCCATGATGTTCAGCCTCACCTTGAGCCCAGAGAAATGGACTTCACAATCTATGGACTGAGACCTTTGAAACTGTGAACCTCCAAATAAACTTTTCCTCCTTTACAATTGATCTGGTCAAGACTTTTAGTCACAGTGGCAAAAAAAAAAAAAAAAAAAAAAAAAAGACTGAAACACCTGGTAATCATTTATTCCATCTTGAACTTTCCTCTGGTTTGGTTACACACACCAGCACTTTGCCTTTCCCCCCAAATCTCCTGAAAAGTGGGTTTTTGCTAGTTGCCACCAAATTGGCATGAATGAATTATGTTCCTTCACAGTAACCAGCTTTTCAGGTCAGAGGGGCAAACTAGCAAATTTGTGATTAAAAAATTTATTATAGTCTATGGGAAATGTGGGTTCTGACATATAAAATGATGAACTGTAGAAATTTTAGATTAAACACACACAGTTCTGTTCCATAAGCCACTATTCCATTCACTGATAATTATGTTCATATCCTCCCTTGTTGCTGCATATCATCTGTAGCTGAGGAGTCAGTGATAAGAGCCTAGAGTTGCCAATATCAGACTCAAATCCTGCCATTGTCTATTAGTAATGGGGTGACTTAAAACACACTGCATCACTTTCCTCTTTGTAGTGCTTACTTTATAGCCATTTGTGAAGATTGTGTCAAGGAGTGTATCTATATTGGTTAGAAAAAAAAGCCTGCCTGAAAAAAAAAAAAAAACTAGTAATAAAAGTTAGGACCCATTACCATAAGTTTAGAGGTCATTTCTATTACAGTCTGTTATTTCTTGACTTCTGTCTTTCGGAACAGGATTTCTCTCATCACTGAGTGAATGCTGTGAATTCCAGTTGTCACTCCTTCAACATGATTCATACTTAGAAATGACTTTTGAAAAGTGAATAATGAGCAGAGGATAATCTTGATTAGCTGAACTTAATGAGGACATAGAAAACTTTGGTTAATTATAGACCATGGGAAACTGATAATTTGTAGGTTAAATACTGATAGTAAAAGACAGTTTGGGGGATGGATTGATTTAATCAAGTTGTTTTGTAATTAAGAATCAATTAGTATAAAACAGAATAGGGGAAATGTTGCCTTTGTGGATATGGTGATGTTAAAAACAGGGAACTTAAATAGCCCAATAGTGTATTTATTCATGATATTCTCTTCCTGACTCATTTTTCCCCCCAATGATTGATTACCTCTGAAAGTATTCCTGACATAGGCTTTTTTATGCTGGCCCAGACAATGTGAGCCAAAGCATCCTGATCAGCCTTAGTGAAGATGGGTTTTTCCAGGAGTGGGCCTGAGGAAAGAGATTACACCCAGTGCTTAGCTGATGCTTTCCAGTGCAACTAGGCCTTTCATCACATTTTCATTATGAAAAAATTCTATACAGAAGTTCAGGTCCTACCAGATAGACTTTACATTCATCAACAGATAGTCTATCTGGTGATGAATTTATAGTCTATGAATTCATCTTTTTTTCCTTGATAGATGTCAACAAGGAACAGCAATATTTGCTTTTATCAAGTGATCTTAGAGAACACAGAATTTTATAGTTTTGGGTTCCAAATCTTATTTCTTATTCTCTTTGTGGATGTCCATATGGAAAAATGCAAGAACTTAATTTGAACATGTGTAGAGGATATGGATAAATTTATTTTGATTTTTTTTTTCAGAAAAGAGATTTTCAAATAACGACTAAATAATGCCCTTTCAAGCAAGAATCACATTTGGCATTTTTGACATCTTTGTAAGAATCATTTCTTTTTACACAGGACTGATTATCCACAAAGTATAGACTTTACGGATCAAAGAGATGCTGGATAGAGTGGCTCAGTGGAACTGCAGGAAGACTCTTGGTTGCTATGCAGATGGCATTTTGTTTCCAAAGCCAGCAAAAAAAAGGGTTTTTCATGTTTATTAGAACTCTTTGGTAAAGTACACAAGAATGATATAATTTACTTACCAAACATCATTTGGTTTGGTGTTATGTTCATCTTCATGATTTACATACCCATACACCCCATGGAAAGGAGAGAGTTTTCTTAGAATATTAATGATTCAACATATTTTCAGATTTTGATTATTATATTGGTGAAAATAAAATTTTTAAACATATCATTATTGCTTAATTGTAAACCAGCAAACAAACATGGGCTCCAGAGTGAGCTTAGTTTAGAAACCCAGCTCTTCTCTTTTCCTGATGGTGTTATCTAGAGCAAGGAACCTAAATTTTCTGATATGTTTCTCATATGTAAATAGAAATCACAGTTATTACCTATTAGTATTATCGTAAGTGAATAAAACAACAAAATTGCTAAAAAAAACCCAGAAATTGCTAATTATTTTGAGGAGGTTTTTTTTTTTTTTTTATAATTTTGTATAGCGATGGTTTCTTGGTTTCTTGTCCTGTTAGTCTCTTCTAGAAGTAGTAATTTTTAAAATTTTTTTTTAGTTATACATGGGCACAATATCTTTATTGTATTTATTTATTTTTATGTAGTGCTGAGGATTCAATTTAGGGTCTCACACGAGCAAGGCGAGCACTCTACCACTGAGCCACAACCCCAGCCCCAGAAGTAGTGATCTTGAACTCCATTCTTACTTGCAGTTCTACTTGGAGGTGACACAGAAATAATAGACAATATTTACCTAGTGTGAGAACTCAAATCTGTTAGGAGTCACATGAAATCAAGCAATTTGGTATATTAAATGTCATATTTTTCATGTAAAAATGAATAGTTGGGATATGATTTCATCACTTGAGTAGCACTGAGAACAGGAAAATTTATCTAATGATATTTCATAATTGTGATTCTTAAATGTAAGGAAGAATATTCTATACAGTAAAACTACAGAGTGGAAAGTATTATACCTTCTAAATATGTGGAGTAACAAATAAAAGCTATTGACAGTGTGACTAAACCTTGTAGTGTTTTACAAGGATTACAAACTTATTTACATCAATGTTACTGCAAGACTGTACTTGAAATACAACATGTCAGTACATTTTAAAAATGTTAGAAATATATGATATCTGTTGTCTTGTGTTTCCCAAAATAAATAATGTGAGGAAATGGGTAGATATATTAGAGAAAGCAAAAAGTAATTTTTTAAAAAATAGTTGCTCAGATGTTTGTCAGTCATTTTAATTGTAATGTTATTCATCAGTATGCAGAATATCAGAACTGCAACTCACAGTTGGAAATTACAGCAAATTTCTGCAATATTTCAGCCAAATAAATGTAGTTATTGAATACATTACAAAGTTCCATTTATTATGAAGGGAGAATAAAATGTATGGTTTTCCTTACTTTAGAATTTTGGATTTAGCGTTTATTTTTAATATAAAACTGTGTAAACTTATTTCTTCCAGATGGAATCCAAAATCCCTTTAGTAAGTTAACCACTGAGTTTTTGTTTTTGTTTCAAGCATAGCTGGTTCCCACTTTGGCAGCAGAGGGCAGCAAAGCATAGACATTGATTGAAGCTATTCTACTTAGAGCAAGAATGGAAAATGGCAAGTGACCTGATCTAGCTTGAGTGGAATGTATGTAGAGATGACAGTTATCTTGCACAGAAAATTTAAGATTAAATGGAGAGGGTCTTAGGACCTCAGGAGACTTGATAACTCTAATTACTCACCACTAAGTGAACAGTTTCTATCTTTTAATCTCATGGCATATTTAAAAAAAAGTACATTCAAATTGCTCATTCAATGAATGTATAACCTATTGAGTAAATAGACTTAAGATTTAAATTGAGTAACTATGCTCTATATGGTACTATAAATTGAAATGCATGCTGTTGTCATATGTAACAAATTAGAATAAATAAATTAAAAATAAAAAAATGGAGTAACTAGTTTAAGAAAGGTAAGGAAGATGAGCGACATAAGAGTTGTGGTTAGAACAATATAAACCTTGACTTCTTTTTTCTTTCTTCCTCCCATCATTTTTTCTTTCATTTTATAGAACTACTCTGTTCTTATTTGATGTCTTCTGCCTTCATCTTCCTGTTTTCACAGACACTAGCTAATCTAAAGCTTATCATTCTGTCTCTCTAGCAAAGTTAAATTGGGACAATCTCAAAGCACTCCAGAGGTCTTAAGGAGAAGCTGAGTTCATTCACCAAGAGCAAGAGAATTGATCAGTAAACTATCATCACCAAAATTTATATTATTTTTTTAATGGGGAAAAATGTCACTGCCACATTGAATAGAGTTGGCAATGTGCAATGCACTAGGTATTTCTACACCTCTAACTTAGAGAAATTCTCATTATCTGAAGGAAGTTTATTTAACAGTTGAAATCAGAGCTGGAAAAGCTGATGATACTGGAAGGGAAACTTTTCTCCTGCCATCATTATTAACATTATATTGTGTTTTAGAACTAAGAAGCAAGTAAAGACACACTTAAGAGTGTACTATTGGTCCATTCGTCAAACCACTGGGGGGTCACAAAAAGTATGAGATAATTGCTTTGCAGATGGCAACCTTCTTCTAAACTCTTCTTCTGGTGGGAGGTCCTTATGCCTGCTGGGAAGTGTTGGAGACAAAGAATAACAGGATGTTTCCTCTCCAACAACAGCTTCTATTAACCTCCTGATGTTTGGCTCAGAGGGTTGTGATGATGATCCTGCTGACATCAGCCACCCATCTGAAATAAAGGAATAATGTTTTGACTCAAGCGGTGAAAGGCTGAAGACTGGGAGGTATTGTACCTGATGTCCTAACTGTCTCAGAGAATCAAGTGTGAGGAGGCCTGCTGTGCTGTGCTCTTTGCTGTTTGCCATGTTACTCATCTCGGCAAATTCCTGGGGAGCTTCACCATAGTCCTAGTAATGTGTTAGGTAGTTCAAGTTTACGGAGAAGCATGAGAGAAGTCACCTGCCCTTCAGAAGCCTTGTTGTGGAGAGGATCTCCAGAACAGAAAATACAACATGATTTAAATGCTGACTTTAAGTGAGTCCTGTCAGAAAGGGAGTGCAGCTTAGACATTAAATGATTCTGCTTAATGTCTGGGCACTGGGGTAGAAAATTCTTCAGGCATAGATACATAGAGGATAAAGTTCTACTTTACTGCCTGTTTTAATTTATATATCCCAAGCTGGTAAAATAAAAATACTCACTGTATACACATCCTGGCATTTTGATGAGTAAAGGCCTTTCTAATTTGTCCATCCTGAAAATAAGACAGTCAGGATGTGGCAAGATCAAGTGATTTGTGCCAAAAGTGTTAGGGGTTAGGGATTGTATTTGGAAACACTCTCTTTGGCTTTTTTTTTTTTTCTGTTCAGAACATGGTTGTGGAAGTCATTTAGCAAATATGTAGTAATAGTTATAATAACACTTTCAGTAAATATTCACTAAAATAGCACCGATGTCTACTTATTGTTTAAAAATTCATATTAAGGATTAAATGTTAAAGTCCATAGGATGACAAAAAATAGACTAGATTATATCATTCTGTCTCTATAGCAAAGTTAAATTGGGAAAATCTCAAAGCACTCCAGAGTTTGTCAGGGGAAGCCAAGTTCATTCACCAAGAGCAAGAAAATTGGTCAGTAAAGTGTCATCATCAAAGTTTGTATTATTTTAATGGGGAAAAAAAAGCTACTGCAACACTGAATAGACTTGGGACCCTGATGAAATCAAATGCTTATCAAACTTGAGTTATTGTAAGCAATGCATATTTGCAATTAGAGTTTGTCACTGATACCAAGTTTGATCATTGCTGCTAGTCTCCACCATGTGAATCTGGGAGTTTTTCTAGGATAGTCGTAATGTCTTATTAAACTCTGAATACACTATACAATAGCTGTGCTTTCCAGTGGG
Source organism: Marmota monax (assembly GCF_021218885.2). Classification (NCBI taxonomy): domain Eukaryota; kingdom Metazoa; phylum Chordata; class Mammalia; order Rodentia; family Sciuridae; genus Marmota; species Marmota monax. The sequence continues at coordinate 2,063,808 of NW_026692781.1, forward strand.
AAGCCAACACTGATCATCTGTAGGCTGGTCTCCCAGGAAAGGAATTGACCTCCATGAAAAATGCCATGAAGCTGACTATGGCTGGGGATTAAGAAAATTGATGTAGGTCAAGGGTAAGATTTGGACTCCAGTTTCAGATGAAGCCAAAAGTGTCCAAAAGGAAGGCCTTCACCTTCCATGATTGGGATGTGGCTACTTTGGCTTCTATTTGCCACATAACACTGCGACCAAAGCTGAGCTGGCAGGATAGGACTGAAGCCAATGTTTAGTCTCATTACACTGATATTACATCATGGTCCTTGACTATAGCAGGAGAGGGATCATTGCTTTCTAATCATTCAGCTTAAAAACCTTACAGTGCAAGTCAAGTATTATCCCAAACCATAGAATTCTGAAGGCTGATTGCTCCCTGCCAGTGTATAAAATAGAGGCAGTTTTAGAGAATGATACTATCCATTCAGAAGAAAGAGATGAAGACCACCCTCTTCCTATGAGTTTAGAATAATAAAGTGGTCAGTTTGGTGGGTCGTCCCTGGGTTAGATCACTATGAAACCAGTCCATTCGAACTTCAGAATCACCCAGATTTTAGGAAGGGAGGCAAAAGCTTTTTCTTTCCAAATTCAGATGTTCCTGCACAATGATATAGCCATTAAATAGATTGGAAGGAATATCTGTCACCGATTGATGTATCCAGAATCTTTCCCCTTAAACTTAAAAAAAAGAATTAAAACAATTATTTCTTTGTGGTAAGAATACTTGAAACAGGTCTCTCTCAACCATTTTTAAGTGTGTAATATGTTATTTTTGACTATAGGTACACTATTATATAGTAGATTTCTGGAGTTTATTCATGCTGCTTAACTAAAACTTTATCCTTATTGATTAGTAATTCCATATTTCTCAATCTCATAAACACTGACAGCTACCATTCCACTCTTATTCTATGAATTTGGCAATTTTTAATACCTTATGTATGTGGAATCATGCAGTATTTGTCCTGAGATTGGATTATTTCACTTTGGATAATGCCTTCAAAGTTCATTTTGTTGTCTCATTTTGAAAAATGTGCTTTTTAAAGCTGAATAGTATTTCATTATTATACCAACACCTGCTCTTTATACATTCATCCAGTGATGGATATTTAGGTCATTTCCATGTCATGGCTACAGGAAATATAGGAGTACTAATATGTCTTCGAGATTCTCACTTCAGTTCTGTTAGATAAATACCCAGACAGCAGGATTGCTAGATTATATGAGAGTTCTATTTTTAGTATTTATAGAAATTACCATACTGATTTTTATTCAAACTGACTATTTTGCATTGGCAGCAACAGTTTGCAAGGATTCTAATATCTTCTTATCTTCACCAACACATGTGGTGTTTTGTTTCATTATAAAAGCCATACTGACAGGTGTGAGGTCATAGCTCATGTGGTTTTCATTTGCATTTCATTTGACTGGTGATGTTGAGCATTTTTCTATGTACCTGATGGTTATTTGTATGTCTTTTTAAGAAATGTCAATTCAAGTCCTTAGTCTATTTTTAATTGGGTTTTTAGTTAATTGGTATCAAGTTGTAGGAGTTTCATAAATATTTTGAAGATTAAATCCTTATTATATACATGATGTGCATTTATTTTTTCCCATTCTGTAGGTTATTACAGGCCCACTGAGTCACTACCGGTGCTCAGTGGACTCAGAAAAACTATCATCCCAACAGTTCCAGTTTATTATAGTGAAAGGATACAGATTCTGCAATCTGTGTATGGGGTGAAGGTGGGAGCTCATAACCCACTTGAATCAAAGTGTGGACTATGATATGTCAAGAAATTTGTAATGTTTTGAACAACCAACAATAAAAAATAAAAAAAAAATAAAATAAAATAAAAGTGAGAAACCTGGTGCAAACTTGCAGACATCTCCCCTCAGTAGCAGCACTCAGGTACAGGATTCTCTCAGCAACAATGTGTTCCTGGTATTGTCAAGCAGTGAAGCTTAATCAGGCCTTGTTGTATAGGGGTTTTATAAGGGCCAGTGATGAGAACTTGCCCTTCTTGAGTAACTGACTTCAGCTCTTCTGACTCCAGTGTACACACGTACACACTTGCACATACACACTCCAGAGCAAAAACAGACATTTGACATAAAACATACTGTTAGAATAAACTTAGCTGGTCAAAATGATACAGCATGGACTCAAGGCCTCAGGCATACAAACCACTTTTATCATGCAGAATATTCCCAAGGTCTCAGGGCTTTCTCCCAAAAGTTGGCCCAAGGCCAGACCTGAAGAAGAAACTCTTATTTGGAATTTCCATGATTAAGCAACTCAAGTCTATGGAGTGAAACATTTCTAGCCCTGAAGGAAACTTCTGGTATTACGGAGAGGTTAGAAGAGAATGCATACTAATTTGTCTTGTACTAGTAGTATTGCAAGCTGATTGTCATCATGGATGGGTTAAATTCAATATATACATCCCTGAGAAGTGTCAGCCTTTTCAGCTACTCTATCATGATGCGGGGCTTGATATGCAGGACTGGATGTGTCAAGTGGAAAGCTGGTAACCATTCCAGAATCTGGTAATCACATTGTTATGCTCCTGGGGTCACCCAGATTTCTGGTAAATATCATTGAATTGCATCACCAGTATCTGCCAGGTAAACTCTTAGTAGAGGATGAACAATTAGAGGTTAAGTAGGGCTGTAGCACTCCCTTCTCCAAATCTTGGAGGAGGTTTGAGAGCATGCTATTTCTAAGGCTCCATTCTACATCTGTGGATGGCAGCTTTGTTGCAGTTTCCAGAACTGGACATTATCATCCTGGGGGGGGGGGGGCAGTTCTTACCAAAAGTGTCCCAGTTTGTTTTGGGAGAACATGCTTCCTGGAGCAGGTCACCTAGCACCCTAACCACTTTCTGATATTTCTTACATCAATTTTAGTGACTGATTTATAGCTCTAAAAGTTTAATATGAGACTCCTCTCTGACAGAGCGGGGCATAACATTTGGAGTCCACCATGTGGGATCAGGAGGGTAAACCGAGTAAATCCAAGAATGACTCAACAGGTTGGCCTCACCAAAAAATAAAAATAAAATAAAATAAAATAAATCTTCCTTTCTGAATTTCAGTGAAAAGAGGCTATGGTCCGGTCCTTAAAGAAACCAAACCTCCTTAACTGTAAATTTATACCTGAGAGAGGCAACTTGCTTTGGCAGTCTTGAGTGCTCATTCAGTTAATCCTGCTTCCAGTTTGCTATATTATACAGGTTGTCCCTCTGAGCTGGCAGCACAGTATGGGAGCCAAATTTTTATTTTACTGCTATTGAACCCTGGTTCTTAATGCCAACAGGCAGAGTGGGCAACCTATACTGCATAACTTAAAAAGTTCTGAATAAAATTTAATAATCCCAACAATCCAAGTAAACCCTGTCCTAAAGTCTCCTGTCCAGCCTGAGACTTCAATGTGCTATTTCACAATGTGAGGACCAACAGAGAACTCATGTTCTTGCTATCCAGTTTTCCTGCAAAAGTTTCTCCCAGTGAATTCTGTTGTGCAACAACTGAGTGGGTTTTAAATGCCTGAAGTCAATGACCAAATGAGTTTTTATCTTCACCATTTGTTTTGTTTATATTTTGGCTAGTTGCATGCACAATTTTCACCTCTGGAATGTAACAGGCAAACAGTATTTATTGAAAGCAGAACTTAGTTAAATCTGCAAATATGGACAAAATTTCACTGCAGATGTTTCTTTATTTAAGATAGGGTTATGTCCTGATGAACTTATTGTAGTTAAAATGCATTCAATGCATCTAACCTGCTGAACATCAAAACCCAGCCACACCATGTCTCAGCTGTTCTCCTCGTGATTGTTAGGACTCAAGACTGCTGGCAGCATCATGAGAGTATCATACCACTCATCACTAGCCTGCAAAATTCAGAATTTGAAATACGGATTCTAATTGTATATTGCTTCCACACTATTGTAAAGGGGGAAACAAGTTGAACTATTACAAGTCAAGGACCATCTGCATTCTTAAACCAGGTTTACCACTTTTTCCCTTTCTGTGATGAAAGCACACTTTAAATCCTTTAAATGGCTGAGTTTCTGGAAAAGTGGTTGATAATACTTGGTTACTAGAGCTTTGTGTTTATTAATTATGTTTCACGTCATATTAGGAAAACACTTAAAAGATGACTAGAATAGTAAAAAGTACTAAACACACCCATCAGAAAAAATAAATGATAGGAGTCTTCTTTTTCTTTCAGTCACTTTACATACAAAAACTAGGTGGCGATTCAATACTTAAGATGGGAACTTCAAAAGCAGGGCATTTAAACACTGAATTTAATTGCCAAATTTAGAGATCACATGTATTGATAGTCAATTTTTTATGAACTTAAAAATTCTAAAATTTTACAAGGGCATGTAGGACTTTTTTATGTGATTTATGGACTACTTTATTTATACTGTTGGAAAAAGTATAAAATGTTATAGACTGACATATTTAGAAGTCAAATTTGCACACTTGTGGTATGCTACTTTCTAAAAAAGTAGGAGAAAGAGAGCTTCAGGACCCATCTCACAAAAAGGAGCAAGTTATAAATCCCATGGCTTAAGGGATCAGAGTAGAAGAATAGTTTTTATACAGTTCAGTTTTTTTAGTTATGTATCCATTGAATGAGAACTTGCTCTATAAAAACCCTATAAGCAATGAACTGTTTATTTCTGAATGATGCTCCAGGGAGTAAACTCATAAGAAACACATCTTACTTTTGTAGAAAACCCCAGGGGATATTGCTTATAAAACATTATCCCAACATGGACAAAAAAACCCGGCAACCAATGCAAATTCATCAAAGTATTGAAAAGAAAAAGCTTGATTACTGACTATTTTTCTCCTTTATTTCCTGCTTCTTCTCCCAGTGCAAACATCCATCATTTTATGGTTTGAACAGATTGATAGCCCTTTTTCCCTCATCCATTCTTTGTTACTCCACAGCTGTTCTGTAGTTTCCACCCTACTGTCCAACTAAGCAAAACTCTCTACAGAGCCTGAAATCTTTTTAAGTTAAAAGTCAGGGTTTTTGCATCATGTAATCTCCATCACATATTTTGTGAATTGTGATTCTTTTTATGGGTTTATTTCATGGTGTTTATGGTATAGGAGCACATGAAGATCAGTTGTAAGGTGTCAGGTGTTCAAGAGTTGGAGTGAGTAATTTTCTTATAAATTAGATTCAAGGTTATCCATGTAAGAATGTCATGTTCACTGACTTGCACTTGCTTTTGAGAGTGAGATGGAAAGGACTGGAATTATAACTAGGTGAGAGCATCAAGCATAACTCCAGGCTATGCTATAGCCTGTGGAACATCACACCTGTGACCTTTATAGATGTTTTAAGGCTGCAAAACCATTGTTCTAGATAGCCTCTCCTCCTGATTTGATGAAAATGCAGCCATACATTCCTTAATCTAAGTCATTCAAATTCCCTCCCTGTCTTCTCTAGCTACATTTCTTTATTTTTATATTTCAGGACCTTCTACACATAGACAGGATGAAGATGGTAGAAAGAAGCAAATTATTTTTTATTTGGCTTACTGGTTAGCACAAGACTTAGTCAATAACCATAAAAAGACAGAGCAGGGTTAGGATTTCAAGCAGCATTTGAAAGAAGACAGTAAATTTTTCGAAAATATTTTTGGCAGAACTCAAATCACAAAAGGTAGTTTTAACACTGACAGAATGGTGTGTGAAGTGATAACTATAGTGATTGGCAGTTCCAAATAAACACATGTCCCCTTTCACCAAGAGAGTAGGCCTTCTTGTGCTTGCAGAGAAGTGGTAGAAAGGTCAGAGGGAGTATGGAGATACTGAAACAAATCTGCTGAATACTCAGCATGATGTCATTGTATTGATTGCTCAGAAAGTTAGTCAGTTAAATGGTGATAGCCTTATCATATGACCACAGAAAGCATCGTATGACATCACAGAAGTGTATTTTTGAAGGAGTGTGTTTTTATTTTTGAATAGTAGAGTGGTGTGATCATTTTACGAGGCAATATGAGAACCCATATCTTTTAAGTAAATACACTGCATACATTAAGATTTCTATTCATCTAGCATCCTGCAAGTATTGAACCACTGCAGAGGTAGACAATGGTGATCAAAAGAGCCATGAGAATTGCAAATAAAAAGAAAAATCCAAGCAAGTCATCAAGATGATTTATTCTATTCAGGAGACCCCATAGGCAAATCCTTTTATGGATTTCTATAATTGGGGTATTTCCTGTGGTGTGTGAGTTCTCTAACACACATTCATTTTTTTCCCCCTGAAAAGAGTCAGAGGGAAGGAGCAGTACTCTGCCTGCTGCTTCTCAAATTTACTGTATTGAATTGCCATGATGAGACTCTGGTCTACAAGCTGAACTTGAAGGATGATACATTTGACCAGGGTCAAAATTTAAATATTTCATATCCCTGCTAATGTAAATTACAGCAGAAGGACTGAGAGCTAAATCAGTTGGGAGTTTGTTATTATGAACTGGGATTTGTGGTGCAGAAAAGTGCAAACTCAAATCTGACAGCTTCCATGGCTAAAACTTTGCTGTGCTCCTCCCTGTCTCTCCTTTGCCCCACTTCGGTTTTCAGTTGATGCTTCCTATTTAAAGATATTTTCCTAACTCATCTTGCTTGCTCACATCCGACCTACTGGAACTGCTACTTTTAAAAGGTGTACATTCTAAACATTCCATAAGAATTTAAAGTAGATTGGGTAAGTAGATCAGCAGTAGAGCCCTTGTCTAGCATGTGCAAGGCCCTAGGTTCAATGCCTAGCATTGGGAAAAAAAAATCTTAAAGGAGAAGTAAAGTTAAGGCAAAGAAATCACATTATAAGAGGTAAGCCTTAAAATCAACATATGAAAGCAGAGCAATATTATTACCATGTACTATTGCTGCTGAAGAGAAATAATAGGCCACAAAGAGGTTGGTCTATCATAGACCCATAGGAAGATGCAAAAGCTAACAGTAGCCATCATTGGCCGGAGCAAGAACACATTGCTCAAGAATATACCTGTCTGATTCAGGTGATGGTTAGGAATTAGGAAAGAAGAGAAAGATAAAATATTCTTATATAGTTAAAAGTTTAACGGCATTTGGATAGTACCCTTATTCTGGTCTCATATATATCAGGCTTTTTTCTATCATGACTTAACTTTCCATGAAACTTGCTTAGGAAGAGATAACATATTTACTACAAAATTTCACCTGCCCAGTGCCTTTGACAGAAATGAAAACTTTCATATACTAAAATATTGATATTCAGGTTCTAACTTGATGTTCTCTGAAGTTGTCTATAGGGACAATCAGTAAATGTTAAAAAGAAGGCTCTACCATCTTTCATTTCATATAATCCTCTTCCTCAGTGGAGAAATTTGACATTCTGGCTTTAAAATAAAATCTCTTGAGTTTGGTTAGTGTAAATCTGTTCCTAGAAATAGAATCAGGTCAGAAATCAGGTTTGTTAGCCCTTGCAGCCAAGTAGTCCAGACTTCAAACTGGCACAATCACCCAATCAAATGTTCCCCTGCAATATGGCTCCCTAGGATTACTAGTATGCTATTCCTGCCATTACTCAGATACATTGCTCAGAATGACTTAAAACAAACAAGTTAATTTCAATGATATAGTTATTTTCCTTGATATTTAATTTTTGTATTGTACAGTATTCAAACAAAGAAGTTGTAAATGACATTTCATCCTCAAGAAGACCCAGAATAGTCAAAGCGATACTGAACAAAAAGAGCAATGCTGGTAGCATCACAGTACCTGATATCCAAAATACACTGCAGAACAACAGTAACAAAATCAGCATGGTACTAGCATAAGAGCAGACACATAGATCAATGGAATGAAATAGAAGACACAGAAACAAACCTCCTTGGTAAAGTTGCCAAAACATAAAAGATAGCCTTTGAAATTAAATCTGCTAGGTAAACCGGATATCCATATGTAGAAGAATGAGATTAGTTTCTTCTCTCTCACTATCATGGTTTGGATATGAGGTGCCCCCCTCCACTCCACCAGAAGCTCCTGTGTTAATGCAGGAATGTGGTAAGCCATTCTTATAGACCGTGGCCGCCATTAGAAGATGGCGCCGGCTTCCACTGTGGCCTGTGATAAACAACTCCTTTTTTGGAGAGTTGGCGCGCAATCCCTTACCACCCTATGAGAGAGATCCACGTGGCAGCTTGGGATTGGTATGCGGGAGGCTTTATTAGGCTGTGCTTGGGTGCTCGGCGGGGGGGGGGGGTCACTAGAAGATGATACATGAAACAAGGCCTGAATAAACTGCTAAAAGAAGAATCCTGTGTCGTGTTTTCCCTTGCCGGCGAGGGGTCGCGACACAGGAATGTTTAGAGATGGTTTGGTTGTATTGTGAGAGATGTAACCATATCAGTTCTTCCAAGTTTGAATGAACTGACTGACTGGTAACTGTAGACAGGTTGGGAATGGTTATATGAAGTGGATTGCTGGGGGTGTGCCTTGGAAAGGTACATCTTCCCTGAGGCCTGCCTCTCTCTCTCTCTCCACAACCCCTGTTTTCCAGCCACCAAAAACTAAGGAGCTTGCCTCCTCTATGCACTTCCACCATTCGGTTCTGCCTCACTTTGGGCCCAGAGTAATGGAGCTGGTCCACCATAGGCTAAATCCATGCAACAGTGAACCAAAATAAAATTTTCCTGTAAGTTGTTTTTGTCAAGTGTGAGAGTCACAGTGATACAGAACTGACTAAAACTGCACAAAAGTCAAAATGAATAAAAGACCTAGGAATAAGACAAGAAATTTTGCAACTGTTGGTACATAACATAGGGGAAACACTCCAACATACAGGCAAAGGCAATGACTTCCTTTAAAGGACTTCTGTATCTCAGAAAATAATACAATAATACCAAGAATCAATAATTGAATGACATCAAATTAAAAAGCTTCTGCATAGTAAAGGAAGAGAGAGAGCCTATGAAATGGGAGAAAATCATTGGCAGCCATGTTTCTGTTAAGGGATTAATGTCCAGAATATATATGAGTATACCAGTTTGAAGTCTACAGTTTTGTGTGTTTATTATGCACCATTAAATAAATAAAATATTTGTCAATTTGGGGAAAAAAGATTTTTGCTTTCCAGTGAATCAGGGACATCTCTAAGAAAGGATTTGAAATTCCCAACACAGAATCAGTGTTGGAAACAAACATTCTATAATGCTATTATACCCAGATCTAATTCATGTTACAAAGCAAAGATGTAGAGAAGTGCAGATTGTATTCCCAGTTAAGTGTGAGAAACCTATGATTCACTCAATTTACATGACTGATTCAGACTTTTAATCTCTTCTTTCTGATTTCAAACTTTGTGATGTTTTGTTTTCCTTTAGGCCTAGAACTAGATGCAACAATTCAGGTGTGAGAATGAAGGTGGTGGTAGGAAGTTGCATAAATTCAGAAGCAGAATAAATTAAAGTTAACAGGTGAAACTCATTGGTAGCACAGTAAAGTGAATGGCACAGTCATTATGATGTTAGTTATGTACCCCTTATTTATTTTGTAGTAATGCTTTTCTCAGAGTGAAGAATAGTAAACATGTCACAAACATGTTAGTGTATAGTCAACACAGAGCTCTATGACAAATGGTAGGTAAATATATACACACATAAATATATAATCTATTAAAACTACACTAAATGCAAATATATGTGTATATATATATATATATATATATATATATATATATAAACATAACCTGTTAAAACTAAAGTATAAATATACGTGTACACAAAAACTATAGTTTATGTACATATACATAACATGTATGTATATATGATGTAGTTTTAATAGGTTATGTTTTTGTTCTAGATGCTAGTAGTTGTTGCATATATAAACATTATGCACATTATTCTATGGTGTCATATACATAGCACATAACGTTAAGTAGGCTCTACCTTCACCATTACAGGCAATTTGAATTGCAAATGAGATTGAACTGCACAGTTCAGAGAAGTTGTTATTTCTAAATTACTACATTACTTGAGTCTTAAATTATATTACTGGTGGTTTGTTTTGGTGTCTATCTGTGAAGAAGCTTTGATTTCATCTTTAAGAAAAGGGAGGTAAGTTAAGTGCTACCTAGAAAGGTAGGTCTTTTCACAAGCTACAGGGCAAAATTTGAAACAAAGGTCTCTAAAAGTCAGGGAGAAACAGTGAACTGGAAAAAGACAGCTGATCACAGTAAAAAGGAGGAGTGCTGATTATGGAATTCTTCAAAGAAGAATGGGTCTTCATAAATGTTAACCTTACATTATTAATTTGTTTATTAATACATCTTTCTTTGGACCCCATTAATCAAAAACCATTTTCTTGACAGTTAACAAAATACCACCATTAATAAACCTAGGAACATGATTTCTGCTTTTGGATCTTCTTTCCTTTCTGTCATCTTGATTTATATGCAAGTCATCATTCACTAAAAGGAGCAATCTATGCCTGTTCCCTTCAGTAGAGGTGTGGTACCCAGACATCAGTCTGTAGGATTAGATCAGGATAAAGTTCTTACTAATATACATGAAATAGCTATTTTGCATAAGGTTAAATTTAGGGCACTGTTTACTTTTTGTTTCAGCTCCTTTGCTGGTGCCAGGATGAAGCTCTCAGAAACCAACTGGAGAGAGTGGTAGATATTTATTAAGCATATTTTGCATTATAGTTCCACATCAAAACATATGTTAGGATGTTTGCTGATAATGAGTGGAGATTTTTCTTTTTAATGCTTTATTTGAAAAATTTAAAGTTAGTACCATGCTATCTGAGAAAATTCTATTAAAACTTTTTTTTAATTACTGGTTTGTAAATTCTAGATACCTAGAATATTTTTTCTTTAAAATATTGAAATAAGAAAATCTTGTGTAAGAGTATTTCAAATGTTGAAACATAAAGAAGCAAAGTATAAGTAGACCACCCTTTTTTCACCTTCATTGGGATCATTTATAATGATTTGGTAGTGCACAGGAATCGTGGAACCTGCATCTTTACAGCCTTCAATTCTTAATGAGAAATTAGAAAACTTATGCAATTACAGCTACAGTTTTCACAAATAAAGTGAGGCATTCTTACTAGAAAAGGATGTACAGATGGACAAGATTAAGTAGGTTTATGAGGTTGGATTATATTTCACTACAAATTACAAATAACACATGTTTATTTTAGGAACAATTTATTTAGAAGCATTTTTTAAAGGAAAGAATAATTTTGGTTTTAGTGAAGTTTATAACTTATGAAATTAGAATTAAACATTATGTAGAGTAAGTATTTAGAACCAGATGGAATGCATGTATTATGGAAATTTCTTTAATTACTTAATATTATTTATTCAATTAATCATTAATTATTATTTAATAAACGCATACTGATTGTTTGGAAATAAGTAATATGTCTTACTACTTATATACAAACTTTATTAGTAAAAAATCTGTTAATTATTTCCCATTAACTATTTCCCATCAAATAAGCATATGTTTCATTCATCAATTCACTCATCTTACCTGTCCCTCAAAATTTATGTATCTATTGTATGCTGCAGCTCTAAAGATAAGTTGAGGAGATAAACTTGAGAACATCCAATTGCCACAGAATAGTTCATAAGAAGAGGTAGAAATCATTTGTTGAGGGAATGCATGTCTCTTGGAGATGTCATGGGATGCTTCTGGAAGAGGAAATATTTGAATTCAGTGTTGAACAAAGAGTAAAGGTTTTTTCATAATCATGAATATGTCTGAGGTAAGGATGCATTTGCTGGGGAGATGAGAAATGAGACATCGATAATTTTAGTCAACAGATAGGTAGTTGAAGAGGGAGAAAATTTGTACATCCTGTTTAAGAAACATCAGATAGTTCAGTATGCCTAAAATTCTTAGTGCATATGGGAAGATGATGGTGGGAGAGGGATGCTTGAAAGAAGTCAGAGATGGTATCCATGCAAAGGTGTTTTGACTTGACTGCCTCGGGCGATAATATATATTGAATAGTATAGAACTGATAGCTTTTAAACTGAGAAGTCAAATAATTAGTCATATTAGAAATTTTGTTCCACTTGTATTGTGAATGTATTGAATGTTGGGAGCTAGCAAAAGTGGGAAGAAGTCTAAGTGAGAAATGATAAGGGCATAAGCTAAGTCAATGGCAGTGGAAGTTGAGATGATTGAGAAGACTGATAGGCAGTTTTTCAATCAAAAATTTCACTGCTGCGACTTAAAAGACCTGACCATCACAGCTATAGTGGAAGAAAGGATTATTTGTGGTCTCATGGTCCATGGTAGACTGGCTGCATTTGTCTGGGTTCGGGGTAAGGCTGAACATCATGGAGGAAGAGTGTGGAGGGAAGTAGCTCACACTGTGATCAGCTGGCAGAGAGAGACTCCACTCACAAGATACAAATATATACCCCAAACCACACCCCAATTCTCACCTCTTCCAGCCACACCCTGCCACTTCAATTACCACTCAGTTAATCCCTATCACGGGATTAAATCACTGATTAAGACTCTTAAAACCCAATCATATCTCCTCTGAACCTTCTTGCATTGTCTCACATGTGAGCTTTGGGGGACACCTCACATTTAAATAATAACATGCATGGAATGAATAGGACATGACTAATGAGTAAATATAAGGAGGTAAGAAAGAAGAAAGAGTATGAAATTAATTCTCAGGCTGTAGTATATTTGGCACAGTGGAAGAATGTGTCAATAAGAAAATATAAACAGCTTGGTGAAAGTCCATGAATGATACTGATGTATATTCTTAAGAGTCAATTCCAAAGAACTCACAGTGTGTTTTTTGAATTTCTATAATTATTTATTTGCATGCATAATTTCTGTTGTTTATATTTTGCCAGCTCTTGAAGGTAAAAACTAAGCAAGCAGCTAACTTTCTTTATATATTATCCACTGGAGTGCAGACAGTTTTGATGATGATAAAGCTATAGCCAAGAAAATTGGATACACCCTTAGAGCAGAAAACACCCCCAATTAAGTTCTGAATCTTAACTTAAAAAGCTTTCAGTTTCTAAATATACTCAGTCTTGAAGATGAATGACTATATTTCAACATTAATCAATTTCAAGCATAGGAGGAAAATAGATTTATGCATTCGTTGAAGATAACATTGGGAGATCAGTTTAACCTAAGCAGTTTCCACTTAGGATAGCACAGTGTGTTTAAAATGCAGTCAGATGATTCATTTGACTTTTTGTTTCAGCTCCTTTGCTGGTGCCAAGATGAAGCTCTCAGAAAGCAACTGGAGAGAGTGGTGGACATTTATAATTATACCCTTGGTTACCATCTATTAAAATGCAAAGGGACTAAGAAATACTTTGTTCAATGAGTCTTTGCCCGCAGAGTACTCATCACCTTCACCTCTTAGGTGGGTGGTATTTCTCTTAAACAAGGGACTAAAAGAATAAGATTCAATCTGCCAGCCTTTTGAAGCTGATGGACCAGGTCTTTTGGTCATTGTCTGTTGATAGTGCTTCTTATTCAGTGAAACACACACCACCTTTTATTTACTCTTCCATTTATTTTAATTACATGAGCCAATACAAGAATTGCATACTTGATGCTAAATTACTCCTTAGGTGTTTTCTGACTGGAACCTCAACTCTCCCTCAATACATTCTTCTTTCCCCAGGCCCACTCCCAGTGAAGGGTGGAAAATTCAACAAGGACCTATGATTTAAACTCAGCTGGCTAATACCATGACAGTTTGTTAAGGATTGGCATTTTGTCTTCCCCCTTTCATACTTCTGTATGTTTTCTCTCTACTAGAGAGATGTAGTCCTCTGGCTTTAAAATGTGAAATCACACATGATGTGGCAGGTTCCTTGGCTCATTTAGCAGCACCTTGAATTGACCATTTTGTTTCCTGCATTTACCAAATCTTGCTCAGAATTCCTGGTGTTAAAGTGTATAGGATGCCTGTAAAAATCTGTAGACCCTTTCAGAGATAAGTCATGTGCTTTAAAAAGAAAACATAAAAACATGACTGGGAGAAAGAAGGCGAAAGAAAACTTAAAGGTTAGGCCTATACTGCAAGTTTAAAATTCTAATTTGCTTGAATAATGATTTTTGTGACTATTGAATAAATAGGAGTAAAACTTTCACTTTGTGTAATTCTGTGGAAGAATGCCCAAAGCACCATGTAGGATGAGAGCCTATACCATGATGCATTTGTCATCAAGAATAATGCATTTCCTGTTTCACCTGGCTAATAACCACCTTAAAATCAATTTGCCTCTCTTGAAATTAATGCATAACCTTTAATTCTTGCTGAAGGTCTTTGAGGTTGATGTGTTGGGTTTTCTGATGTCTTTTTACTGTTGAGTAAATATGAATCCTTGAAAAGAGAAAGAGAAAAGGAATATTCACTGCTACAAGGAAGTTTAAGGAAAAATATGCAAATTAACATTTAATTTATTGTTCAATAAAATGTGATGTGAAAACAAAGCTGGAGCAGCTGAGCCTGATTTGCAGCAAAGGTTTGAGCATAATAATAATTATGATACTGAATTTGTTCCCCTGTAGGAAGATGCCTTGAATCTATCAGAATTTTATGGTTTGTAGAGAAATTATTAACTCTTTCAGATAGCTAGCCATCATTTTATTTAGTCTCTGGTTTTTTTGAACCCAAGACACTAGCAAGCATTTCTAAACATTATCAAAGAAAGCTATGACATTTTCTTCTACTTCACTAATTGTGAAAAAATTTTCCTGGTGCTTGATAAAATATTGCTTTATTGTAGTGCTCGAATTGTTTGGTATAATCAGAATCCTGTGTCTCAATATATTTGTTCTGTTTAAAAATTCAGAGTGTGTAGGGTGGGAACTGTTTTGTAATCTCGGTTCTACTCCATCTACTCCCAGTCTGACTGGTAGGCTCTCTCTCTCACTCCCAGTTGGTGAAATAGAGGATGGTGGCTGCATAAACCAGTGCTTTGTTTTCCACCAGTAATTCGCTCAGAATTTTTCTTTTAGATATACAAGTAGCAAAGAAACAAAAAATCTTTGCCCTATTTGCTGCTACAACTGATTTAGAGGCATGAAAATACATATATTTGAAATAAAGTATTTGATATCCTCTGTCTTATAAGTAGCCTTTGATTCTGAGATAATGCCAGGTGACATTTTGTAGTTTGTGATAGGACTCTGAACACTTTAAATCCTTCAAAGGGTATGTAGTTTGGAGTAGATAAGGATGGTAAAGTAGCCTGTCTTGGCTAAGGTTTGCAGAGGGAAGATGGAGTGCTTGGCGGTGCACATTAGGGTGCACACCAGATTTTGCTTTAAACTGATGGATGAGTGAATGTTGACATTTTTCATAGCGAAATTGACCTGAAAATACAACATTTTTGAAATATTTTGACATGTAAGGTTTTTTATCCTTCAGTAAAAATACTTAAAGGTTATCTTAGGTATATGTATGAATGTTTAAAAACTGTGATGTGCTTTTAATGTCCTCTCTCCTTTTTTTAAATTCTTCTCCTATGGGCTATTATTACAAAATATTGGAATCCAGTTTGCAAATCTCTTTTGAACATGTTGAGAATCTCAAAGGAAAGAAGACGCACATCTTCTAAGCTCTTTTTATCCTGCAGAGGAAAGTCATCTGAAAATGTTTCCTTCTCTCATCTTACTTTGTCTGATTAGTATGAGGAGTTCCAAATAACATACTTAGATACTGTCCCTGCCAGGAGGTGGAATTTAAGCTATTCCCTGCCTCCTTGAGCATAGATTGCACCTGATAGCTCTCTTCCAAAAATTGAATATGCAAAATGGAAAAAAAATATTTATTTACATTTATAAACTCCATAAAAATTGGTAAACATGCATTAACCAAATGCTCAAAGTTAATATTACCAGTGATAAGTCAGTCCATGGCAGGTGCTGTTAAAGGATGTTGCTAAGAGCCATAGCCAAGTAATATGATGCATGGCATTTTTGGTTGAAAGGTGACGTGATGCCAGCAAGCCATTGAGATGATATGATTATGTTAAGATCTGCATTCATATGGATATTAGACCCCTGCTGTCCACCTCAGCCTGCTACAGGACTCCTGGAGAGTTCCCACTGGTAGGGGAAGTGCAGTAGGAGGGAATTCCGGAGGAGGGATTTCCTGTTGCTGGGCTGGGAGAACGCCGCATGTGTCAGTCTGCATTTTTTTCCCGGGAGTGTATGGGGCATTGGCGGGGAGTTTCAAAATAAAGTTTGTTCCTGTTTGAGTGCCTCGGGATTTTGTGCCCAGCAAGACTGTGGCAATTGGTGGCCCCTACGGGGAACGCCTGAAGCTTGGAGGTGAGTAAAATTGCTCACTCCTGAGGGAAGGTGAGAGAATGGGTGACCATTTCAAAAAACAATGTGTTCTTGTTTTGATTTATATTGTTTTTGTTTCAAGCTGCCTATCCCTAGAACTTTCTCAGGCAAACTGGGAAAAATGGTTGGCTCAAGGTTTGAAGTTGTTTGGCCCTGAGAAAGAAAATTGATACAATGATTTTTTGTTCTGTTTTTGTTTCATTCTGTTTCGGTTTTGTTTTATGTTATCTTGTTGGGTTGCGTTATCTTTATAGTAGATTAGAAATTAATAAAAAACAAACCAAAAGACTGTTAAGTAAATTGTTAGAGGTCCAGACCATGGTAGAAAACATGTTAGATCAAGCAAAAGAGAAGGTCTCTCGAGCTAGTCAGATAGAGGAAAATTTAATGTAAGAAAGCTTAGAGGAAAAACAACCATGGGGGGGGGGAGCTACAACAGGAGGCTGCTACTAACTCTGTTCTATCACCAGAGGGCATAATTCAACCAACAGCTCCATCTATAGAGACAGCTGAGTGGCCCTCAACCCCCGTAGTTGATAGACGGAATCCTGAGGCAGGACCTCAAAGATTAGAATGCCCTGTACTTGAGCAGGCAGGAGGGCAACAAATTCACCGTACTTTAGATTTCAAAACAGTGAAGCAATTAAAGGAGGCTGTAACAATCTATCGTCCACAAGCACCCTTCACCATACGTATGGTCAAATCCATTACCAACTTGGACATGACACCAGCTGATTGGGCTAATATGTGTCGATCTGTGCTAAATGGAGGACAATATTTGTTATGGAAGGTTGCCAATGAGGAATTTTGCACAGAGACAGCTAGGCAAAATGCAGCAGCTGGTTACCCTCAAAGAAATCTAGATACGTTTTTAGGAAAAGGACCTTATGAGGGTCAATGGCAACAAATTGAATATGATCCTGGCGTATACACACACATTGCTGTAGATGCGGTTAGGGCATGGAAACTTTACAAGGGCATGGAGATTTACAAGGACAATTATTTAAGGTAATACAAGGTACTAATGAAACTTATGCTGAATTTGTAGATAGGCTTATTCAAACAGCTTCCAGAATTTGGGGGGATACAGAACAAGCAATGCCACTAATAAAACAACTGGCTTATGACCAAGCAAATCATTGCTGCAGAGAGGTCAATAGACCATGGAGACATGAAGATTTAAACACACATATTAAATTATGTAGAGACATTAATGAACAAGGGCAAGTCTTGGCAGCTGCAGTACAACAGGCTTTAGATGCCAGGCCAAAAACATGCTACAATTGTGAACAAATAGGACATTTTAAAAGGAGTTGCCCCATAGGAGGAGGGTTTAACAAAGCTAGGTATCAAAGGAATAGAATCCCGGGTATTTGCCTACGATGCCGTAGAGGGAGACATTGGGCTAATGAATGCCGTTCTCAAACCACCATAGAGGGTATTCTGTTATCAAAAAATGGACAAAGACCAAGTGTTTACCCACGATATCATGGAGAAAGGCATCAGGCTCCATTGCCAAAAAACGGACTGGGGGGCCCAATGCTCCGGGGCCCACAAGCACAAATAAACGGGGCAAAGGAGGAACCCAGCAACACCATCAGGGTAGTGCCCAGGACACATTATCCATTAAATCCCTCATCAGACAAACTAGAGGGAGTGCAGGGTTGGACATCTGTGCCTCCGCCAGAGCAGTACTAACTCCAGAGATGGGAATTCAAATAATTCCCACAGGAGTAAAAGGACCTCTTCCCCAAGGAACAGTAGGCTTATTATTGGGACGCAGTTCTTCTACACTAAAAGGACTTATGATAAGTGCTGGGGTAATTTATCCCGATTATGTAGGTGAAATAAAAATTATAGCTAGTTCGCCAAGAGGTATATCAGTAATTTCATCAGGAAATAGAATAGCACAGTTATTAATAATACCCAGCCTACATGATAAATTTTCCAGTCATAGTGTAGAAAGAGGTTCCAGGGGATTAGGCTCCACAGGTGTAGATTGGGCTATGCTGTCTTTAAATTTAGATTCTCACACAATGCTAAAACTAAATATTCAAGGACATGAATTTAATGGGCTACTGGACACAGGTGCTGACCTTAGCATCATATCTCGTCAAGAATGGCCAAAACATTGGCCATTACAACAAGCCACTCAAACGCTTCCAGGCCTAGGAGTGGCAACTAATCCCCATAGAAGTGCAATGGTATTAGATTGGAAGGATCCTGAAGGATGTGAAGGAACTATACAGCCATATGTATTGGATCATCTTCTATAAATTTATGTGGATGAGATGTCCTAGATCAATTAGGTTTGACATTAACAAATAACATCAATCCTAACGTGCCCACTACTAGGGCTAGACAAGGCTTTAGGAAAGAAAAAAGATTAAGAGAACAAGAACAAGGTATAGCAGCACCAATTCAAATAGATCAAGGAATAAATAGACATGGATTGGGTTTTCAGAAAGGGCCACTGAGACAATCAAAATTACTTGGAAATCAGAAAGACCAGTATGGGTTCCTCAGTGGCCCCTGACTAAAGAAAAGATACAACAGCCCATGACCTGGTCAAACAACAATTAGCAGAGGGACATATACAACCTTCCATATCTCCCTATAATACTCCCATTTTTTTCATTAAAAAGAAATCTGGTAAATGGAGATTATTGCAAGGTTTAAGAGCCATTAATAATGAGATGGTTATTATGGGACCTGCTCAATCAGGGATTCCTCAATTGTCTGCTTTGCCAAAAACCTGGTACATTTTAGCTATAGATATTAAAGATTGTTCTTTTTCAATTCCAATTCATCCTGAGGATAGTCCAAGTTTTGCATTTACTATCCCTGCACTGAATCATGAAGGTCCTGATCAGAGATATGAATGGAAAGTACTCCCTCAAGGGATGGCTAACAGCCCAACTATGTGTCAAAAATGACAAGAAAAACACCTATCATGAATGCTCCAAATATATTCACTGATAGGACAAATAATGGTACAGCAGCAATAGTTACACCTGATCAAACTTTTACATTTTTAGTACCCAAACAATCAGCTCAAAAGGTAGACCTTAATGCAGTATTACAAGCTTTTGTGATGTTTAAAGATTCTGTATTTAATTTATTTTCTGATAGTTTGTAGTTAATGCTATAGTATCCCTTGAAGATGCTGATAGGATTTCCCCTTCCTCTACTGTTTTCTCTTTGTTTTCCACTATACAAAGTCTAATCTGGGACAGAAAAGATCCATTCTTCATAGGACATATCAGGGCATATACAGGATTGCCTGGAGCCCTTAGTTTGGGCAATGAATTAGCAGATAAATCTATACATGACATACATATTTTCTCCATAATAGAAGAAGCTATAAATTTTCATAAAAGGTTCCATGTCAATGCTAATACTTTACAAAAGCATTTTAAAATAACTAAGGAACAAGCCAGGCATATAATAAAACAATGTCAAAATTGTGTGACCTTTTTACCACAAGTTAATCTTGGAGTCAATCCTAGAGGATTGATACTTAACCATAGTTGGCAGATGGACATCACACACTTGCCAGAATTTGGAAAATTAAAATATTTACATGTTACAGTTGATACTTCTTCCAGATTTTTGATGGGCTCCCTTCATGCCAGAGAAAAAACTAAAGATGTTATAGCTCATTGCTTACAATATTTTGCCACTGTGGGTATTCCAAAACAGTTAAAAACAGGTAATGGTCCTGGCTATACCTCTAACTCTTTTAAACAATTTTGGTCATCATTTGGCATTACTCACATAACAGGAATTCCATACAATCCACAGGGACAAGGCATAGTTGAAAGAGCTCATCAAACTATTAAAATGTACTTATTAAAGCAAAAAGAGGGAATTGGAAAGGGGTATATATCCCCCAAAGATAAACTTAAAATAACCCTTTTTACTCTAAACTTTTTAAATTTGGATTCCTCAGGGCTTAGTGCTACAGAAAGACATATGTATCCAAAAAATGTACATAAGCCTAAGGTACTTTGGAAGGATATTCTAACAGGACAATGGAAAGGTCCTGACCCAGTGATTGTCTGGAGTCGGAGTTCTGTTCCTGTGTTTCCACAGGGAGAACACAGCCGATTTGGATTCCAGAGAGACTAACCAAAGTGATTTCTACAGACCAAAAAGAAGATGATTTGACTCAAATCCATAACAGCTGATATCCAGAGCTCCAGCTTGGCTATTCTTATATCTGCGACAGCGATTAACCAGGATGCTTTTTTCAATATCTATTTTATTATTGCCTTTTCCCACATCATAAAGTTCTATTTTATTTTTGAGCTCATACAGACCTAGGTTAATGTTTTTCTGATCAGTTTTATTTTTTGACTGTGGAGTTTTTAAACATTGCAATGGAGATTTCACCTATGTAAAGCTACAAGGCCTTTACTATTGTCTTATGTGTTGTATGTTATGTGTGCACACTTCTGTTTTGTATTGTATGTCTGTATGTGCGTATGTCCATATATCATATATGAGGAGCACTCATGAATAAATGGATCTGAATTTTTTTTTTTTATTATTCACATGATTTTAATGGTTTAATTTAAATTGAGTAAACAGCTGTTGAGGATTGTTTTAATAAGTGAACAAATAAGGAGGTTAACAGATCTGTTTGTTTACTTTCACCTTTCCTTTTCATTATATTTAATAATTCTGTTCAGGATAATATAAATTGTTCAGAAAATTGTTTTCTTAGTACCTGTTGGAATGTTACACAATTTTTTTTTTTTAGCATCATTCAGAATTCCTATCTGCATCCCAGTGCTGGTGAAGACAAAGATAAAACCAAACTACAGCTTCTTCGATAGTTATCACAACAAACTCTATAAACTGATGCATCAGTCAATAATAACTCAACAAGTAATGCTCATTCAAGGAGTCGATTTATTTTGGGAGGAAATGGACATATTGATGGATTCCTCTGCTTTGAACTGCTTGCAGAACTTGCCTGGACTATGTATCACTTGTATGCATTGTGATCAATCTGTTGATGCAGCGAATTATGGTAGTGCTGGCGTATCTTTGCTGATGTGTCACCAGTGATGCAATTTTTCCTAAGGATCCGTCAGTTGGCTTGATGTCATGGCATTTCTGTATCCTCCTTCCTTCTACTAGTGATGGTCTAAATTTGGGGGCCAACAGAGGTGAGGCAAAGAACCTCACCCCCTCCACCAGCACCAAGGCCAAATTTGGGGGCCAACAGAGGTGAGGCAAAGAACCTCACCCCCCCACTGATGCATAGGCCTATCCACAAGTATGGCTATATGCTGGATCTGTAGTCAGTGACGGGTATGATCCAATTGCAGTGGTATCAACCTAAGACAGGAGGCTGATGTCTAGAGGTCAGTTCATCCAATGACAGGTAAGAACCACATGTTGAATTGGACAACCTAACAGGCACGGTCCCTAGCCACATTGCTTGTTGCTCAATTAAACAGAAGGCGGGAGATGCTAAGAGCTATAGCCAAGTAGTATGATGCATGGCATTTTTGGTTGAAAGGTGATGCCAGCAAGCCATTGAGATGATATGATTATGTTAAGATCTGCATTCATATGGATATTAGACCCCTGCTGTCCACCTCAGCCTGCTACAGGACTCCTGGAGAGTTCCCATTGGTTGGGGAAGTGCGGTAGGAGGGAATTCCGGAGGAGGGATTTCTTGTTGTGGGGCCGGAGAACACTGCGCGAGTCGGTTGGCATTTTTTTCCCGGGAGCATACGGGGCATTGGCGGGGAGTTTCAAAATAAAGTTTGTTCCTGTTTGAGTGTCTCATGATTTTATGCCCAGCTAGACTGCGGCAGGATGTAATGAGAAGAGCACTTTACCTCTGAGGCATTCTTCTCCAAATCTATAACACAAATATAACCCAGAGGAAGATATTACACGAACCTAAATGGAGGGAAATTCTACAAAGTAATTGACCATTACTCCTTACAACTGTCAATGCCATAAAAGAAAGAAGAAAGATGTTGTCTTAGATCAGATGAAGCTCAGATATATGACTAAATAGGATGCAGCATTCTGAATGGGATCCTAGACATTAGTAGGATCCTAGTGGGAAAATGACATTAGTAAAACTAGTGAGATCCAAATTAGGTCTCGACTTTAATTAATTGTAATGTGCCAATATTGGTTTCTTATTTCTGAGAAAAGCATCACAGTTCTATATGATGTCAAAAATCCAGAAAAGTAAATAAGTAGTTTAACAACAGTATAGTGCTCTATATAATAATCTTTGCAACTATTATGTAAATCTAAAACAATTATAAAATAAAATATTGATTTTAAAAATGGAAGACTAACTTGTTGACCTTTTCCATGATTGTTTAAACTTCAAGTATATTTTTAAATGTTTTCCTTTAGGTTTGTATTAATTCTGTAATGTTGAGAGGAGGAAATTATAGAAAGAGTTAATGGAAGTATAAATGATAAATTGCTATTTATTATTCACTCAGTAGGACTGAGTAAAATAAATATGCTGAAAAGCTTTTTACATTTTTTGATAGAAATAGCCTTTTCATAGTAACAACAACAAAGGATTGAGAAGTTTGTTTTGAGGGAAAGTTTGCAAAATCCTATTAGATGACATAAAAAAATTGCAGCAGACTTAATTATTTCCAAACCTTACCATAATAAGATTTGAAACATCAAGGGAAATACTTTTCAGAAAGTCATATTATGAGTATGTGAAGTCAGTGTTGAAGTTATGAGTGCAGAGTATGATGCAAACAAACAATCAACAGAGAAGACTTAAGAATTAAATTTTCAGAGAAAAATAAGGCAGAGTAGAGGCAGTTGTGATGTCCAGTTATTCCATGACTCAGGATTCAAGCAGTTTGAAGACTACTTCACAGTAAGTTTTGGACAGGGGGAGTTTACCAAATGTCAAGAGCAGACTCACAGATAGGAATTCGGGCACTTTGAACTTATGACAGGAAAGAATACCTCAGGAATCCAGCTAATAATGTCATGGCACTAGTCCACTGAAGAGGAGACCGAAACAGAAGGACAGACTGAATTTGCAAAAAAAATTGGACAAGGGGGAACCTGTGGAATTGAGAGGCCATCCTAACTTGAGTGAACCCAGAGTCGGAGCATTGAGCAGGTGTGTCCTGGGTACTCCTGCTTCTTGGCAAGAGAGTGGAGAGCTGACGTGGAATGTCATTTTGGAAAAGCTAAAGATGCTGTCTAATGTGGTTTTCTGCCATGGGAGCTCAAGAGTTCTTGCCTAATTTTAGCAGACTGTCCCTAAATGTACCTTCTATGAGATGTAGAATCCTCTAGGCTGGTTTCAACTGAGACAGACATGGGATTATGGCTGAGGGTATCCAAAACTGGGGATACAGAGCATAGGGCTTCTCATTTTCCCTTTGGGTTTGACAGTTTGGATATAACCCTGTCCAGAAGCTAGACAGGTGGGTGGATTTCCTCCTGGGGTCTGATCTTGGGAAGATCACATTTGTGGGTGATGGAATGTTTGAGAAGACTGAAAAGGTGGTTGCTTTTTTAGTAGATCCCTAAGGAGACCCCTTCATCCCAGCAGACATTGGCATCTGCCCAGCACTGGGGTGGTGGAGCTATTTTTGCTACAGTAGATACTTTAGGAAAAAGCTCAAAAGTTCTGTCAGAACTAAATGCCAGAGCAATTAGACAGACGAAAGAAATTAAAGGCATAAAAATAGGAAAGGAAGAACTTAAATTATCACTATTTGCAGATGACATGATTCTATACATAGAAGACCCAAAAGGGTCTACAAAAAAACTACTAGAACTAATAAATGAATTCAGCAAAGTGGCAGGATATAAAATCAACACGCATAAATCAAAGGCATTTCTGTATATCAGCGACAAAACCTCGGAAACAGAAATGAGGAAAAACACTCCATTCACAATATCCTCAAAAAAAATAAAATACTTGGGAATCAACCTAACAAAAGAGGTGAAAGATTTATACAATGAAAACTACAAAACCCTAAAAAGAGAAGTAGAAGAAGATCTTAGAAGATGGAAAAATATACCCTGTTCATGGATAGGCAGAACTAACATCATCAAAATGGCGATATTACCAAAAGTTCTCTATAGGTTTAAGGCAATGCCAATCAAAATCCCAACGGCATTTCTTGTAGAAATGGATAAAGCAATCATGAAATTCATATGGAAAAATAAAAGACCCAGAATAGCAAAAGCAATTCTAAGCAGGAAGTGCGAATCAGGCGGTATAGCGATACCAGACTTAAAACTATATTACAGAGCAATAGTAACAAAAACAGCATGGTACTGGTACCAAAACAGGAGGGTGGACCAATGGTACAGAATAGAGGACACAGAGACTAATCCACAGAGCTACAACTATCTTATATTTGATAAAGGAGCTAAAAGCATGCAATGGAGGGAGGATAGCATCTTCAACAAATGGTGCTGGGAAAACTGGAAATCCATATGCAACAAAATGAAACTGAATCCCCTCCTCTCGCCATGCACAAAAGTTAACTCAAAATGGATCAAGGACCTAGATATCAAATCAGAGACTCTGCGTCTGATAGAAGAAAAAGTTGGCTCCGATCTACATATTGTAGGGTCGGGCTCCAAATTCCTTAATAGGACACCCATAGCACAAAAGTTGATAACAAGAATCAACAAATGGGACTTACTTAAACTGAAAAGTTTTCTCTCAGCAAGAGAAACAATAAAAGAGGTAAATAGGGAGCCTACATCATGGGAACAAATTTTTACTCCTCACACTTCAGATAGAGCCCTAATATCCAGAGTATACAAAGAACTCAAAAAATTAAACAATAAGAAAACAAATAACCCAATCAACAAATGGGCCAAAGACCTGAACAGACACTTCTCAGAGGAGGACATACAATCAATCAACAAGTATACGAAAAAATGCTCACCATCTATAGCAGTCAGAGAAATGCAAATCAAAACCACCCTAAGATACCATCTCACTCCAGTAAGATTGGCAGCCATTATGAAGTCAAACAACAACAAGTGCTAGAGAGGATGTGGGGAAAAGGGTACTCTTGTACATTGCTGGTGGGACTGCAAACTGGTGCGGCCAATCTGGAAAGCAGTATGGAGATTCCTGGGAAAGCTGGGAATGGAACCACCATTTGACCCAGCTATTGCCTTTCTTGGACTATTCCCTGAAGACCTTAAAAGAGCGTACTACAGGGATACTGCTACATCGATGTTCATAGCAGCACATCCACAATTGCTAGACTGTGGAACCAACCCAGATGCCCTTCAATAGATGAATGGATAAAAAAAAATGTGGCATTTATACACCATGGAGTATTACGCAGCACTAAAAATGACAAAATCATAGAATTTGCAGGGAAATGGATGGTGCTAGAGCAGATTATGCTTAGTGAAGCTAGCCAATCCCTAAAAAACAAATACCAAATGTCTTCTTTGATATAATGAGAGCAACTAAGAACAGAGCAGGGAGGAAGAGCAGGAAGAAAAGATTAACATTAAACAGATACATGAGGTGGGATGGAAAGGGAGAGAAAGGGAAATTGCATGGTAATGGAGGGAGACCCTCATTGTTATACAAAATTACATATAAGAGGTTGTGAGGGGAATGGGAAAATAAACAAGGAGAGATATGAATTACAGTGGATGGGGTAGAGAGAGAAGATGGGAGGGGAGGGAGGGGGGATGGTAGAGGATAGGAAAGGTAGCAGAATACAACAGTTACTAATAGGGCATTATGTAAAAATGTGGATGTGTAACCGATGTGATTCTGCAATCTGTATTTGGGGTAAAATTGGGAGTTCATAACCAACTTGAATCTAATGTATGAAATATGATATGTTAATAGCTTTATAATGTTTTGAACAACCAATAAAAAAAAGAAATAAAAAAAAAAAAAGAACTAAATGCCAGCTGCCTGAACTTCACATTAGGACTCTGAATAAACTGCCTTGGTGTATGTGTGTGTGTGTATATATGTATATATACATATATATCTATATCTATCATATATTTTATATGAGAAAAGCATATATCTATCTCTCTCTCTATATATATATATATATTCCTGGTATATATAATTTATACCAGGAATCAAATTCAGGGGCACTTTGGCACTGAGCCACATCCTCAACCTTTTTATTTTATTTTATTTTTTTGAAAGTGGGCTTCACTAAATTGCTGAGGCTGGCCTTGAGCTTGTGATCCTCCTGCCTTAGCCTCCCATGTCACTGGGATTACAGCAGTTCACCACCTCACCTGGCTCAGTTCTGCCCTGAGAGGGCATCTACCTAGTTTGAAAGGAAAAAAAAAAACTCCAATTGTCACTATTTCCCATTTGGTGAGAAGGGAAACAGCCAATACAACCAGCTTCGATTTCGGGCACCTCTGTCAACCTAAGTGCACAATGCAAAGAAGAAATGTTTAATAACCCCCAGCCCTTGCTCTATGTAAGGGGTGCTCAGCCCAAGAAGCATCAAAGTGTTTTTTTTAACTTTATTTTCCATTGAGTGTAAATGTATAAATGTGTGGGTGTGTGTGTTCCAGCTGTGTTAATACATTCATGGAGATACATACATTGAGAGAAATAGATATGTTCACGTATTCCTTTTCATTTTATAAAAATTTTTCCCTTTTTTATTTTTAATGTTTTTCCTTTCCTAAACCATTTGTTATTTAACCTTGTTTTGACCTTAAAGGGGTAAGATTTTTTAGTTCATGTGTTTTGGTTTGATTTTTTGCTTGTTTTAGATCTCATTTTTGTTTATATTATTATTTTTTTTTCTTCACTGTTTGATAATTATTTTCCTTGTTCTATACTTTCTCATTATTTATTTTATTTCTTTTAGGTTTTTTTTTGCTTCTTCTACTTCATGGCCAAAGCTTGCTACCTCTCTCCAGCTGTACGTGTATTGAACTTCTGAATATTTAAAATTTTTACTTTCCTCCCCATTTTATCCTTTAATGAATTACAATTTTTCTGTCATTTAGAAAAATTTAGTTCATATAATTACTGGCTCTACCATTTGGGTTGTTGTGATTATTAGTACTTGGGAGCACATAGCTGGTTCCCACTGTTTACTATAATACTAAGTCTAATTCACGCAAGTGTATTTTTCCTGTGAATACATGATAACGCTATTACTCCTCATTTTTCCCATAATTATTTGTGTACATGCCATAGTAGGCACCCCTTTTCTGAAAAGGGCTGGGAAGGGAATGATACACTATGAATTTACAGGGTAGACTCTGGCTGACTTATATCCACAACTCAGTACACATTCCTCCACACACAAACCAAACCTGCTCCAGATTCAGCAGTACTTCAACACAAAGAAAAAGGGAGACAAAAATCCCAAACAACAACCAAGCCCCAGTAGACTGGAGGAGAACAGCTGATCTCACTCTTGGATCTGCTCCTACCTCAAAATCAAAGAAAGATGTCAAAAGGAAGACACAGAAATGCCCACGGTGTTGTAGGAGCTGTACAAGAGTGAATTAATGCCAGATCACATTTAGAGGTAGACTAATAAGTCTCACTTCAGAATTAGAGTCTAAAAGTCAGGAGAATTCAGAATGAGATAACCCATTCGGCAGTAGCAAAATGAGAGTCATTGGTGCTTGAAACTAATGTTTGCATCACACTGAGCCTACATGGTGAAACTAAGAGAAGTCAACAACACAAAACTTATTACAAAAAAGACAACTACATGGCAAAGGGCATCATCACAGAAGAGGAAAAGGATCCCATCCCAACAGATGTGCAGGTTCAAGTCCTCCAAAAATATGAGGAAACTGGCAAAGAAGTCTACCCCCAAAGAGTTACAATCCCCCCAAAAAAGAAATAGATATGGAAAGTGGTGAAATTCCAGAGAAAAGCTTTTAAAATTTGATTATTCAAATAATTAATGAGCTTAAACATCTAACAAATTAAGGAATGAACTAAGAGAGCACTTACAGGAGGTGAAACACCATTTCAATATAAACAAATAGAGATCCTCAAAAGAAATCAGTCTGAACTCCTGTAAATGAAAAGCATAAAAAAGAAAAATTAATTTTGAAGTTATCATCAACAGACTAGGTTACACAAGAAATAGAATTCCAGACCTCTTAAGATAGGCCATTTGAGCTGGAACAATCAATAGACAGTAAAACAAAAACCCATCAAAATTAATAGAAACACTTGGACAATATTAAGACACCAAATGTAAACAGTCACTGGAATACAAGGGGGCATAGAATTACAGGCTAATGGCATTAAGAACCTTTTCAGTGAAATAGAAAAATATCCAAACCATAGATTGAGATGAACATTCATATACAGGAGGTGTATAGATAACCAAATAGATAAAAGAGAATCTCTCCAAGACATATCATAACCAAAATGCCTAGCATAGAAAATAAGGAGAGAATATTAAAAACTGCAATAGAAAAAAAAATGTCAGATCACATTCAGAGGTAGACTAATAAAAGTCTCACTTCAGAAAATAGACTCTAATAAAAGTCAGGAGAATTCAGAATGAGATAACCCATTCTCTGAAAGAAAACAATTACCAGACAAGATTGATATATCTAGCAAAACAATCATTTGGAATTTAAGAGAAATAAAAACTTTCCATGAAAAGGATAAACAAAAATAATTCAAAAATCAATAAACTTACACTACAGAAAATACTTAAAGAGATACTACCCAAAGAAAAATTCAAAAATAGATCCCAGAGCTTTCAAATGGATGAAGCTCTTCAGAAGAGCAATTAAGGAAATGAAAATTAAAAATTATTTTAATCTATAAAACAAGTGAAAGTAATTGGAAATAATACACATCTATCCATACTAACTCTGAATGTAAATGGTCTAATTCCTCAAATAGGACATAAACAGGCAAAATATATTAAAAATAGAACCCAAGTATATGCTATTTGCAAGAGATTCATATTATAGGCAATGATATCTACAGACTGAAAGTAAAAGAATGGAAAAAGACATTTCATGAAAATGAAGGTTGAAAACAAGCAGAAGTAGCCAGGTACAGTGGCACACACCTGTAGTCTCAGCAGCTCTGGAGGCTAAGGCAGAAGGACTGTGAATTCAAAGCCAGCCTCAGCAAAAGTGAGGCACTAAACAACTCAGACCCTGTCTCTAAATAAAATACAAAATAGGGCTGGGGATATACCCCTGAGTTCAACCCCCAGTACCCGCCCCCCCAAAAAGAAGTAGGTATTTGTATTCTGACAAAGCAAATTTCAAGCAAAAATTAGAAAACACAAGAAAAGCAACTATATACTATTAAAGGAAACAATCTAAATGGAAGACAAAATAGTACATATTTATGCTCCAAATGTCAGTATATCTAATTTTGTACAACATACATTTCTTCACAATAAGTTCCAAATAGACCAAAATACAATAATACTTGGTGATTTCAACATACCCCCCTCAATAAAACACAGGTGATCCAGACATAAAATCAATAAAATCACTTCTGTCGAAAGAATACTATAAATCAAATGGACTTGCAGCTATTGATAGGATATTTTACCAAACAAGAGCTAACTACACTTTTTTTTTTTTCTCAGCTCATGGAAACTTTTCCAAAATAGACAATGTTTTAGGACACAAAGCAAGTTTTAGTAAAAACAAATTGGTATTACCATGAGCATCTTATCAGATCCTAATGAACTGAAATTAGAAATTGATAGCAAGAAACATATAGAAACTATACAAACACATGAAGATTGAATACTAATATTTTAAATGAGGAATGGATCATTGAAGAAATGAGAAGAGAAATTTAGAACTCTTTAGAATCAAACAAGACTAGTGATACAACATACCAAAACCTCTAGGAAACTATGAAGGTGGTACTAAGAGGAATATTTAAAGCATTAAGTGCCAACATTAAAAAACAGAAAGATCCCAAATAAACAATCTAATGTTACATCTTAAGGCCCTGGAAATGTAGGAACATACTAATTCCAAAACCAGTAGATGACAGAAAATAATTAAGACCAGAGCTGAAGTTAATGAATTAGAAAATTAAAAACATAAAAGATCAATTCAACAGAATTATGAAGGGAAGGGAGGGGAAATGGGACTAGGAAAGATAGGATAGTAATGTCTGATTCATTCTACCATATGCACATATGATTTTATGACCAATGTAATTCTACATCATGTACAACCAGAGAAATAAGAAGTTATACTCCATACATGTATAATATGTCAAAATATATTCTACTCTCATGTATAACTAATTAGAACAAAAAGAATAAAAAAGACAAACAACATTGATAACCCCCTAGCCAAACTAACCAAGAGAATGAAAGACTCAAATCAACAAAATTAGAGATGAAAAAGGAGATATTATTATAGACATTTTTGAAACCCAGAAGTTCATTAGGGAATGTTTTGAAAATTTACAATACAAAAAATTGGAAAATATAGAAGATATTTGCAAATTTCTATGACCTGTCCAAATTGAACCAAGAGTATATAGCAAACTAAACAGACCAGTATCAATGAGATTTTAGCAGTAATAAAATGACTCCAAAAAAATAAGTAAATAAAAGTGCAGCCAGTGTGCAGTGACTGATGCCTGTAATCCCAGGAGCTTGGGACTTTGGGGCAAAAGATCATGAGTTCAAATAAATTTAGTAAGGCCATAAAGCACTTAATGATACCCTGTGTCAAGATAAAATATTTTTTTTAAAAGGCTTAGGTTGTGGCTCAGTGATAAAGCATCTCTGGGTTCAATCCCTTGTACCAAAAAGAAAAACCCTTAGCCAGAGGGATTCTAAGTTGATTTCTAACAAACTTTTAAAGAAGAACTAGCCCCAATCCTCCTAAAGTTATTCCATGAAATAGAAACACCTTCAAACTTATTCTATATTGTCAGCATCACTGATACCAAAACCAGAAAAACACATCAAGGAAGGGTACTACAGACCAATATCTCTGATGAACATAGATGCAAAAATTTTCAGTAAGATTTCAGCAAATTGCATTCATAAACACATTAAAAAGATTGTACAACAAGATCAATTTGGATTCATCCCAGGGATGCAACCAAGGTTCAATATACATAAATCAACAAATGGAATTCACCATATAAATAGTTAAGGACAAAACAAATCACATGATCATCTCAACAGATGCAGAAAAACCTTTGGCAAAATTTAGCACCAATTCCTGCCAAAAACATTGGAGAAACTAGAGATAGAAATTGCCTCAATATCATAACAAACCCAATGCCAACATCATACTGAACAAAGAAAAACTGAAAACAATTCCATTAAAATCAGGAATAATACTAGGATTTCACTCCTATTTAATATAGTTCTTTATAGTTGGAGTATGAGTCAAAATGAGAAAATTAAAGGGATATAATGAGGAAAAGAAAAAGTCAAATTATCTCTGCTGATAAGTTCCTATATTCACAGGACCTATAAACTCCACCAGGAGGCTTCTAGATCTGATAAACTTCTTCAGAAAAGTATCAGGATACAAGATCAGTGTATAAAAATTGATAATTTTCTTACATTCTGACAATGAATCTACTGAGCAAGTAATAAAAAAAAAACTCCATTCACAATAAGATACAAAAATTCTTAGGAATACATCTAAGGAGGTGGAATACTTCTACTAAAGAATGAAATAAATTAAGACCTTAGAGAATGTTTATGAATAGGTAGAATTAATATTGCCAAAATAGCTATATTAGCAAAAAGTCATCTAAAGATTAAATATAATTCCCATTAAGATAACAATGACATTTTTCACAGAACTAGAAAACAAACTTTCCTAAAATTTATATGCAAGAACAAAAGATCCAGAATACCTGAAGCAATTCTAAACAAGAACAATGCAGAAACTCTTACAATAACTTTTCTCAAATTATACTCAAAATCTCTAAAACAAAAGCAGCATATTATTGACATAAAAATAGAAATGAATACCAATAGAATAGACTGGAAGGCACAGAGATAAATCCTCATAAACACAGTCATATGATCCTTGAGAAAGGTCACAAAAGTATACATTGAAGTAAAGATCACCTGTTTAACAAATGGTGACGCAAAACTGGATATCCAAATGTAGAAGAATGAAACTGGATCCCTGTTCTTACCCTGAACAAATATCAATTCAAGTGGATCAACATCCTATGAATTAAACCAGAAACAGTGAAACTTCTAGAAGAAAATATAGGGGAAACGCTACAACACATTGGTGCAGGCACCAACTTCCTTAATAAGACTCCTAAAACTCAAGGATTGAAACAAAGAATCAACAGATGGGATAGGATTAAATTTAAAAGCTTCTGCACAGCAAAGGAAACAATAAAGAACATGAAGAGAAAGCCTCCAGAGTAGGGGAATAATAACAAGAATATATAAAGAACATAAAAATCTTAACCCCCAAATACTAATAACCCACTTAACAAATGGGAAAAAGATCTAAAAAGACATTTCTCAAAAGAAAAACAGATGGCCAAAAAAATACACACACACACACACACACACAAAATGTTCAATATACTTAGCAATCAGGGAGATGTAAATCAAAACTAAATGAGGTTTCATCTTACCCTAGTTAGAATGGCAATTATCAAGAATACAGATAATTATAAATTCTAGTAAGAATGTGGGGGGGGGCAAGGTAGATTTATACATTGTTGGTGGGAATACAAATTAGTACAACCTTTTTGGAAAGCAGTATGAAGATTGCTCAAAAGACTAGGAATGGAAATACCATATGATTTAGCTATCTTACTCCTTGGTATTTATACAAAAGTACTAAAATCACCATACCATAGCAATATGTGTATACCAATGTTTATAGCAGAACAATCCACAATAGACATTGTACCAACCAGCCTAGAAGCCTATCAAGAGATGAGTGGATAAAGAAAATGTGGTATATATACACAATGAAGTTCTACTCAGCCATTAAGAAGTATGGAATCATGTCATTTGCTGGTCAATGGATGGAACTAGAGAAAAATATGCTAAATGAAATAAGCCAGAAATAGAAAGTCAAGGGTCATGCTTTTTCTCATATGCAGAAGCTAAAGAGAAAAAAAAAACATACAAAGAAAAGGATCTTATAAAAATATAAAAGAGATCAGTAAGGTAGAAGAGGAGAACTAAGTGGTAAGGAGGAGGAGAAGAATGGGACATAACTGGGGAATGAAGTTGACCAAATTATAGTAGGTGAATATGTACTGCATTGCATTCCAATTTTATATATATCTGTAATGTATAAGTTTAAAAAATAAATAGAATTTCAATAGACTAGAGGAAGAGGATCAAGGGGAGGGAGGAGAGGAGGAATCTGGAGATATCAGGGATTGAAATGGAGAAAAGTATAATGTGTATTTATGAATATGTCAAACTCCACTATAATATATAACCATAATGCATTGAAAATAAAAATAACCTTAAAATAATTGAATATTCAGAAACAGTTAAATACTCTTTAATGCACATCTTCTTAAAATGATTTTTAAGCAAGTGATTATGGTTTTGCAAAATACAATCAACAAATATATTGAATCTGCTCTCTGCACAGGATATTGACATAAGCTATATTTAAAATTTGCAGTTACAGGTTTATATCACTTTCAAATTTTTGAACTCACCTTAAAATATAGTAGAGATTCCACATCTGCAGCATATTTTATCTAAGACTATTATTTTCACAAGAGTGGGCTTAACATCTTCTCAATTTCAGGATTGTGTTCCATCCTGTTGTTATAATAACAAGTAATAAGAAAAAATAAAATACCTGAAGTTTCTATCAGACAAATATATTTATTTCAGTGGAATACTTCTATAACACAATGCTACTAAGAAATTAGAGTACATGATAAATTAACTTAAAAGAAAAAGCAAAATATATAATTGCCACAATTATAGATAAAAATAATCTAAAACTCATTATTCCTTACTTCAACTTCTAAGTCATAATTAGGATTAAATGAAGAAATAAATAAATGTTAAAATGTCACAAATAAGCTCAAGTGTTTGAAACTTAAATGTAGTCATATAGGGCAAAGTATGAAATTTGGATTATAAAATATATGACAAATACAATTTGTATGAACTGATAAAATATATTAATTACAAAAAACAGGTAGCTTTAGAGAAAAATTAATTAGAATAAAATGGTATCTAAAGCAGTGGAACACATTTAGATTTAATTTTTTTTCTGAGAGAGCCATATTTTGTTGGGCTTATAGTAAGATCATAATTCTAAGAGTATTTTATTGCAATAAATTCTAGCATATGCTGTGGAAAGAATATATGAATTATTAGAAAGCATTTGTTCAGTATCTGTGTTAGAATCAAATCCACTAGTCTTTGATTTTGTCTGCTTGTAGCAAAGCTGTAAGAATGAGCAGCAGTAAATCATACAAGGTGCTTTTCCAGGACTTTCAAGGTGGCACATTGTTCAACTTGTAAAAATATTACACAGAGAAGCAAGATGAGACATATGTTTCAAAGACAATCCTCAAAATGTGCTGAGGATTTATGGAAAGCAAATCAAGGTCATCTTTGTGTCTATGCAAAGGGGAAAAAAATCTCTGTAAAGAGAAACAAAAAAGTGAAAGTTTTAAATAATTCATAAAATTGAATGCATTACAAAACCTATTCCTAGAGAGCAATATATGTACATCTATTTTGTAACTAGAAATTGTTGATCTTGGCTCTCCAGAAAACATTGCAAATCATATCCCTTCATTTCAAAGAGGTATCAAAGAGAATTGTGTAAAGATCAATGAATAAGAGTAATTATTTAAGAACTTGATGAATAATATATTGGCTTACCTCCTGCAATCCTATATATATTCGAGCACATTCTAAAGATAACTTTATTTTGTATAATGCTTTCAATCACTGAGGGGAAAAAAACAAAGTAAATGGTGCAGTAGCTGACAGAAACTGAATCCTAACTACCTTATTTTAAGTATAAACGACAGTTAAATGAAGCAATGTTCTGGTAATACACAATCTGGACAATGAGATGGTATTACAGTATATGGGTTTCTTCTTCCTTAAATTTTCGTGTGTTTAGAATACTAACATTTTCTGAGTCATATCAATAAATGAGACAAATACAAAGTTAATATCTCTCATTTGAATATTTCAGTGTTTTTCTTTCTTTATGATGTACAGGCCATCTACATCCTCATTTTCTGGCCAAAATGGTGACAATTAGAATTTGACATTGGGTTATCAAATTTCTGGCAAGTTATTTGAAATAAATATTTGTAGACACTTTCACACCTCTCCCCATTTTTTTTTTCGGAAGGAAATTGGATTCTTGTACATATTTATATACAGAATATAGTAATGTTTCTGGAGAAGAAAGGAGGCATGATTGGTGGTTAGAAGGAAGGATTTTGGAGCAGACCTTCAAACTTTGCCCCTCACTTGTGAGCTTAGTAAGCTGGGGTAAAATAATCAAACAAATCAAACAATAACTTCATCTTTGTAAAATGAGAATCACAGCAATAATATTTAACAATAAAAAGACTATCCTTCATATTAGGGTAAATATAAAAAATAAAATTATGAAAATTATTAACAGTGCATGTTAAGGGTAACAGTGATTATGTGACAAGAGTAGACTTAAAAGTGAATTCTACATGGGATGTGCATTTGTACCTTTGAATATTTAACTTGAGAGAACGAATATGTACACTGCATTATGGTGGTACAATTTAACACAAGTTTGTTTTGGGAATATACTAACTATACTGTTATAAATAGGAGTAATTTATTTTACTTATGAGAAAAATATTCTCATAAATTTATAATATATAAATCATAAATAATGAACATTAAACATTATATAATGTAATATTACCTAATATATGTACTAAATATGTATATAATCTAAGATTCACCAGTATATTTTTCTCCTGTTACATGAATAGATGGAAAAGATTCTTTTTCTTTATTATAAAAAGAACATACATCTGGGGTCTTATAACAACAGGGTTATAATATATTATAGGTCAAATTTATGTTAATATAAGTAGGCTAGCAATGTGTGCAAAATCATTGTTTCTTTTTAGGAAAGTAAAACATAAGAATCATTATTACATAAACAATATTTATTGATATAGGCTTTTACATTGATTTAGGCTTTCTCATCCTTATAATAGAAAATATGATTGATAAACCTATAGAACATTCAAGCATCTAAAGTGAAAAAAAAAAGCAATTTGAGTTCCTGTATTTTTCTTATTATCTATTTAACAAGGGCTATCTATACTCCTTATTCCCTTTGAATGAACTTTTTATTTGTATAAAATATGCAAAAAAATACCTATAGAGTAGAGGGAATAAGATAGTTTATTAAGAGAAGGTTTGGTAAGCTCCAATAGGAATGCACTCAATACACACAAGCAACTACCCTTATTTGTTGAGCCAAATTAAATTACCAACAAGAGTCACTGTATAATAAAGTGAGTCACTTTAGCAAACTGACACAAATCAATATTTTCTATTGATAATAACCATGAAAATATAAATTTTTCTTATAAACCTATTAATAATTATCATAGTACAAATGTGCTGTGCTTCCTGAATATTCATTCCCATCTTCCAGCATAAGATTCCAATTGTTCTGGAATCATCTTTTCCCCATTGGGTACAGTATTGATGGACACCATTTATAAAGATACTCCATCTTCCCTTGGCTAAGTGTGAGAAAAATGATCTAAGAACAGCCAATGGAACATGCTTCAAGGAGATTTTACACTGAATAGTGTTTTAATCAGGTTTTTTGTCTCTGTGACCAAATACCTGATAAGAACAACTTAAAAGGAGTGTTTTAGTCAGCTTTTTTGATGCTGTGACTAAAGGACCTGAACAATTATAGAGGAGGAGAAGTTTGAGGGCTCACAGCTTCAGAGGTCTTGGACCAGAGAAAGCCAGCTCCATTCCTTGGGGCTTGAAGTGAGTCTGAACATCCAGGCAGAGTGTGTGGCAAAGGAAAGCAGGTCACATGAGATCAGAAAGCAAGGAGAGTCTCTACTATTCAGAAACAAATATATACCCTAAAGCCACCCCAATTCCCACCTCCTCTAGCCATACCCTACCATTTTGGTTACCACACAGTTAATCCCTATCAGAGGATTAAATCACTGATTGGGTTAAAGCTCTTGCAACCTGATCATTTCTCCTCTGAACCTACATGCATTGTCTCACATGTGAGCTTCTGGGGTACACCACATGTAAACCATACCAAGGAGGAAAAGTTTATTTTGCCTTATGATTTCAGAGTTTGAGTCTGTGGTTGGGTGACTCCAAAAATCTGGGCCCAAGGTGAGGCAGAACATTATGGCAGAGGGATGTGGTCAAAGAACACTGCTCATTTCATGACAGCCAAGGAGGGGGAGAGAGAATGAAGGGGAGGAAGAAAAAGTGCACTCTCTCATCAGGGACAAAATGTATACCCAAATCCACATGCCCAGTGATCTCTTTACTTTATCTAGAACTTGCCTGTATACAATTACCACTTAATTCATCTATTCAAGTGGATTAGTTTACTGATTAGGTTACAACTCTCATATCCAAACATTTCACCTCTTAAATTCTTACATTGTCACACACATGAGCTTTTGGGGGATACCACATACCTGAACCATAAAAAACAGTGATGTGCGACGCAACCCCCACTACCCCATCCAAATCTGAAAATAATTGAGTTTTCTGTTTCCAAACTTCTTCCCCAAAGAGTTATTTTTTCCTCCTGCTATTTGAATCCTGTAGCCTAGGTAGGCTCCATGATCCTTCATTTCTCCTTCCTCAATTATGTGAGCTACTTTATGCTTTTACTATATATTTTAATTTTAGTTAACTATCCAGAATTGAATCCTGTTGCTTGGCACCAAAGTTGATTCAGTCATTCTTTTAAATGAAAATCCAATTTATCTTCATCTTTTTCTGGGACAGAGGTAAGGGGGATTGAACCAGAGGGGTACCCACTGAGCCACATCTCAGTCGTTTCATTCACTTTTAATTTTTGAAATAGTGACTTGCTAAATTGCTTAGGCCTCACTAAATTGCTAATGCTGACCCTAAACTTACAATCCTTGTCCCTTAGCCTCCCAGGTCACCGGGATTACAGACATGGACCACCACACCTGCCCAATTTATCATCACTTTACAGATATATTTTTCCTATTATTTATAAAATATATTAATTAGTCTTGTTATATAGCAAGCTTATTTTTTTCTGATTTTTGGATGCATTAAATAAGCAAGCCCTAGGAAAAAAGTCTAAGTGCAAAAACATAAACAGAAAACCTCTACAAGTTGGTGCATGCCTGTAATCCCAATGGCATGTTAGCCTGGGTAATTTAGTGAGACTATGTCTCAATAAATCTAAGGAGGGCTGGGGATGTAACTCTGTGGTAGAGCACTTGCCTAGCATGTGCAAGGTTCTGCATTCAATCCCCAAACCCCAAACAAAAGAAATATAAAATATGAGTAAAATTTTAAAAATTCAAATCGAATTTCTTCCCAAATTTTGCTATACTCTACACTCTCTTCTTCCATTTAGAATTTATTTTCTATGGGAGAAAAATCAGGAGTGAAGTGTAGAATGGTACCTCTGCTTCCACTTAGGTATTTTATATTCCCAGAGAGTGGAGGAACACTCATAAGCCAATATAATGCATCTCACTGATATGAGCCTTAACTGTGCTAACCATCATAAATAGTGCATAAGCCCCTATAAACATAGTTATTTTTTCTGCAGAGAATATATCTCATGGTATGCTCTAGAAGGAGGCAGACAGCAAACAGATGAATATTAGGAAGATGCTTTGAGTCATCAAGCTGCACTTAAGAAGAAAGAAGACAAAACTATCCCTTACTTTTATTGATAGGGTAGAAAAAAAGAAACTATATCCAGGACAGGATTATGATAGTAAATAAATAGACATCATTATTTTTGACCAATGATTATTTTGGGGGATGGGCACCAGGGATTAAACTCAGGAGCACTCAACCACTGTACTATATCCCCATCCCTATTTTGTATTTTATTTAGAGACAGGGTCTCACGTAGTTGCTTAGTGCCTTACTGTTGTTGAGGCTGGCTTTGAACTTGTCATCCTCCTGTCTCAGCTTCCCAAGCTTCTGGGATTACAAGCATGGGGCACTGCTCCCAGCTGCCAATGATCTTTTGTAAGAAACATGCTTAAGAAAGAAAGTAGTTTATAGTAACATAATAATATTATCACATAAGTTGAGAAAACTACATTTTTATCTAACTATTGAATCCACAGGAATATCTATTTCTTTTAAGGTGTTACAGAAAGCCAATAAAATACAGAGAACCAATAAAATTTTCTTCCAGTAGTATAAGCCATATGGCTGACTTCTATCTCTTCAAAACATTTCAGTTGTGGAGATTTAATCAAAGTGGAACAGATAATTGTCAGTTTTCTTCTAAACCTGCTTGGAGAGGTAATTTTTAATAAAAAGAGGTATTCCAGTGCCATGACAGTGACCTCTATTTCTCCATATTCTCTTGAGTGTCTAATTCAGTGCAGGCAATTGGGAAATGTTCACATCTACTTCTTGAGTAGTCTTGTCAAAGTATTGGCTTGAGAGGTCTTCATGAAGATTTTTGATTACATCTAAAAATGATTTTTCAGGATGGTCCTTTAAGAAAAAGTGTAGGATGCTGAATAGTGAATAGATGTAACAACTTCAAAATACTGCATTTTCTTTAGAAATCTTCTTTTTTATTTTCTTTAAAAATGGGAAAGCACCAACCTTGACCATAAGTTTCACTGAATATTTGTACATCTGCTGTTATGAAAACAAGAACTTTTAAAAGGTACATGACACTCTGCTTCAAAAAGCCACTATTGGATATTTTGTAAGAGTCCATTTTAGCTCAGTAAAAACATCTCCAACAGAGGAAGGTGAGGAGAGACTATAAAAATGTTTGGAGATGTACTGTACTAAAATGTAATTTATTATGGATAATTTGAAGATGCCAAATCATCAAGTTTAGCACACCAGGCCTCCTGGTATCACAGCACTTGGAAGGAACATGTTATCCTTCACATTTATTTCAGTTTATATTATTTAAAAAAAATTCTCAAATTTCTTTCCAGCAAATTAAAACAGGGTTGCCTTTCAAAGTGTGTTGTGGATGAGGGTGAAACACATAATAGCCAACAAGTTAGATAAATGTATTAATATACATAATCATTTAAGCATTTTATCATTTGTCAAAGGAATTCAAATTAACATTTTGTATTTGACTTATGATAGTATATCTAAGTACAGGAAAAAGAGAGAAACAAAAACTCACTAGCTTTATTTGCACCAAGTGACTGTTGCAAATAGTAACCAAAGACCCAGTTAATATGTTTTTCTGATGGCTCTTTTTAAGGATGCCAATTAATTTCAAGTATACATACTATGTGTAGAAATTGAATTGTTAAGCTGTTTCAAATTTCAGCCACACACCTCTCTCTAGTATAGGGTCAAAGCAATTGTAGTGAGCATTTCCATGCAGCTTCAATTTCCACAAGATCAGTATTGTATTTATGTTATGTCAAATGTGCCCAGTTTATTTTTGTTTGACTAATAAGGAGACCTTGTAAAGTACATAGACATGTTTTCTGAAATTTGTCAATAATTCCACTTATTTTTAAACAAGATAATGATAAAAAATAATGATGAATGTGGCTGTAATGAAAAGTCTTACCTTTCTACATTAAGCTATGTAACGTTCTGATAACTGCTTTGTGGCATTAGTGGAATTGTCTATTCATTTATTTAAAAAAAAATTTAAAGTCATAGATATCTTAAGTTTGGGATGCATATCTGTTTTTGAAATACAAATTTTGAAATACAAACAATTGGCTATACTAATTAATAGGAGAAATACTGATGATATTTTTAAACTGATTTCATATTGGATATAAACCTTTGCCTACTTTGAGGATATGTATTATAATTTTAAATCATGTCATCAAAATTCGAGAAAGCTATGCAAAAAAGTCTTATAAACATAAGAAAGCACTCATGTTTGAAAAACATGTCAAAGATTGTAATTTTATTTTTCTGTCTTTGAGGTACATTTTGATATATTTTGAAAGCTAAATGATTGCAGAAAAATAAAGCTGAGTTTTCACTGTTTACAAACATCATTCCCCGGACTTCAAAGTATGAGATTGACATATTCTAAATGATAATTCAGCCCAGATCTGCTTCCCATAAATTAACATTTAAAATGGAACTTTGAAGAAAATAAGCATTTTAGACACTACTGACTTTATAAGGGCACATGGCCACAATTTCTAAGTTGGAGGGGTTTATTAAGTAGATAGACATGATAAGAGATTTATAGCTATGGACTCCACTAAGGTTCATCATCTTTGAATGAGTTTCACTGTGCTTCATTTTCTGAATTTATAAACAAGAGCTTATCTGTAGATACAAAATTCAGAGACCTTTGAGCAGAAGTCAAATAGAAGGTGGCGTGGGACAGAAAAAGAATTATTATTCAGAGAAAATCTTATGTTTTTCCTCTTACCATTCATCTTTATCTGTCCATCAGTTGCTAAGTAATAGAAAACGGGGGGAACTGTTTTCAGCATACTGATGATTTTATTTTGTTGGTAAGTTTTTCTTGGGTATTGATCTTCATAGTCTTTTAAATATTTCCCTCTATCACCTCTCTTACCAAGGAGATACAATGTTGGAAACTACAGAAGATGACCCTTATTATTTAAAGATTGCATAATTCTCATTATATTTAATAAATATATATGGAGGTGAAAAATAAAGCCAGCGCTATTCAAGAATCTCTCAGAAAAGAAAAACTGTAAAAGCCATAAAAATTTCCTTGCTGTGCAAAAATTGTCTGTATTTTATCCTTTTGAAAAAATACCAACTGAAACATCTTTAGGAATAGAGAATGATGTAATCCTATGATTTGCATCTTAACTTCTAGAAATCTATCCTAGACACTCACATGAGAAGGATGTGGGTTCAAAGATGTTCATTTAAGACTGATGAGCAGTAGTGAAACATTGGAAACAATCTATATATTCTCTTGTATTGAAATAAATAAAAGTGATACATGTATATATGTGCAAAATATTAAAATTTGCATGTTTATTAAATTATATTAATCATTGAGGAAACAAATTTAGAACATTATAGGGTGAAAAATGTGAGCTGCACAAAAAACATGTTAGCCTTTTTGTAAGTTTCAAAAAATACATAAAAGTGTGCATACACTCTGGAGAAATGTGTGCACATATAAGGACTGTACATAAGGACTGGAAGAATAAATCATAAGCACATGACAATGGAAATTTCTAAATGGGGTCAAGTTAGAAAAATTGAAAAAAGTAGTCAAGTGAGTTTTACTTCTGTTGTCTGCTAACAATTTCTAGTAGTAGTGTTTCCATGAAGTTATTGTATATATTTAATGTATATTATATAGAGTTATATTTGTATGCATGTGCATAAAAACCAGAAACAATGGTAGTTTTAAAAATCTGTTTCTTTGCCCCCATTTAGTGCAAGAAGTAATGGATAATAATATTAAACTTTGGGTTATAATTAAATATTACATTTTTATTTTGTTGCTAAAAATATGAGAAGGCAGTGCTAGTATGGTGACATTATGGTGTCATCAGACACACAGTCATCCAATTTCTCCTCTGCCATTTTCTGAGTTCTTGTTGAACTCCTGATCCAAAATGATTATCGGAGTTCCGGTTGTTACCTATGCACTCTAAACCAGAAAAAAAAAAAAAAAAAAAACAGGATTCATGAAGACGCATCTCCAACCTTTCAGGTACATACTGACCTCTGTTTTTATTTCATTAGCCACATTTAGTTATCTTGTACTTTCAGTGCTAGGGCTTGCTGGGCTGTGTGGTGCTGTAACTTTTTCAGATAAGAAATAAGGAGAGAATGGCCATTGGCAATCAATTTGCATTCTTAAAGATAGTTAATCATCTATGCACACATATAGCTAGGTTGATGGATCCATAGGTGAATAGATAGATATGCAAAAGTGAACATCAGCTAAATTTGCATGGGGGAATAGAGTTACTTTGGTTTGGATATTTTTGTATTAAAATTGCCTTTTTCAAAACAAAACTTTTAAATATACTCCTGAACAAAATTACTGTCCAATCTCAACTGCAACATTTCATCTACAAAATGTAAATAATAGGACCATCTACCGTATTCCAGGGAAGTCTTCAGAGAGTCACAAGGACTTGCAGTAGGAAGCTGCTGCTACGACAGCTGATGCTGAGCAGACAGATGACCACCAGCAGTAGCAAGTTCTATGATGTCATGAGTTCCAAAGCAAGCGCTCACTTAAGTCAGTCCTTGTGGGGCTGTATTTGGTTTACTTTTCTTTGAAGATGGTGAGTAGGGAGAAAAGTTATTATAACT
The DNA here is from genome assembly GCF_021218885.2 of Marmota monax. NCBI lineage: Eukaryota > Metazoa > Chordata > Mammalia > Rodentia > Sciuridae > Marmota > Marmota monax. The sequence goes on from NW_026692781.1 coordinate 2,107,702, forward strand.
GGAGAATGAATATTGAAAATTTAAGTTGTAGTTAGAATAATTATGATTCCACTTTCAATTCAATTAATTCTAACTTGTCTTACAACATGCACAAAAGGAAATAACATACAATTTCTAAAATTTTCTGTTCTGATGCCATTCCCAGGAGAAGCTACCAAGTATGTTCTTTTGAGTATTGATGAGCACTATGGCACTGAGGTGGCAGTTAGAGCACCACTGGGATGAATGTGTTTTTCTGAAGGCATTTTTTCCGGGTGCATAAGCACAAGGTAGATTGATGGTAGTAAAATCCAGAATCTCATCTCTTTGTTTTCTCTTCTTTTCCCCAGATACTTACAAGAAAAATAAAAAAGCTTACATTGAAATTATGGATTATTGGGTTGTGAATGATATTACTGTTTTTGCTTTTAGATTTCATTCTCTCCCCTTTCCTCCTTCCACCACTCCCTGTCTACTTTATCTCTCTCAAAATAGACATTATAGATACAGCTAACCCTATTTCCCATCATATTTTCCATCTCCTAAGTTTATCAATCCACAGAAAAGAGTATCTTCTATTTTCATAAAATAAGATAATATACCTATGTTTGTTCAGTTTGCTTTTTTATCTCTTTATACTCTGGAAATGTATGTTTAGTGATACATGCAGATATAAAGAGATTATTTGATTTAATTCCTACTCTTTTCAAAACAGTATGTTTCATTATTCATCTCTTGAAATTTTTGTATGTAAAATTTGGGTATTTGTTATAAATATTTATATATAGTTCCATTAGCTTTTATTTAGCTAGTATCTTAGTATTAGTCATCATAATTTTCATTGAAAATTTGGTACTTTACAGCTTTAGATCTTGACAGATTTTTAAATACAATGATTCTTTGTAATTGAGGTTCTTTTAGGTCTGTAAGTTCATTAAGAACCTAATAGTTCTTTTTATAATACTTCTAATTTTGATCAATGACCCTTCTACTTGCTTACACGAATATTCCATTATTTCATGAACACTATCATTTGCAGCCCAATTTATTGATCTAATATTGTCTTTGAGTTCTTTCCATGATTATCTATCTTATCCATTCCAGAGAGGATATTAAAATGTATTTCAATGGCAGGCTTAGAGTATATGTTGTCAACATAGAACTACAAGGCATGTCCTCTAGTTAACAATACAACCCAATTTTTTTAGGCAGTAGTTAATGCATCTGAATAAAACAAAGATGTCTTATTGATATATACCTGTACTTATTGATATATATATATATATATATATATATATATATATATATTATATATATGTACTTTGCTCAAACTATTCAATTGTACATAATCAAATAAAATCAGGATTATTTTTAAGTAAAAATAATACATCTAGAAGTTTAACCAACTAGCTAGGACAAATCTAAAATCTTTAACTGAAATGCAAATATATGTATATTTAAAACTAAATTTTCAAATACTATTTTGACAAATTAATCAATATAATCCAGGTTTAAAATGAGTGATCTGGAGATACTGAATCTAAAAAACTTCCATAAAATGTTGATTAGCAACATTTTTTGAACTCCTGGTGAATATATATGAAATATATATGAAATATATGAAACAATTAAATTATATTTATAAATATATAAATTCATTAAATATATGAAACAATTAAATTTGAAGGGAAATACTAAAGATATAGGAGACAAATACTAGGCCCAAAAGAAACGTATGATTAAGTATGAACATAAAATGAACCACCACAAAGCACATATTTATCAAGTATGTATGGATATTATGAAAACTCCATAAAATTTTCTGTTAACCTGATTTATTGGTATAGGCTCCATTACCTAAAAATAATTTCTATCTAACTGAAGTATTGAAATAGCAATTGTGTTCAATGTAATCATGTAAATAACAACCATATATAAAAGAGTACATATTTCTAAATAGAATATATTCCATAAAATCTTACTATCAGTTATTATATTTCTTTTTTTTCTGAGTTATTTCTTTTTTTTATTGGTTGTTCAAAACATTCCAAAGCTCATGACATATCATCTTTCATACATTTGATTCAAGTGAGTTATAAACTCCCATTTTTACCCCAAATACAAATTGCAGAATCACATCGGTTACACATTCACAATTTTTACATAATGCCATATTAGTGACTGTTGTATTCTGCTGCCTTTCCTATCCCCTACTATCCCCCCTCCCCTCCTCTCTCATCTTCCCTCTCTACCTCATCAAGAGAGCAACTAAGAACAGAACAGGGAGGAAGAGCATGAGGAAAAGGTTAACATTAAACAGAGAGGAGTGGGAGGAGAGAAAGGGAGAGAGAAGGGAAAGCATATGGAAATGGTAGGAGCCCCTCAATGTTACACAAAATTACATATAAGAAGTTGTGAGGGGAAAGGGGGGGGAACAAGGGAGAGAATTAAACAACAGTTATTATATTTAATGTAATGAAATATCTTTTCTAATTTTGTGATTTGGGGGCCTTTGCTATAATTCCCCTTTTAGAAAGATTATTCAGAACAAACCTTACTGTTTGTTCTCCAACCATGCTGCATAGAGACAAATGAGTTAAAAAATATTAAAGTGAAGAATAGGGATTTTTAGAAAGAATTGCCCATTGTTGAAAGTTTGGGAAATAATAAAATTAAAAACTTGCATTTGCTTCTAATTTACTCACAGCCTACAGGTTAAAGCCTTCAGGTAAAGGTTTTGTTTGCAATGATTCACAAAATGTATTAGGTCATAGAACTCATGTTGGCATCTTAAAAGTACTGGTGTTCCACAAAACAATTTGAGAAATGCCCTGCTGGTTCTTGTTCTTGCACAGGTGACTTAACTCACCAATTTGACACAGTTCTATAAACATCTTTAAATCAAGAGAAACAGGTAAGGCCTGGGGCTATAGCTCTGTGGCGGATCACTTGCCTAGCATGCTGGAGATCTGGGGTCAATCCACAGAAGAAAGGAAAAAGAAAAGAAATGACAAAAAGTGGACCACAAGATTTACTGGCTTTCAGGAAAAAGAACCACTTGGCTACATACTTTAAAGCCTGAACATGTAATAACAGTTAACATGAACATACTGTCCCAGGTAGATTTATGAGTTTTAAAACTAATCTTCAAAACAGTCTTTTAAGATTTTTACTGTGATTATTACCATTTTAGAGACAGAGAAGCTGGAGGCACAGATATTTGGTGACATGAAAAGTTCCACACAGCTACTAAATGATAAAACTGAGTTTTCAGCTCAGTCTGTCCTCAGAGCCCACCTACTGTATGTTCTCCTACCTATTCATGTAGTGCTAAAACCCTAGGCTGGTCTTGGGGAAATCTGTTAGGAGGCAGCAAGGACAATGTAACTTCCTGATCATCTATGAATAGTATTGACTATTGTACAAGTTATTTTATGACATTGTCCTGTTTAATCCTTGCTTCTAAGTCAGGCAATTTATAAATTAAGAAACAAGTTCAGGGAGACTTAAAGTTGGTTTTTAGGATGCAGCACCTCCCTTTTAGGGGTGCCTTTTGTGCTTCTGCAGCTATCACCTTGCTCTCTGGTGGTTATTTATTAGACTCCTGCAAAATTGCATAATTTATGTAAAATTACAGAAATATTTTAGAGAGTTATCAAAGCTTAATGACTTATTTGCATGCTAGCAGTGAGGGATAGACGAAAGATAAAACTTATGAGCCAAAGGACCTTACCCTGAAAGAGGAAAAGGAAGACATGTTGCCAATATTTATAGAGGTCCTCACTGCTACAGGCAGAGGACAGAAGATGCAGGATAGTTTATCCAGGATATGATTGAAAGAGTAACAGAGTAATAAGGAGTCTGAATTCATAAAAGGCAAATATAGCAGCCCCCTTTTTACTTGAAATCTATGCAAAAGACTCTTCTGAGGTGGAAGCTTTGCAAGATGATGTTTATCCTCTTTTAACTGTGCCCCTCCCTTTTTTTCATTTAACTTTACAAAATTGTGCAGACAATTCTTGGTCATTTTTTTTGGTCATTATGAATTTTCAAATAATCTTGATAATTTCTACAAAAATGCTTCATTGGATTTTTATTAATATTACATTGAATTTACAGATCAATTTGGGGAGAGTGTACATTTTAATATTTAGTTTTCCACTTGATGAATATGAAAATATTATTTAAAATTTCCCTCATCAATATTTTGTGGCTCTTAGATTCAAGATCTTTAACATTGCTTGTTATGCTCATTCCTAGGACTATTATCTTTGTGATAATATTGTAAATCATATTTTAAAATTTTAATTTCCTAATATAAAGAAATACAATTAGCTTCTGCATATGCAAAAGCTAGAGAGAGAAAAGGAATAGAAAGGTGGGAGTGGCTCTCCTAAAAATCAAAAGATCAGTAGAGGAAAGGGACCAAGGGGTAGGGAGGGAGGGGGAAATGCTGGGAATGACATTGGCCAAATTATATTGTAATATCATGTGCTTATATGAATATGTAACAACAAATCCCATAATATGTACAACTGTAATGCACCAATTAAAAGTGTGGCTGGGGATTAGCTCAGTGGTAGAGAGCTTGCCTCGCATGCACAAGGCTCTGAGTTCAGTCCCCAGCACACCGCCCACCCCCCCAACACACACAAATGTGGAAAAAAGAAATATAGTTAATTATTTTATATTGGCTTCCTATATGATGATCATGCTGAATTATTGACTCTAGAATTTTGTTAGAGTTCTTAGCATGCTTTTTTAGTCAAAAAGTCCTATCTATGAATAAAAATAAATCCACTTCTTTCTCTCAATACTATTATTTTATACCTAAAACATTTGATACAATATAAAATTTAATATGCTGCAATGGATAAACTTGCATTGTTCCTAGCTTTACAGAATTATCATTCATTACTTCAAATATATATACATAATTAGCTATAGGGTTTTTGTGGGTGCCCTTTATCAAATTAAGGAAGTTCTCTGGTTATTAAAAGTGTGCTAAGAAGGAGGTTTTTTTTTTTTTTTAAGTGTATGGTGATTTTATTTTGTCAGAGGATTTCAGTATATTTATTGAATTTTTCACAAGTCTTCTCTATTTTGTTAATGAATTAAATTGCATTATTGATTTTCACTTATTGAACTTATTTTGTACTCCTGAAAAAATTCCAACTTGATCCAAAATATTTGCCTCTTACATATTTTTTGTACTGATTTTGCTAATATTTTGTTAAGACTCTTTGCATCTGTGTTAATGAAAGCATTTGGTATATAATATAGAATGTCTTGACCAGATTTTGGTGTCAGAGTTGTACATACATCATGCAAGTTGGGAAGCAATCACCTCTTGTCCATTTTTGAAAAGGAGTTTGTAAGATTATTATATTTTCCTTGAATGTTTGACAAATTTAACAGTGAAAACAACTGATGCTGAAACTTATTGAGTTTAAATTTTTAAATTATGAATTTAATTTATAGGTAGAATGCTATTATGATTTTCAATTTGGGTTGAACTTGATAGCATAGAATGTCAAATTAAGGGATATAGAATAAAGACTATATATAAGGGAGAATATGTCAACATACAATACTACCATGACATGGTTCAATATCCTAACAAACACGCCTGGGGCCACTCCTAATGTGTTGCAGTTGAGAAGAGTCCCCATTGGTTTTGGACCATATGTAATGTACTTTCCTGACCTTATTATTGTATCACTCATAGTACTATCATAGGCCTGTCATGCAACATCAGGTGGATGGGTGTGCATTGAGGAAAAAGGCTGATCTCTTCACAGGTCCTCTCTATCTGGTTATTACATTTCCTCTGTGGTAGACATGACTATCTCCTGTGGCACTGAGGGATGATACAAAGATCTATCACTTTGTGACCATTCTCATAAATAAATCTATGTCCTTAGATCCCAACAATTTCCTTGGATTTTTCAATCTTGCTCCATCTAGGATCCTGACCAACTATTCAAATCATTCAATATTGCTTGGGATATCATGGCCACCTGTGTTTCTATTCACTTCTTTCTCCATGGCAAATCAACAGTCAGCTGTATAGCTCATTTATCTGATTACTATAAGATTGTTTTTTTCTTTTGCATTCTCTCACAGCACTTTCTTAAGATAGAATTTAATAGCAATACATTTTTTTACTCCTCTCAGAATACCAAGCCAAGTTGTCCTGAATAAGACCTTTATTATTATTAATATTTATTCAGCTGAAAGAAACCTGCATTTATGAAGTGAAACAGAAGTATGCAACTGCAGTGTCTTGGACATTTGATTGTTGAAAATTTCTCATGCACTTTGGATCTGCTTGGGCCCAATCCCAAATGTACAACTTCCATCAGCTAAGCCCATTGGATTAACTCTGTTAGACAGTATAGAACATAAATCTCAGAGATATCCCACTGAATGGATGAGCAGTCTCAGCTATTTATGGACCAACATTTGTCAAACATTGTTTGAGGACTGTTCCTATGGGGTGCATAATTTCTAGATATGTTGTATAGCCAGACAAAGCAGACTTCAATATTCAGAGAAGGCTCTCAGGCACAAAATACTTTTTTTGTGTGTCAGAATTTGGAATTTGAGAAACCAGGATGTTAAATAAAATTTTATGTAATTACATGATATTGGTAAATTTTCAAATATATTGCATTAGGTCAAAAAAATCTTGGAGTATTCTTTAATTTTCAAATTCTTTTTTAAAAGATATAAATAGATTATTCCAGTTCAAATTGCAAATATCACAAAGGACTTGCAGCAAAACTGTTTCTCAGAAGGCCCTCTGCTTGCTTCTATAAACACAATCAATGTTATCATTTTATGAAGTGTTTCTGAGAAGTATTGAGTTTAAAGGCAAAGGTATATTCATACGCATTTTATAGCACTATATTCAATCATTTTAGGCTTTTCTACCTGAATAGGGGAACATAATATTCTATCTCATTTTTATTTTTTCATATCTCTTTATAGTAAGGTAGACCATCTCCTCAGATATTTATGAGCTTCTTGAATTTACTTTTCTGTGAATTATTCTCATATCTGTATATTTTTGGTAATTTATTCTTTAGGAATGTTTTCCATATTAAATAATCTATCACTTTGTTGTATAATTACCAATATTTTCTTTATCCCTGTGTTTTGCAGTGTAGAACACTTGATTTATACATTGATCAATTTATTGATCTTTTCTTTATCTGTCTTAGGATAAGTTTGCTTGTATCATGACTGCAAAAATTCTGCCATACTTTATTTATATGCCTTATGTAAATAAACTATTTTTACATTAATTCAAAATATAAAATTTGGCTATCACATTATCCTACAAACATTTATTAAAATTGGAATTTTGACCATGAATTTAAAATGTATTCTGTATGAAATTCTAAGTTCTGAATATAATTTAATTTTTTCATTGTAAAAAAGGACTAGAAAAATAGACCATATAACAGATATCATAGAAAGTAAAGATTTCTTTATAACTAGGAATCTCCACACTGCTTTCCAGATTGGTTGCACCAATTTGCAGTCCCACCACAAATGTATGAGTATGCCTTTTCTCCCATATCCACACCAACATTTATTGTTGTTTGTATTCTTGATAAATGCCATTCTGACTGGTGTGAGATGAAATCTTAGAGTAGTTTTGATTTGCCTTTCTCTAATTACTAGAGAAGTTGAACATTTTTTAATATATTTGTTGATTGATTCTACATCTTCTTCTGAGAAGTGACTGTTCAGATTCTTAGTCAATTTATTAATTAGGTTGTTAGGGTTTTGTTTTGTTGTTGGTGTTTTTTTTTTTTTTTTTTTGTGTGTGTGTGTGTGGTGTGTGGTGTGTTAAGTTTTTGAGTTATTTCCTGGAGATTTAGTGCTCTATCTGATGTGTGTGACAAAAATTTACTCCCAGAATGTAGGCTCTTTTTTCACCTCATTGATTTTAATTTTTGCTTGGAAGAAGCTTTTTAGTTTGAATCTGTTCCATTTATTGATTCTTGATCGTAATTTTGCACTTTAAGAGTCGTGTTAAGGAAGTCGGGGCCTAATCAAATGTGATGAACATTTGGGCCTATTTTTTTCCTCTACTAGGTGCAGGATCTCTGGTCTAATTCCTAGATCCTTGATCCACTTTGTATTGAGTTTTGTGCATGGTGAGAGATAAGGGTCTATTTTCATTTTGCTGCATATGAATTTTCAGTTTTTTCAGAATTATTTGTTAAAGATACTATCTTTTCGCTAATGTATCTTTTTGGTGCCTTTGTCTAGTATGAGATAACTGTATTTATGGGAGTTTGTCTCTGTGTCTTCTATTCTGTACCATTGGTTTATGTGTCTATTTTGGTGCCAATACCATCCTGTTTTTTTGTTGTTGTTGTTTGTTTCTATAGCTTTGTAGTATTAGTTGAAGGTCTGGTATTGTGATGTCTCCTGCTTCGTTCTTCTTTCTAAGGATTGCTTTGGCTATTCTAGGTCTCTTATTTTTCCAAATTAATTTTATGATTGATTTTTCTATGTCTATAAGAAATGACATTGGAATTTTAATTGGAATCACATTGAATCTGTATAGCACTTTGGGTAGTATGGCTATTTTGATGATATTAATTTTGCTTATCCAACAGCATTGGCGATCTTTCATCTTCTAAGGTCTTCTTCAATTTCTTTCTTTAGTGTTCTATAGTTTTCATTTTAGAGGTCTTTCACCACTTTTGTTAAATTGATTCCCAAGTATTTTTTTTTTTGAGGCTATTGTTAATGAGGTAGTTTTCCTAATTTCTCTTTCAGAGGATTCATCACTGATATATAAAAATGTGTTTGATTTATGGGTATTGATTTTATATCCTGCTACATTGCTGAATTCATTTGTCAGTTCTATAAGTTTTCTGGTGGGGTTTTTTTGGATCCTATAAGAATAGAATCATGTCATCAAAAAATAACAATAGTTTGAATTCTTCTTTTCCTATTCACATCCCTTCAGTTTCTTTTGTCTGTCTAATTGCTAGGGCTAGAGTTTCAAGGACTATGTTGAAAAGAAGTTGTGAAAGAGGGCATCCCTGTCTTGTACCAGTTTTTAGAGGGAATGCTTTTAATTTTTCTCCATTTACAATGATGGTGGCCTTGGGCTTTCACAATGTTGAGGTGTGCTCCTACTATCCCTAGTTTTTCTAGTGTTTTGAACAGGGAAGGGTGCTAATATATTTTGTCAAATGCTTTCTCTACATCAATTGATATAATCAGATGACTCTTATCTTTAAGTCTATTGATGTAATGAATTATATTTACTGATTTCCATATGTTGAACCAATCTTGCATCCCTGGAATGAAACCCACTTGATCACGGTACACTATTATTTTAATATGTTCTTGTATGTGATTTGCCAGAATTTTATTGAGATATTTTGGAGCTATGTTCATCAGGGATATTGGTCTGAAATTTTCTTTTCTTGTTGTGTGTCTGCCTGATTTTGTATCAGGATTATACTACCTTCATAGAATGAGTTTGGAAGGGATCCCTCCTTTTCTATTTCATGAAATAATTTGAGGAGTATTGATATTAATGTTTCTTTGTAGGTCATGTAGAATTTGGCTATGAATCCATCTGGTCCTGGGCTTTTCTTTGTTGGTAGGCTTAGGATGCCTTCTATTTCCTTGCTTGACATTTATCTGTTTAAATTGTGTATGTCCTCTTGACAAAGTTTAAGTGAATCATATGCTTCTAGAAATTTGTTGGTTTTCTATTTTTCTGGAGTATAAATTCTCAAAATAGTTTCTAATTGTTTTTTGTATTTCAATAGTGTCTTATTTTTCATCACAAAGTTTCTTTTCCTTGGGGTGGGTAAGGTTTTGTCAATTTTATTTATTTTTTTCAAAGAACCAACTTTTTGTTTTGTCAATTTTTTGAATTTTTTTGTTTGTTTCAATTTCATTGATTTCCACCCTGATTTTAATTATGTCTTCTACTACTTTTGGTGTTGGTTTGTTTTTCTAGGGCTTTGAGATGTAATGTCAGGTCATTTATTTAGTGACTTTTTATTCTTTTAATGAATTAGGTTAATGCATGAACTTTCCTCTTAGCACTGCCTTCATAGTGTCCCAGAGATTTTGATAAGTTGTATCAAAGTTCTTATTTACCTTTAAGAATTTTTTTAATCTCCTCCCTGATGTCTTCTGTTATCTATGTATCATTTAAAAGTATATCGTTTAGTCCCTAGGTGTTGGAGTAGCTTCTATTGCTTGTTTTATCATTGATTTCTAACTTTGTTCCTTATCATTGGATAGAATGCAGGGTAGTATATCTATTTTTTTTTTTTTGTATTTGCTAAGACTTGCTTTGTGGCATAACATACAGTCTGTTTTGGAGATGGATCCATGTACTGCTGCTAATAATTTAATAAAATAAAATAGAAGGTAGACATAAAATACTAATAATTCATTGAATTTGAAATAGTGAAAATAGGGAGACACTGTCATTCAGAAACTTTGGTTGTAAGTGTGTCAGATTGTTTATTATACACCTGAGAAGCTTGTTTTCCCATCCTACCCATGGATTTTTCAAAGTGGAAATACTTTGAACACAGAAAATATACCATTTTTCCAGCTCCACATGCCAAATCGTGATTAGTTTAAATCTGTCTAAGTCATCTCAGTGTCTTTCTCTAGTCTCTATATGGTTTCTCTGATGATCATGACACATGCGGAGTCCACCTAATTTCCTTTTCTGGTAAAGGTATAATGATTGCTAAATCCAAACCTTCTCACATTTTCCTGCCTTAAGCTGTAACCAGCTTGCCTTCTGAGGGGAAAAGACCCAGAGATCATAAAATAGTCATTATGGTCTTAGAGACTACATGATGCTTTCTACATTTATCACTATATGTCATAAACGATATTGTTGGGAAAAATCCTTATGGATTAGAAAATGATTCCAAGGAAATACATTTTTTCCTAATTGGATATATTACCTTATTTAAACACGTAGTACAAGTAGATCTATTTTTAAAACATCTCAAATAGTTGATACTATTATCTTTTATTCATTTGTTCTTTTTAGTTATAGTGGACAGTAGAATCTATTTTTTATTGATTTTTTTAAGTAATACATGACAGTGTAATCCATTTTTATATAATTATATAAGCATAGAATATATCTTATTCCAGTTAGGACCCCATTCTTATGGATGTACATGACGGTGGGATTCATTGTGATGTTTTCATATATGCACATAGGAAAATTATGTCAGATACATTTCACTTTTCATATCCTCCCTTCATTCCCTCCATTTCCCATTGTCTAATCTACTGAACTTATATTATCCACCCCTCCTATTGTGGGTTAGCTTTCACATATCAGACAAGACAGTAAACCTTTGGGTTTTTGGGACTGGCTTATTTCACTTAGTATGATGGTTTCTAGATCCACACATTTGCTGGCAAAAGTCAGAAAACCATTCTTATTAATGGTTAAGTAATATTCAATTATATATATATATATATATATATATATATATATATATATATATAAAATATCATATTTTCTCTACCAATTCCACTGCTGCAGGGCACCAAGTTTGGTTTCATACCTTAGCTCCTGTGAATTGAGCTACTATAAACATTGATGTGGCTGCATCCTTGTAGTATTCTGATTTTAAATCCTGTGGATGTAAACCAAGGAATGGGATAACTAGGTAAAATGGTGGTTCCATTTCAAGTTTTCTGGGGAATTTCCTTACTCCTTTCCATAGTTGTTGCACCAATATGCAGTCCCATCAGCAATGTATGAGTGAATGTTTTTTTTCCACATTCTCTCCAATATTATTTGTTATTTTTATTTTGATAATTTCTATTCTGAATGGAGATGGTATCTCAGTGAATTTTTAACTTGCATTTCTCTAAGTGTTAGAGATGTTGAACATTTTTTTCACTTATTTGTTGACCATTTGTATTTCTTCTTCTGTGAAATATCTGTTAAGTTACTTTGCCCATTTATTGATTAGCTTATTTGTTTCTTTGTTTTGGTGTTAAGTTTTTTGAGTTCTTTATTCTTAAAATCATGAAGACATTGATATATTCCTGGCAACACATAACTTACCCAAATTAAACCAGGAGGATATAGAAAAATTAAACAAATCAATTTCAAGTCATAAATTGAAGAAGCCATCAAAAGCCTACCAACAACGAAAAGCCTAGGGACAGATGTATTATCAACAGAGTTCTACTATACCTTTAAAGAAGAACTAACATCAATATTGCTCAAAATATTTCACAATATAGAAAAGGACAGAACCCTTACAAACTCGTTCTATAAAGCTAGTATCACCCTGATACCAAAGCAAGACAAATACACATCAAGGAAAGAAAACTTCAGACCAAAATCCCTGATGAACATAGATGCAAAAATTATCAATAAAATACTTGCAAATCATAGGCAAAATCTCATTTAAAAGATAGCACACCATGATCAAGTGGGTTCATCTCAAGGATTCAAGGTTTGTTTAACATACAGAAATCAATAAATGTAATCTTTCATATAAATATACTTACAGGCAAGAATCACATGATTATCTCAAGAAATGCAGAAAAAAGCATTTGAAAAAATACAGCATTCATTCATGATTAAAATGCTAGAAAAGATAGGAATAGACAGAACATACCTCAACATTGTAAAGGTTATATATGTTAAACCCTAGGCCAATGTCATTCAAAATGGAGAAAAACTGAAAGCATTTCCTCTAAAAACATGAATAAGTCAGAGATGCCCACTTTCACCACTTCAATTAAACACAGTCTTTGAAAATCTATCCAGAGCAATTAAGCAAAAGAAAGAAAAGGATATGAGTAGGGAAAAAGCTCAAACTATCTCCAATTACCAATAACGTGATTCTATATTTAGGATACCCTCCAAAAAACTTCACCAAAATCTTCTAGAACTCATAAATGAATTCATCAGAGTAGGAGGATGCAGAATTAATACTCATAAATCATTTGCATTCCTATACTTCAATGATGAATCAGCTGAAAGAGAAATTAGGAAAATTATATAATCCCATTCACAAGAGCCAAAATAAAATACTTGGGAATCAATCTAACAAAGGCGAAAGACCTCTACAAAAATAATTGATACAACATTAAAGACACTGCAAGATGGAAAGACCTCTCATGTTCTTGGATAGGCAGAATTCCTATTGTCGAAATGGCCAATGCAAATGCCTCTGTGAAGGTCTTGGGTTAGTCTTTCTTCTGGACTCTGCTTCTAGAAGCATACCCCCTGAAAATTCTTTTGCAGAAGTTTTGCTGAGGGTCTAAGAACAATTATGGTGAGGGTCTCTGGAGAAGTTTAATTAAGATTTTCTGTGGAGGAAGGGGTTGCCACTACAACATTAAACATTATTTTTAAACATCATATACAAATCATTTTTTTTTTTTTGGCTCTTGCCTCAGGTTCTTGAGTCACAGGGGTTAAAAGGTGTTTTATATATATATATATTTTTTAGCAAATAAACAACAACAACAACAAAATCTCAAAGCCAGCTGCACAAGAAACGGGGGAAAAAAACCTCTCCCTTTCCTAGGCACTGATTTTTTGAGGGTTTCCTTGGCCTGAATTTGTTGCCTAAAACAGTAGAAAAAAACCTACTGTTATGTGGATTTCTGCAGGTTGTGAGCCTTTGAGCCCTTCCCCCTACATACTGGGTATAAAGTTCTCAAACTTTCTGAACTTGGGGTTCAGAGGGATTGATGGACTGTGGTGACAGCCACCCTTCTGAACCTGGCTACAGCCAATAAACCTGCTTCCTGCTGATTCTTCAGTGTCCAACCTCCTCTACCCCACAACAATGTACTATTAGTATTATGAACCCTCACAAGTTCAAAGTCAACCTTGGCAATTTAGTGAGACCCTGTCTCAAAATAAAAATTTAAAAAGAGCTGGGGATGTGGCTTAGTGGTAGAGCACCTCTAGGTTCAAGTCCTAGTACCACAATAAATAATAAACACTTTTTACTTTTTTTCTTTAATAGTCTATTGCACATAGTGTAATCTGTCTTTGAGATGGTACAACTTTAGAATGGTACAACTAATAAAAATAAGCCAATGATTTTTTTTAAATGGCCATACTACCAAAAATACTATACAAATTCAATGCAATTCCCATCAAAATTCCAATGATATTCCTTATAGAAATAGAAAAAGCAGTCATGTAATTCATTTAGAAAAATAAGAAGCCCCGAATAGCCAAAACAATCTTTAGAAAAGTGAAGCAGTATGCATCACAATACCAGCCTTGACCTTAAGTTATACTACCGAGCTATCCTAACAACAACAACAACAACAACAACAAAAGCATGATATTGACACCAAAACAGGCAAGACGACCAATGGAACAGAATAGAATACAAACCAACAAAAATACCAAAGGCACCAAAAACATACATTGGAGAAAATATAGCCTCTTCAACAAATGATGTTGGGAAAACTGGAAATTTACACTTAGAAGAATGAAATTGAGTGCCATTTCTCCCCCTGCATAAAACTCAAAGTAGATCAATGACCCGCAAGTTTCTGAGACCTTCCAATACTTACATGACTGGACATGAAAGTGTCCCCCAAAAGAGCCTACATTCTAGCTAATAAGCCTTGATTGCAGCAAAGGATTTTTTTTTTTTTTTCATCATGAGTAGAAGTAGGAAAATCATGAACAAAGTTACATGGCCACTGTTCATTAGTGTCATTGCTCACCACTCAGTCTCCCTTTACTATTTCTCATTTGTTATGTAGTGCTTATTCATTATCACACAGATGGATAGACTTTCCTCTCTAATTCTTTCTCATCTACATTAATTTGTCTATTAAAATTTTGCTTTCACTAAACACAATTGTAATGAAAGTAAAATATCTTCATCCTTTCAGCAATCTTCTTTAAATAGTTGGTGATTACTGTATCACATTCACTCACGTTTCAAGATTTTTTTTCTCTTTTTCCCACAGAGATGCAAATTTAGTAATAACAAAGCTAAATTATATATAATAATATTATGCAGGAATGATTTCAATTTCATAGTGGAATGATTATTATGAAATATTTACATTTTGGTCTTTACCTTGAAACATAATGTGATAATTATTAAGCTATTTTTTCTAAGATACCAACTCACCCTTCAGGCTCTTATTAATGGGACTCTGTCAACAGTGTTTCTTCTTTGCCAACTTCAGACCCCCTAGGTTCTGCCGGTAGAAACACTAGTGCAAGTGTGGAAGCAGGAGCAAGCAGAAGGGATATCTCTTTCCTGTTGGTTATCTGTTTGCATTAGCATTGCCCCAGCCCTTGGGAAGTTGCAATTGCTTTTAGTTCCCAGCTTCCTTCCCATTCTTAGAACCAGCCTTGGTGGCAATGCCATGCCAATCAGGCAGCATCCCTGTCCCTATGAGCCCAAGTGCATAGACTCCTCTTTCCAGTTCCAGAATTGCTAACATTAGCTTTGTACTGTCTTTTCCTCAGAGTCCTGGTAGTAGGTCTATCTGTCCTTTCTTGAAAATGCTCCCTTCTGATAAACCCACCTCTTCCCTATGGTTCTTCAGTTTCAGGAGTTAGCTACCTCTTGAAGTTAGTATATCTTAACTCCTTCTTTTCCACCTGTGATTTTCAATCATCAGTTTGACTAATTTCCTGTACCTAAAAATAACAACTGCCTTGGTTTCTATTCTATCTGGACTGTGGCTGCTACACAGTATAATAATAAAAGCATATGAACTCTATAATGAAACAGTAACAGACTTAGAGTCAGGTTCTATTAAGTTTGTGCTATGTTTTGATTATTTTAAAATGTGTTTTGAATATTCAGAACTGGTTACAGAACGAAAATGTTCATAATGATGAGCTCTTCCAAGGAAAACAATTTAGGGTTAATAAATGAGATATCCATGAGCCATTTCCTCATGTCCACCCTGTTTTAGGGAAAACCTCTACCCTTTAGTAACCACCCCTTTCTCTGAATTTATATTTTCTTTACATATTCTGCTCTTTATGTAAACAGTTCTTATATATTATACTTTTTCTGCTAGTTCATTTTCCCCAAATATAAGTGCAAGAATTTGGTGGGTAATGGATCCCATTCCTTCTCTTGTATCTGTTGGAGTATCTAGCTCCATTTTTGTGAACTATGACCTCAGTTGACATACTTTTTGATAAATATATCCATGTTGCACTACCTTTATATTCCTGAAGAAAGATGTCTCTTAAACACATGAGGAAAAAGGAAGTGTGTTAGGGGCACATGAAAAAAGAGTGGAGAGAGTTAATAAATATCAATAATATGAAGTAATGATTTGTTGACCTAATTTAATAACAGCTGTGCACTGAATTATCACTAATAAAATTTGTTAATATTTTTTAATTATCAAGTTCAAAATTTACTAAACACTTAATGAATGATAAATTTGTAAGTATTTGATTAACAACTGAAGAATTTTTTTTTTAATTTCAGTTACTTCAAATAAAATGAAATATATGCTTATCTGACTACATTTTTCCTTCTTCTATAAATAAGGTTTATTTAATTGACACATAAAACTATATATATTGTTCACATATGTTTTGTTGTTTGGAAAAATGTTTACATGGTAGAAGGGCTAACTCAATCTAAACAACATATGCATTACCTCATATGTTTATCATATTTTGCTGTGAAAAACACTGAATATGGCTACTTCCATAGCAATTTTTAAGAATATAATTATTAACTATTTTCACCATGTCATATGATAGATCTCTTGAACTTATTCTTCCTAATTGATTTTGTGTGCCCTTTGCCCAGAGTCTTCCTGGTCCCTCACCCTCTATTCCAGGTTCTGGAAACCACATTTTATATTCTGTTTCTACAAGTTCAATGTTTTGAGATTCCTCATATAAATAATAGCGTGCAGTATTTTTCTTTTTCAGCCCAGCTTATTTTACTTAATATAATGTCCTTCAGATTCAATCATGTTATTGAAAATGATAGAAGTTACTTTAATTTTAAGGTTGAATAGCCTTCTATTGAGTACATAAACACCTCATTTTATTTGCCTATTTGTCCACTGAGGGGTACTTATATTAATTTTATGTTGTGGGTATTGTGAATAATATATATATGTGGTTTTCTTGTAGTTTCATTGTCTGGCTTTGACATTGGGGTAGTACTCTCCTCGTAAAATGAGTCTGAAAGTGTTTTCTATTTTCAGGTTCTTAGAAAGGTTTGAGAAGGACTGGTACTAATTCCTTAAATGTTTGGTAGAATTCTCCTGTGATAACATATGGTCCTGGTGGTATCTTGGATGGGAGAATTTTCATTACTGATCATTCTCCTTACTCATTATTGGCCTCTTCAGAGATTCTCTTTCTTACTAATCAGTCTTGACAAGTTGCCAAAATTAATATTTCTATTTTACAAAGAGGAAAACTGGAGCTTACGGAGGTTGTTGCCTCAGGTCACACAGCTAGTAAGCACCAGAGCTGGAATTAAGTTCAAGCTTTGTTAACATTTCTCATGAATGAGCTAAGTCTCAATTTCTATAAAAATTAAATTTTTATGATATCATCTTTACACTGGAAAAAAAATGTTTATGGATTTAAAAATTCTTTCCAGTCCTCAGAGGTTACTCAGCTTTTTGTCCAGTGGGTTCAGTGGTTTGAGAGTCTTGTTCACAGTCTAAGTATGAAGCAGGTGTGATGAAGGTGTCTCAGGACTGTGACTTCCAGCCAGTAATCCAGCCCTATTTGCTAGAGTTTTCTCACCTGGAAAATACATTTAACAATAACTTAATGCAGAGATGCTTTTTGAGAACAAAATGAAATAAAACAGATGCTTCAAAGGTATTTTCCAAATGCCAGCACAGAATGCCAAGTGTCTTCCTAGCTCATGATTCCCAGCACCTAACTGATGATTAAAAATCAACATATTTTAGTTTATTTGTATGTTCACCCTAGCAAATAATTTTTAAAGGTCTAATTTGCAGTCCATTGTCTTCCCACTTAGAAGAAATCTCTTAATCTACTTAAAGTATAAACGCATCAAAAGGTCTGTTAGTCTAAATGCTTTATAAAATATTTGATCCTTTTGACAGTTTTATTATAGACACATATGATTTTTATGATATATAAAATGTTAAACTTTGAGGTAGCAGTTTTCTTATTAAACACTTGAGTGTAACCTTGAGTTGTGGTACAGCTTAAACTAGAGAACAGTGTAGTATAGATAAAAGAATTTAGATTGTCCTGACATCAACTTGATAGCAGTGTTAGCCTGAGATGTTTTCTGGTACCACCGTGATGGAAACACTATGTAGACATGTCTATTAAACTTGAAAAGATCTACATCTTCCCAGAGATTTTTAACTCCTTTGACAAATATTGTTAACATCAATTATAAGTTCCTGTAAGAAAGTAGGATGACTCAAACACAATATAAATACAATAGAAGTGCATTTTTCTTTTCTCTTTTGTATCAGGGCATCTTGGCTACACTGAGTGGTGGGTTTCGCTGTGTCAGATGGGTGAATTTGATCAATTTCACTCTCACAATCTGGCTCATGTAGGCCAGTGGGACAGCTGTGTTCAGAAAGGTTGTTCATGTAATCAGGTTTCTTGCATTTGAGTTTTTCTTTTTGTGTGGAGTTGAACACAGATTGCTGCTTATCTAAAGTTCAGAGAGCTTAGAGAAGACAGGAAACAAATCTAAGACAAGTAGCTTATAACAAGGAATGGAGATATTGATTACTTCTCCATGTTTTGGCAAGAACCAAGTCATATAAATACATATTATAGCAAAGGATTATATTCCATTGTGTTCACAGAATGATACTAATATGATAAAATTATTGATTTTTTAAAAGCTTTCTAATGAGATCTTGCACCATGTTTTGTAAATATATAAATCTCACTTTTCAGATTATCAGATTGCATAAATATGGATAAATATTACATATAGTCAAGTATGTTCATATTCATTTTATGTAAGTTTCTGATAGAAGTATTTTGTATTCATTCTCTATAGATATAGTTATTAGTATATGGTTCATTTCTTTCTAGGCAATATATTGATGATGTAAGTTCATAAACATTCTATATTATCTGTAGGTGGGTTTACTCTTTATTGAAACTTCTGGCTCCAATACTACTGTTCCTTTATTAATATTATGAAAGTTATTTTAGTTTTCACTTTATAAATCTCTCTTTTAAATTGTACATGTAACCTCCATGTGTACAGGGCACAGGCAGGACGTCTGCCCTGAAAGCAAGTCACCCTGACTTTTTCTATTTATCATGGCTGATTCTGTTTCTATTGGTACATATCTCCTCGTATATCTTCACTGAGAAATCCACGTCATTATTGAGGGCAAAACTAGTCTCAGGAATGTATTAATGACTAAGTAGTCATATTTCATCTTAAGGTTTACCATAAAGATAAGAACTTCATGAACATATAAAGAGCTGTCACTTTTTATATGTTGGGAATATTTTGAGAGTATTTGATAAAGATGATCCTCTTAGAAATAAATAATTTTGTTCAGCTACCTGCTTTCTAAATACATTTTTGATATCTGCATTTTGTTTCTCTAATTCCATTAAAATTATACTATAGAAGTCAGCCATCTATTCACCAAATGACAGAAGTTTACTAGAGTTGGATAAAACCTATGAATTTCTATGTCATCTCCCTAAAACCTGTAGAGCGCATGTTATTTGTATCCGTAGCTACTCTTAAAATTAAGTAATTTTGTGAATGTTTAAATCATCATTTTCCTTGAAATGTTCTTGCATTCATCAGTATCTTCCTATTCTAGGTTGAGTTCGATAACATTAGAAAAAGTTAGAGCTTTGGTACTTCCTCCTTTGTGCATGTTCTTCCTTGGTTGTCTATTAAACCTCATGGTTTAGATACACGCGCGCGCACACACACACACACACACACACACACTTTTTTTTTTTTGAGGGGGTACCAGAGGTTGAACTCTGGGGCATTAATCCACTAAGCCACATGCCCAGCCCTATTTTTTATCTTATTTAGAGAGAGGGTTTCACTGAGTTGCTTAGTGCCTTGCTTTTGGTGAGGCTGGCTTTGAACTCGTGATCCTCCTGCCTCAGCCTCCTGAGCTGGTGGAATTACAGGCATGCACCAATACACCCAGCTTTTAGCTGTTATTCTAAATAGGTGTTTTTTCAAATAAATCTCTGGCCATAACTTTCCTCCAAAGTTTTTATTCTTGAATGTCAACCCATGGCCCAATATTTCCATAGGCACTTAATACTCAACGCATTCAGTATTTCCATTACGTTTCTTCTCTTCATCTTATTATTTGTTAAGATCTAGTCATTCTTCCTTTGAAATATATATTTCTTTTTTTGAAACATATTTTGTTGTATAAAAAAATGTATTAAGACATTTCATGGTATGCTGGCTATCAATTTTATTTCATTTTATTTAAAATGGTGGGCCCAAATTTCACTGTTTTTTATTATCATTAATGCTAATTTTCCTTTTTAAAAACAAACATATTTGTAATCATCAGTTCTGTATCATTTTAGGCCAATCAATTAAATAGTGAAAACCAAAATAGGGTTCTTTTAAAAAGCTACTTAACAAACAATTATTCATTAGTATATACTATTATAGTTACTAAAAAGAATTCTGGTGGTAAATATAAAACATGATATATTCACATACTATCTGATCTGATCATGGGGCAAAATGATATTCACCATTAAAACATAATCATTTTTTTGCCTGTGCTAGAAAGTCATGCAGTGATAACATAAATTTTTAAAAGACACATGTACTATATTTTTATTAATAGTAAATGATAAATATTCATTCCAATTAAATGTTAATAAAAAGAAGATGCTTTAAATAAAATATGGTCTTAGGTCACTGTTTAACAAATATGTATTATTGTTTTTTTTTTTTTGTATTCCAATATACAGAATGATGTCATGAGAGTAAATTCTTAAATTGTACCCTTTACATTCCTTTGTCAGTTTCCTGATATTAACTTGTAAGATGTTTTTTTCACAATAACTGTTTTCTTTATGCTCATTTAAGGTAGTACACTAGGAGAACAGAAGACGACTGTGTTCTTAATGATCTGGCTATTAACGTTTTTGAGAGCATATTTTTATCTGCCCTTATAGCATCTGGTTATAAATTTGTACCTTATTTAGGGCTTTGCAATTATGTGTGTTGTGTCTCCTGCTTAAAGGTGAGAACATATGTTTATGAGTTTTACCATTTGTCAGTGGTATTTAACATATAAAAGCATTTTGCAGTGTTTGAGCAGCATTGCCAGAATGTCAGAAAGCTTTAAAAGTTGTTTAGTATTTTTTGAGGCAGCTCTCCTCACCTACAACATTTTCTCACATTGCCTATTAAACATTCCAGCCATCTGGAACCCTCGTTGCTGTTCAAGAATTCATTAAATAAAATTTCACAATTTAGTTAGTTAATAATCCATTAGGCACTGTGTTGCTAAAGAAATAATTTGGTTAACTTTTAGAGAAGTAAGTCATACAAAAAATTATCTATTGGCCATGTAGGCCTTAGATATAGTAGAAAACAATTTAAGTGCACAATTGTGTAAATCTATATTTTTATTGAAAATAAGTATACATATAGATATAAAATATAGCTTATCACAATAATCATAGTTGAGAAAAAATATTGTCAACTAGTAATGTAAATTGAGCACTCAAAAAGAAGTTAAAGATGCTAAGTAATTATTATGGCAAGATATTGAAATGAACCAAAGTCACAAACTGAATGCTTGAAAATAAAATAGGTAAATCGTCTGTCTTGCAAATTTGAGTGTAAGAAATATGCAAGTTATTTCAGGCATATTAAAATATCATTAGCTTTGCATATAAATCAAACCCAAATTGAATATGTTAGTACAATTGGGTTGAAATGAGGCTCTGTACTAAAAAGTTGCACAATTTTTAATGGGTCTCTGTTTTTACCCTATTCATTAAATGAGAAGATCAGGTAAATCAGGGATCATAGAACAGGAGTTCATGTTTTTCTGGTATATAAATCTGTTTATTTACCCATGGCAATTATCCTGAAGATATCTGGGTTTGCTTCCCTTAGGTGGAAAATTTCAATGGCCTCTTTCTAAGTTAGAATTTTACAACTTAAAATGTCGTGCATGCATCAATTAGATGAAAAAACGTAAGTGGGAGAAACAAGATTATGGTTGCCTGAAACTTACACTTTTTCTGTCTATAAATACGTATGTGCATCACCCTCCACTGGAGCCTCAATGGTAGCTTTCACTGTGATAGTTCTTAACATGGGCTTTAGTCAGACTTTGTGTAAGAAAACCACTAGCTAATGTAAATGTCCCTTTCTCTTTAAATAAAAAGAACTGGTGACCTCTAATAGCAACAGAATATTAATAGGAACTGGCGAACTTTTGGCAGATAAGTAATTCACCCATTAACAGTGTGTCCTTGATTCCATTTCCAGACATATGCTCTCTTGAATTTGGCAACTTGCAGATGTTTCAAGGGGAAACCGTCAGCAGCGTTGTCCTTTTGATATACAGTAGTTCCAGGATGTCTTGCATGTATTATTACATGACTTAATCAAAGCCTGTAAATTTCAGTAGGTGAAAAGTAAATCCATATATTGCGACTTTCATGTCACTTTGATAAATATTGCTGACTATCACAATTCTATTCTTTGGGGACTAAAATCAGGTGCTATGATTTGGAAATATAATTAATATCGTTATTATCAATCATTGCAAGTCACCCATAATTTATTCTGACCCATAAAATTTATATAAGGTGGTTGTCAGAATGTAAGCTCTTGAACACATTTTGATATAGAAATAACAATTTCTAGTTCTTGGGCTACCTGTTGAAATGAAATACAAACAGGTTTTCTCAGACTGGGTTTGTTTTATTCTGAATTATAATTTTCTAAACCTTTTTTTTTTCATTGTATATAACAATAATGCTATAAAATATATCTTAGTCATTGCAAAGATTAAGTAAAAACTGTATCTAAAGTTTCCTGTGTTTATAAAGGGTGTTCATTTTACAAAGCTTAATTGTTCTGTCTCATTTCAAATTCATATCAGCTCACAGATATGAACTGAAATATTATTTTCATTTTATTAATGAGACACCAATGCTCAGAAAGAGAAAGTTGCTCAGCCCTGGTCAGCTCCTGAGTGGCAAAGCTGCCCCTTCCTGATTCTCATCCCAATGTTCTTTCTGTCACACAGTGTCACCTCCTCCCAAAGTATGTCATTGAACCTCTCGCAGCAAACCAAGTACAGAAAGTGCTTCTCAATGTTAGTTTGCCCAGAGGGTTCATTACAAATGCATCCTATTGCTCCCATCCCCTAAAGATAATGATTTGAAAGGTTTGGCCTAGGTGCTAGAATTGGCATTTTAAATAACACTTCTGGTATTCTATAGCAAGTGGAAATAAAATTGCAGTACATGAAATTCTAATTTAGAGAAGTGAAATACAAATCTTTAGTGGTTTATAGTATAACTTAGACCAAAAGCTATGATATTTCAGCAGAACAGGGACACTTAAATGTGGTTCTATGCCTATGTGTTCAGTTTACAGTTCATATGTAAAACTAGTTGAGATAAATAGTTGATGTTATCCCCTGCTTACCTTATCCCATGACCCCATATAGCAGAGGCTGCATCTTATATGCAGCATGTTCCTGAGTGTCTGAAATTAAACAGGCCTTCTCTCTTTTCCTACTCCCTCCCATCCCACTGTGCAGAAGCAGGTGGTGGAAGGAACTTCATACTAGGATTTAGAATGAAAATCAATTAGAATGGAAGGAGACCCTCAATGTTACACAAAATTACATATAAGAGGTTGTGAGGGGAAAGGGGGGCGGGGAAACAAGGGAGAGAATTGAACCACAGCAGATGAGGTAGAGAGGGAAGATGGGAGGGGAGGGGAGGGGGGATAGTAGGGGATAGGAAAGGTAGCAGAATGCAACAGTCACTAATATGGCATTATGTAAAAATGTGAGTGTGTAACTGATGTTATTCTGCAATTTGTATGTGGGGTAAAAATGGGAGTTCATAACGCACTTGAATCAAATGTATGAAAGATGATATGTTATGAACATTGTAATGTTTTGAACAACCAATAAAAAATGAAAAAAAAGTAATTAAAAATTGGAACTGACATCATGTTCTGATGTGCATGATACATAAAATATAAGTATTACAGGGAAATTTTTTTCAGAATATTTTAAAAATGATGAAATAGGGGGAAGCCTAGCCTGTTGGATTTTACTAGAGTGCCACATCAACAAGGCTTTAATCAACTGTGTCCTGAGCAAGAGACCAGAGGGAAATGCAAAGTATATTTTTAAGGAGAACTGATACTAGGAAATGGAAAAAAAAAACTACTAGAATTACTTAATTCTTTTGCTTTTGGTAAATTAAAAAAAAGTCTTATAATATACTTTATTGGCCTAAATATAACTCCAAATTCTTAAGTTTTAAAAGCAGAATGCATGCATAATTCTACTTCCATGATGGCAGATCAAGCTGCTTCGGAGAAATGGTCTAACAAGCTAAATTAAACCCACCATTACTACTTAACATCTCTGGAATGACTATAAAGCAAATGAATTTTTTTTTCTTTTTGTACCAAGGATCTAACCAAGTAATGCTCAACCACTGAGCCACATTCTCAGCCTTTTGTGTGTTTTATTTTGAGAAAGGGTCTCGATAAGTTGCTTGGCTCCTCACTTAGTTGCTGAGATTGGCTTTGAACTTGTGATCCTCCTGCTTCAGCTTCCAGAGTTGCTGGGTTTACAGGCATATGCCACCATGACTAGCCTAAATTAGGAAACTTTTATTGAAGAAAATTACTGAAATCCAGTAAGAACTGTGAGTCTGTGGTATTTCAACTAATCCCTCCCACTTAAGCTCAAGATCACTCTGCTGGAATAGAGTGAAGAACAAAGGGTTCCTTTTCCTGCCATCTATGAGTCAGAGGACTACGTTCCTTGGAGACACAAAACATTGGCATTTCTTATCCTGTCCAAGCTACCTGTTGGAGAAGCTAAGATTCAGATAAATGCAAACGAGAGATGGATGTTCCCTTTTTTCTCCCATCTATCACTGGGGAGAGTGGCTCTTCCTCAGACATTGTCTTGGCTCTAAGTCCCTATGACATATACATCCACACACACAGTCACACATCACTTAACAGTGGAATACATCTGAGAATTGCATCATGGTACCATTAAAACACTTCAGGTGGTCTCTTCATGCAATCAGGAGATGAGATGAACACGAAAAGTACAAAGCTCCTGCTGGCAAAGCATGGCGTATTATTTCACAGTAAACATTTTTTTTTATAAGTAGAGGAAGTACATTCTGAAATAATAAGTATAATAAAATAAATACATAAGCCAGTAACATAGCTGTTTATTGTCATTATCAAATGTATAGTATAATTAATTAAATGTGCTATATACTCTCATATCTTTTTAGTATAGTAAGTTTGCAGCAGCATTACCACATACTCATGAGTAAAGCAGTGATGTGTGATATTATGGCACCTACAATGATAGAAAATAGGAATTAAAGGGCTCCATTATGATCTTATGGGATCATATTATATGTGCAGTAGTCTAAAGTACTGTTCAGAGGTGCATAACTACTGTAGCTCAGATACATGTGAGGGGGGCTATAATAGAAGAGTAATATGTTTTAACAATAAGAATACAAAGTAGAAGGAAGCAGTAGTGTATTAAACTAAGGAAATGACTACAAATGGAGAAAATACTCTAAGCTCCACAGAACAAAGAAGAGTAATAAAACAAAACAATACATATATAGTTGTTCTCTTTTACTTCTCTTAGATTCTTTAAAAAAACAAAAAAAATATAAAGTATAATATGTGTTATTCGATTTGTAAAAATTATAGACTCATGTATAACAATTCTATAATAGAAAAAGGAGCAGAATAATATTTCTATATCTCACTGGAATTTACTTGGTATAACTGAAACAGTTCCTCACCAGTTAATATGCATAATGTGAATCTTAGAGTAATCACTGAGGTATAGCTGAACCCTGAACCCACACACATACACAGAAATTAAAGTGTTACTATCAAAAACATTTACTTAAAACTATAAAGGAGAAATAGATAAACAAAAAGACAGGAGAAATGTACAAAACAAAAAGTACAATGGGAGATATAAAACCAAATATGTTAATACTATTAAGTGTAAACGGATTAAATAAACCAATCAAATGGTAGACATTCTCAAACTGGAAAAAAAGTCAAGATCCAATTGTATACTGAATACAGCAGACACATTCAGATTAACAATATACAAACAATTTAAGTGGGTAAAAATGGAAAAGTTATTGTGCAAATTAGTAATGATAAGAAAGCAGGAGTGCTTGTATTAACCTGACAAAAAAAAATTAAAAATGTAGGGATAAAAAGAGACATTTGTAATGATAAAATAATTAATTCTGTAGGAAGGTATAACAATCATAAACATATGAGCCTAAAAACAGAGCAGAAAAATTAATAAGGAAAAACTGACAGAAATAAAGGAAACTAAAAACAATTCAACAATAGTAGAGACTTTAATATATCACTTCAACAAAGGTCAAAAAAAGCACAGCTGCAGATGTGACTCAGTGGTAAAGTCCTTGCTTAGCATGAATGAGGCCCTGGGTTTAGTCCCTAGTACTACGCACACACAAAAAAATATCTAAATAACAGTAAAACCAGATAACAGCAGAATATCCATTCTTCTTAAGTGCACATGGAACATTACTAAGTTTAGAACATATGCTAAAGCACAGATCAAACCTCAATATATTTAAAGAATAGAAACAATACAAATTATGTCTCTGACCACAATGGGATGAAATTAGAAGCTAGTAATAGAAATCTGAGGCAATTATAAAAATGTGAAAATTAGGCAACATATCCCTGAATAATGTGTGAAAAAAATACAGTAGAGATCCAAACAGAAGTGAGAAAATTGAGATGCTCGAATGCCGCAGTCCGGCTGCAGCAAACTAGCTGGGGGGGGGTGACGAATAACTTGTGTACATTGATACAGCAGGAGTGGAAGCCATTTATTTTAGGACCGGAGCGATATTTATACATTACACACAGCTTATCTTAATTAGCATAAACTCGATACAGCAGTCAACCAATAAGGAATCTCCACACTTAATGGCTCGCTTTTGTTACTTCTCAAACCACTCCCTCTGGCAAAATGCCAGGCGCCATCCAGACTTGTTTACAGACTCTAACACTCGAAAGGTGGTTCATAACATGCCAGAACTTATAGAATGCAGCTGAAGCATTGCTGTGGATAATTGAAAGCTTAAAATGTTCACATTAAAAGTCAAGTTTTTTTTTTATGTATCCTAGAGATTAGTTCTCTATCTGATGTGCATGTAGTAAAAATTTGCTCCCGTTTTGTAGGCTCTCTCGTTGCCTCACTGATTGTTTCTTTTGCTGAGAAGAAGCTTTTCATTTTGAAACCATCCCATTTATTGATTCTTGATTTTATTTCTTGCACTATAGGAATCTTGTTAAGGAAGTCAGGGCCTAGCCCAACATGATAGAGATTTGGGCCTACTTTTTCTTCCATTAGGCACAGGATCTCTGGTTTAATTCCTAGGTCCTTGATTCACTTTGAGTTATGTTTTATGCATGGTGAGAAATAGGAGCTTAATTTCATTTTGCTGCATATGGATTTCCAGTTTTCCCAGCACCATTTGTTGAAGAAGCTATCTTTTCAATGTATGTTTTTGGTGCTTTTGTCTAGGATGAGATAACTGTATTTATGTGGTTTTGTCTCTATGTCTTCTATTCTGTACCAATGGTGTACAAGCATATTTTGGAGCCAATACCATTCCATTTTTTTTTACTATTGCTCTGTAGTATTAGTTTAAGTTCTGGTATTGTGATGCCATCTGCTTTACTCTTCTTTCTAAGGATTGCTTTGGCTATTCTAGGTCTCTTATTTTTCCAGATGAATTTCATGACTGCTTTTTCTATTTCTATGAGGAATGTCATTGGGATTTTGATTGGAATTGCATTAAATCTGTATAGTGCCTTTAGAAGTATGGTCATTTTGACAATATTCTGCCTATCTATCTAAGAACCAGGAAGATCTTTCCACCTTCTAACATCTTCTTTAATTTCTTTAACATTCTTTAGTTTTCATTGTAGAGATTGTTCACCTCTTTTGTAAAGTTGATTCTCAAGTTTTTTTTTTTTTTTGAGGCTATTGTAAATGGGGTAATTTTCCTAGTTTCTTTTTCAGAGGATTTGTCACTTATGTACAGAAATGCCTTTGATTTATGGGTGATGATTTTATATATTGCTACTTTTCTGAACTCATTTATTAGTTCTAGAAGTTTTCTAATGAAGTTTTTGGATCCTGTGGATAAAGAACTCAAAAAATTTAATGGCAAAAAAAAATTCCACTCAATATATGGGCCAAGTTGCTGAACAGATATTTTTCAGAAGATGATATACAATCAACCAACAAATATATGAAAAAATGTTCAACTTCTCTAGCAATTAGAGAAATTCAAATCAAAACTACTCTAAGATTTCATCTCACTCCAGTCATAATGCCAGTTATTAAGAATATTAAGAATAAGACCAACAATAAGAGTTGGCAAGGATGCAGGGAAAAAGTCACACTCATATTGCTGGTGAAAATTGATGCAACAAATCTGGAAAGCAGTATAAAGATTCCTTGGGAAACTTGGAATGGGACCACCATTTTTGCCAGCTATTTCACTCCTTAGTTTATACCCAACGAACTTAAAAATGGCATACTACAGTGATGCAACCACATAAATGTTTACAGCAGCACAATTCACACATCAATGTTTACAGCAGCACAATATTCACAATAGCTAAATTGCAGAACCAATGTAGATGCCCTTCAATAGATGAATGGATAAAGAAACTGTGGTATATATACACAATGAAAAATTATTCAGCATTAAAAGAGAGTAAAATCATGGCATTTCCAGGTAAATGGGTAGAGTTGGAGAATATTGTGCTAATTGAAGTAAGCCAATCCCCCAAAAAAACAAATGCAGAATATTTTTTCTGATATGTGGATGCTGATCCATAATGGGGGTGGGGAGGGAGCATGGGAGAAATGGAGGAACTCTAGATGGTGCAAAGGGGATGGAAGGGAAGGGAAGGGGCATGGGGGTATGGGGGTAGGAAAGATTGACATTAATACCCTACGTACATGTATGAAGATACAAATAGTGTGACTCTACTTTGTATACCACCAGAGACATGAAAAATTGTGCTCTATATATGTACTATGAATTGAACTGCATTTTGCTGTTATGTATAACAAGTTAGAATGAATAAATAAAAAGAAAGAAAAAAAGAACAATAAAAGGTCAAGATTCTCAAATTGATAGTTAAACCTTTCTGAAAAACAGAAATGAAAGAGAACAGATTAAAGTTAAAGAAAGCAGAAGGAAGAAAATTGTAAGGAGTGGAGAGGGTACCAATGCAATGGAGAACAGAAAAAAATATAAAGTAAATCAATGAAATAAAAATCTAGTTTCTTGAAATTAATAATACATCTGACAAACATTAAGTAAGATGAATTAAGAAAGAGAAGACTCTAATTCCTAAATTCAAAAAATGAAATCAGGATATAATTCCTGACTTTAACAAGGAATTATGAAGGAATACTACAAACAAACATTAGACACATTCAAGGAAATGTATAAATTTCTAAAAGGGTACAGGCCACTGCTTCAGGAAGAAGAATCTGCATTGATTTGTTGCTTAAGTAGTAAAGAGATTTAATTAGTAATGATTACAAAAACAACAAAACAAAACAAAAAAAAACCTAACAACACCAAAACTCTTTACAGTGAAAAGGCATGGCTTAGATGGCTTCCAATCATTTATCTGATTTGAAAGTGAGGAGACAAAGGCAGGAAGACTTGGAAGTGGAGATCCCTTGGGACAATTTTGAAGTGTGTGCCCACAAAAATCTAATCCCTTTATAGCATTCCACTCTATGGTGTAAGAATGAAGAGGACATGGAGATGTGCAGTCCTTCAACATAAATCATATCTGGAGACCAGTGGGAACTTGCAGTTTCATATGAGATTCTGTGTGTTTGCTTTCTTTGTTTGCTTGCATTTTGTTTATTTGTTTTCTGTTTGCCCTGGATGCTTAAAAGAGCTAAGAAATAGGAAAGGTCTACATTTTCTGAGCCTTTGTAGATATTTGTCTGGATAACCTGTCAAAGAATAACCAGGAAAAAGAACCCTCACAAAGCTGTGATTTCCTTGAGATGAAAGCCACTGGAGGATCATCTTTCCAACACAATCTGATAGCACAGGAAGCCCCTAAAATCATCAGTATTGTGTACTGCTTTATGTTATTGTCATATTGTGGTTTTGCTTCTCATATGTACTCTCCTCACCTAAACTAAAACCCAGTTATATCCTTTCTCATTTTTCAAATTTCATAGAATTGTACCTCAAGAGTAGTGGGCCCCCAAACATTTATCAAGCATCAATCTATTAGTTAGGCCTATGCAATCCCCCTTTTCTTTGTCATATTCTAAGCTGGGTTTTTCACAAATTAGGCTTCTGAAATATAGATAAATTTGCATGAGAAATGTTGATTTTACACTCAAGGGAAGTTAAATATACAGGTTCAAAACATGATAGTTTGATTGGCCTAAAATCTATTTTACCTCACTTATTTTCACCCCTATTTGCTGTTTTTTTTTTTTTTTCTTGTGCCTGAACCATAGTTATATAAAATATATTATTATATATTTTTTCTCTAGTGATAAAAGCTTCGTTAGATCTATAAACTATATAAATATAAAATATACAAACCTGGTAGCTTATTCCATGATATTACCCATCCATTCCAATCTCTGAAGGTGCTCTCTGAGGTCATTTTCTCTTGTAAAGAAGAAATGAGTTTTCAAAAGATTTTCAAAGTTATTACTTTAAAATATGACTCAAACTGATCCCCAAATTTAACATGTTGAGTATCTATATTGTTTCAAATCTTCAGGTTAACAAGAAATATAACTTTATTCTTTTTTATAACTGAACTTAATTTTTATCTCAAATACCTGGAGAGCAGAAACTCATTATAAATCAATTTGAGCAAACTTCTTTCCCACAGCTTGTTGCTTGTATGACATTACAGGGAAATTCCTACCACAAATAAACAATGGTTAGCCCCCTTTAGACAAAAGAACATACTGACCAGATTTTAAGTATCCAGGGGATAATGTAATTGCAGTCAAATCACTGGATGGTAATTGTTAATATGTTGAAATTGGCAAATTTATTCTAAAATTTGTAAGAAATTTTATATGAAATACAAAGGGAAATATGATATGATGTATATAAATATTATATGGAAATTTATATGTAATAGCTAATGCAAACATGAAGAAGAAGAAATGAGAAAAGATATAGAGGATTTACACCTACTACAGAGCAAGACTTATTATAAAACTGAACTAATTAAAAACATGTTGAAAACACTAATAAATTTGGACTTTTTTAAAATTACAAACTGTTAATCAAAAAGTACTTGAGTAGAAAGTAAAACTACAGATATGGAAAAGATAGTTACAGTTTATGACAAAGAACTGTAACCTAGAATGAATAACTCTTCCTAGATATTAGTAATAAAAGCCATATTTTTAAATGGGCAAAAGACAGGCATTTCTCAAACAAGTTATCTGTTTTCAGTTACTACTTGAAATTTTCCAACAGCATTATTAATCAGTGAAATGCAAATTAAAATGGCAAGTGTGATTCAATTACATCTCAAACAATATATAAAGTCAAAAATACAGACAATAGTATTATAAACAGATGTGGACCAACTGGAAAGTTGATTGCAATGCAGGTGATGTAGAAACTTATAAGCACTTTGGATAAGTGGTTGACAGAATTAAAAATTTATATATTTGTGGCCTCAAAATTTCATCCCTGGGAAAATACTGGGACAGATTCTTTTGTCCCCTAGTAGTTATCTACAATAGTGTTTAGAAGCAGCTTTATATGTAATAGTCCCAAAGTGAAAACAGATACTGTTGTCATCAATAGGAACATGTGAAAAGAAGTTGTGTACTTGTACAAGGGTGCAGTACACAATATTCAAAATTAAGAACTTCTTCGGGGTGGAGAGTAATCCTTTACATCAGCTACCAACTGCTGCTTATCACAATACCAAAAAATTAATCTCTCAGACATAGTATGGAGAAAAATCAACTAGACAACTATATCTCCGATTTCATTTATGTATTGTTTAAAAACACGAAAATCTGAT
Source organism: Marmota monax (assembly GCF_021218885.2). Lineage (NCBI taxonomy): Eukaryota > Metazoa > Chordata > Mammalia > Rodentia > Sciuridae > Marmota > Marmota monax. The sequence goes on from NW_026692781.1 coordinate 2,140,068, forward strand.
TTGTGATAATAGAGATCAGAATGTGGTTATCTTTCTGGAAAAGACTGCAGAATATCATCTGGGTGAAGGTACAATGTATTATTGTTGGAAGTGAATCTTTCTATGATATGAATTGTTAAGTACCTATATAAATGTCTTTTGGTTACTGAGAAGACTGGATCTTAGAACACATACCCAAATCTGAGGATTCTCAAGTCCTTTACATAAAATGGCGTAGTGTTTGCACAGAACCTACTCACATTTTCTCACATATGTAAATTCTCTACATTGTGTCTGATTATTCACTCAGGACATTAATGAATCCTTAGTATCACCCATAAGGTCGGTTTAGTCTTGAAACACCCTTCTCTTTTCTATTGGGTTACATTTAAATCATTCCTCTCTAGAGATGTGGAAGTCACTGAGAGGTTATCTAAGACCCTCTATTCATAATGAAAAACTGTATGCATTTTCTGGCTTGTCCGCCTCATTGTTCTTGACCAAGAGCAGGGTCCCTGGCCCCTCAATTAGGGACTCCTTAATGATCTCCCGCTTAAGGTTTTTCCTTTTATTCTTGTCTTGCTTTATACCAGTATTTAGTTTGTACTCTCCAAATGATAATCCTTTTCTTGTGTGTTATTCATCCAAATGCATTGCCTATGCTTGAGAGCTTTTAAATTTTAAGTTCTAGGACTTAAAAATTCAAAGACCTTTGCTTTCTTTGTTTTCTGCTTCTAGGACTTTCACTGAACCATAGATATAGCCTGTTTTTCTGAATAGGGTAAAGAGGTATAGGATATATGTTTAGAAAATATCCATCCTGATAGATAATTATGAAAGAATTCATTCATTACTTACTAATCAAATTTGCAGTTTTTCATTTTTAATTTATTCATGGGAAGATTTTATCGTCTGAACTTCAAATTAAGTGCACCTCAGGTTCGAAAATGGCAGATTAAAGGAAGAATGCACTTCCTAGTATTTCTTTAGCGAAATATTTTAAAAAGCCAGAGACTGCTCCTCTGCAAGTTGTGTCACTAAGGTGTTTGCTGAAATTTAGCATTGGATAGTAAAAAAAAAAAAAAAAAAAAACATAGAAATAGAAAGTTGGAAACTTTGAGCATAATATAAGAAATAATATGTTAGAGACATGCTAATCAGGCTGGTGCTTGTGCTGCTGAGGGGAGGGGAAGTTCAGGTGAAGCCAGAATTAAACAGGCAGTCAGCATAGATAGTTAAATCAAGTCAGGTCAGATCAAAGAGGCCAGTTTTGAGTGAGACTGGCAAGTTGGAGACTGTCCCCTAAGGGATTAAAATGTTGATTCCTTCAGACCTCTTCCTCCACCCTTATCAAGAAACTGCCCCTACTCCAACCTGTTGCTAAGGTAACCTGTCCCAGGAATTGCCCCTCCCTATAGGGAGCTATAAGGTTGTTAATTAATGTGTCCTGGGCTGCTCCATCCTGCCCTTCTCCCTTTAGCCCCACCTTTCCACCTTTGGCCATCCCACTGAGCATTTCCTAGACCTAGTCTAATTGCCTAGTCACCATATGCAGGAAGGAGAGAGATAAGGGGAAGAGAACAGGAGAACCAAGGAAGCCTAAGACCTATAAAAAGGATAAAACCCCTCATTTTTGGGGATATCAGGATACCAGCTATGGCCCCTTATCCATCCCCAAAGAAGTCTATGTTACCCCTTTTTTTCCCACTGCATAGCAATATTTATTTATATTTTTATTTTTATTAGCTACACATGACATTACAATGATCTTGGCAATTCATATATTTGAATCATTGGGGTATAATTTCTCATTTTTCTAATTTTACAGATTTCAGAATCACACTTGCCATAGAGTCACCTATATACATACAGCAATCATAATGTCTATTCTATTCTGCTTCCCTTCCTATCCCACCTACTCCTCCCCTCCCCTCCCATCATTTCTCTCTATCCAATCTAATGTGACACACTTTTTTTTCTTTTTCTCATCACAACATCATACATGTATTCTGTATAAGGATGAGGGTCTCCTTCCCCTTCTCCCTCTTTTTCCCTCCCACCTCTCTTCCCTATTTAGTGGTAGTCTTCTCATGCTCTTCCTCCCTATCCCATTTTGAGTCACCCCCTTTATATCAGAGAAGACATTCAGCATTTGTTTTTTAGGGATTGGCTAACTTCACTTAGCATAATCTGCTCTAATGCCATCCATTTGCCTGCAAATGCCAGGATCTTGTTATTTTTTAGTGCTGAGTAATATTCCATGGTGTATAAATGCCACATTTTTTTAATCCATTCATCTATTGAGGGCATTTAGGTTGGTTCCACATTCTAGCAATTGTGAATTGTGCTGCTATAAACATTGATGTGGCTGTGTCCCTGTAGTATGCTCTTTTTAGGTCTTCTGGGTATAGTCTGCCGCAGTCTGGCTGGGCACAAACCAGGAGCCACAGAAGCAGGAACAAACTTTATTTTTGAACTCCACCAAAATACTTCACACACGCTCCTGGGGAATTCTCCCGAATGCCACGTGGCTCGTCCAGGAACCAGCCACCAGAAATGTCTCCTCCAGAAATCCTCCTCCTGCACTTCCCAGACCAATGGGAACTCTCCGGGAATCCCCGGGAATCCCCACGAGAACTCCACAGTAGTGCCCAAGGCGGATAGTAATGCCTCGACTGTCAACCAATACTATTGGCAAAATGCCAGGGGCCATTCAGACTCAGCTGTGGCTAGGCCTCGAAGCGTTTGAGTGGCTTGTTGTAATGGCCAATGTTTTGGCCATTCTTGATGAGAGATGATGCTAAGGTCAGCACCTGTGTCCAGTAGCCCATTAAATTCATGTCCTTGAATATTTAGTTTTAGCATTGGGCGAGAATCTAAATTTAAAGACAGCATAGCCCAATCTACACCTGTGGAGCCTAATCCCCTGGAACCTCTTTCTATACTACTACTGGAAAATTTATCATGTAGGCTGGGTATTATTAATAACTGTGCTATTCTATCTCCTGGTGAAATTACTGATATGCCCTTTGGAGAACTAGCTATAATTTTTATTTCACCTTCATAATCGGGATCAATTACCCCAGGACTTATCATAAGTCCTTTTAGAGTAGAAGAACTGCATCCTAACAATAAGCCTACTGTTACTTGGGGAAGAGGTCCTTTTACTCCTGTGGGAATGATTTGAACTCCCATCTCTGGAGCTAGTACTGCTCTGGCGGAGGCGCAGATGTCCAACCCTGCGCTCCATCTGGTTCGTCTGATGAGAGATCTGATGGGTAATGTGTCCTGGGCACTACCCTGATGGTGTTGCTAGGTTCCTCCTTGGTGTTTCTGGGTTCCTCCAGTGCCCTGTATATTTGTGGTCATGGGCCCCGGAGCATTGGGCCCCCCTGTCCATTTTTTGGCAATGGAGCCCGATGCCTTTCTCCACAATATTGTGGGTAGACACCTGGTCCTTGTCCGTTTTTTGATAATGGAGTACCCTCTATGGTGGTTTGAGAACTTCATTCATTAGCCCAATATCTCCCTCTATGGCATCGTGGGCAAATACCAGTATTCTACTCCTTTGATACCTAGCTTTGTTAAACCCTCCTCCTATGGGGCAATTCCTTTTAAAATGTCCTGTTTGTTAACAATTGTAGCATGTTTTTGGCCTGGCATCTAAAGCCTGTTGTACTGCAGCTGTCAAGACTTGTCCTTGTTCATTAATGTCTCTACATAATTTAATATATGTGTTTAAATCTCCATGTTTCCATGGTCTAATGACCTCTCTGCACCAACAATTTGCTTGGTCATAAGCCAGTTGTTTAATTAATGGCATTGCTTTCTCTGTATCCCCAAAAACTCTGGTATCTGTTTGAATAAGCCTATCTACAAATTCAGCATAAGGTTCATTATTCCCTGTATTACCTTCGATAATTGACCTTGTAAATCTCCATGTCCTTGTAAAGTCTTCCATGCCCTAACTGCATCTGCAGCAATTTGTGCATATATAGCAGGATCATATTCAATTTGTTGCCATTGACCCTCATAAGGTCCTTTTCCTAACAGCATATCTAGATTTCTTTTTTTTTTAATTTTTATTGTTGGCTGTTCAAAACATTACATAGTTCTTGATATATCATATTTCACACTTTGATTCAAGTGGGTTATGAACTCCCATTTTTGCCCCATATACAGATTGCAGAATCACATCAGTTACACATCCATTGATTTACATATTGCCATACTAGTGTCTATTGTATTCTGCTGCCTTTCCTGTCCTCTACTATCCCACCTCCCCTCCCCTCCCCTCTTCTCTCTCTACCCCCTCTATTGTAATTCATTTCTCCCTCTTGTATTTTTTTCCCTTTCCCCTCACTTCCTCTTCTATGTAATTTGTATAACCCTGAGGGTCTCCTTCCATTTCCATGCAATTTCCCTTCTCTCTCCCTTTCCCTCCCACCTCTCATCCCTGTTTAATGCTAATCTTCTTCTCATGCTCTTCGTCCCTACTCTGTTCTTAGTTACTCTCCTTATATCAAAGAAGACATTTGGCATTTGTTTTTTAGGGATTGGCTAGCTTCACTTAGCATAATCTGCTCTAATGCCATCCATTTCCCTGCAAATTCTATGATTTTGTCATTTTTTAATGCAGAGTAATACTCCATTGTGTATAAATGCCACATTTTTTTTATCCATTCATCTATTGAAGGGCATCTAGGTTGGTTCCACAGTCTTGCTATTGTGAATTGTGCTGTTATGAATATCGATGTAGCAGTGTCCCTGTAGCATGCTATTTTTAGGTCTTTAGGGAATAGACCGAGAAGGGGAATAGCTGGATCAAATGGTGTTTCCATTCCCAGCTTTCCAAGAAATCTCCCTACTGCTTTCCAAATTGGCTGAACCAATTTGCAGTCCCACCAGCAATGTACAAGTGTATTCTTTTCCCCACATCCTCACCAGCACTTGTTGTTGTTTGACTTCATAATGGCTGCCAATCTTACTGGAGTGAGATGGTATCTTAGGGTGGTTTTGATTTGTATTTCTCTGACTGCTAGAGATGGTGAGCATTTTTTCATGTACTTCTTGATTGATTGTATGTCCTCCTCTGAGAAGTGTTTGTTCAGGTCCTTGGCCCATTTGTTGATTGGGTTATTTGTTATCTTATTTTCTAATTTTTTGAGTTCTTTGTATACTCTGGATACTAGGGCTCTATCTGAAGTGTGAGGAGTAAAGATTTGTTCCCAGGGTATAGGCTCCCTATTTACCTCTCTTATTGTTTCTTTTGCTGAGAAAAAAAAATTTAGTTTGAGTAAGTCCCATTTGTTGATTCTAGTTATTAACTCTTGTGCTATGGGTGTCCTATTGAGGAATTTGGAGCCCGACCCCACAGTATGTAGATCGTAGCCAACTTTTTCTTCTATCAGACTCCGTGTCTCTGATTTGATATCTAGCTCCTTGATCCATTTTGAGTTAACTTTTGTGCATGGCGAGAGAAAGGGATTCAGTTTCATTTTGTTGCATATGGATTTCCAGTTTTCCCAGCACCATTTGTTGAAGATGCTATCCTTCCTCCATTGCATGCTTTTAGCCCCTTTATCAAATATAAGATAGTTGTAGTTTTGTGGATTGGTTTCTGTGTCCTCTATTCTGTACCATTGGTCCACCCGCCTGTTTTGGTACCAGTACCATGCTGTTTTTGTTACTATTGCTCTGTAGTATAGTTTGAGGTCTTGTATCGCTATACCGCCTGATTCACACTTCCTGCTTAGAGTTGTTTTTGCTATTCTGGGTCTTTTATTTTTCCATATGAATTTCATAATTGCTTTCTGTATTTCTACAAGAAATGCCATTGGGATTTTGATTGGCATTGCATTAAACCTATAGAGAACTTTTGGTAATATCACCATTTTGATGATGTTACTTCTGCCTATCCATGAACAGGGTATATTTTTCCATCTTTTAGGATCTTATTCTATTTCTCTCTTTAGGGTTCTTTAGTTTTCATTGTATAAGTCTTTCACCTCTTTTGTTAGGTTGATTCCCAAGTATTTTATTTTTTGAGGATATTGTGAATGGAGTGGTTGTCCTCATTTCCATTTCAGAAGATTCGACACTGATATACAGGAATGCCTTTGATTTATGGGTGTTGATTTTATATCCTGCCACTTTGGTGAATTCATTTATTAGCTCTAATAGTTTCTTTGTAGACCCTTTTAGGTCTGCTAGGTATAGAATCATGTCACCTGAAAATAGTGATAATTTAAGTTCTTCTTTTCCTATTTTGATGCCTTCAATTTCTTTCATCTGTCTAATTGTTCTGGCCAGTGTTTCGAGAACTATGTTGAACAGAATTGGTGAGAGAGGGCATCCCTGTCTTGTTCCAGATTTTCTAGGGAATGCCTTCAATTTTTCTCCATTCAGAATGATGCTAGCCTGAGTCTTAGCATAGATTTCTTTTACAATATTGAGGTATGTTACTGTTATCCCTAGTTTTTCTAGAGTTTTGAACATAAAGGGATGCTGTACTTTGTTGAATGCTTTTTCTGCATCTATTGAGATGATCATATGGTTCTTATTTTTAAGTCTATTGATGTGGTGAATAACATTTATTGATTTCCATATATTGAACCAGCCTTGCATCCCAGGGATGAATCCTACTTGATCATGGTGCACAGTTTTTTTGATATGTTTTTGTATCCGATTTGCCAGAATTTTATTGAGGATTTTTGCATCTAGGTTCATTAGAGATATTGGTCTGTAGTTTTCTTTCTTTGAAGTGTCTTTGTCTGGTTTAGGAATCAGGGTGATGTTGGCCTCATAGAATGAATTTGGAAGTTCTCCCTCTTTTTCTATTTCCTGAAATAGCTTGAAAAGTATTGGTATTAGTTCCTCTTTAAAGGTCTTGTAAAACTCTGCTGTATACCTATCCTGTCCTGGGCTTTTCTTAGTTGGTAGTCTTTTGATGGTTTCTTCTATTTCCTCAATTGATATTGGTCTGTTTAGGTTGTCTATATCCTCCTGACTCTATCTGGGCAGATCATATGACTTAAGAAATTTATTGATGCCTTCACTATCTTTTATTTTATTGGAGTATAAGGATTCAAAATAATTTCTGATTATCTTCTGTATTTCTGAAGTGTCTGTTGTGTTATTGCCTTTTTCATCCCATATGCTAGTAATTTGAGTTCTCTCTCTTCTTCTCTTCGCTAGCATGGCTAAGGGTCTGTCGATTTTATTTATTTTTTCAAAGAACCAACTTTTAGTTTTGTCAATTTTTTCAATTGTTTCTTTTGTTTCGATTTCATTAATTTCAGCTCTGATTTTCATTATTTCTTGCCTTCTACTTCTTTTGCTGTTGTTTTGCTCTTCTTTTTCTAGGATTTTGAGATGAAGTATGAGATCATTTATTTGTTGGTTTTTTCCTTTTTTAAGGAATGAACTCCAAGCAATGAATTTTCCTCTTAGAACTGCTTTCAATGTGTCCCATAGATTCCGATATGTTGTGTCTGTGTTTTCATTTATCTCTAAGAATTTTTTAATTTCCTCCTTGATGTCTTCTATAACCCACTGATCATTCAGTAACCTATTGTTCATTCTCCAAGTGATGCATGATTTTCCCTTCCTTCTTTTATAGTTGATTTTCAGTCTCATTCCATTATGATCAGATAAAATGCATGGTATTATCTCTACTCCTTTATATTGTCTAAGAGTTGCCCTGTGACATAATGTATGATCTACTTTTGAGAAGGATCCATGTGCTGCTGAGAAAAAAATTGTAACTGCTTGATATTGGGTGGTATATTCTATATATGTCAATTAAGTCTAGGTTATTAATTGTGTTATTGAGTTCTATAGTTTCCTTATTCAACTTTTGTTTGGAAGATCTGTCCAGTGGTGAGAGAGGTGTGTTGAAGTCTCCCATGATTATTGTATGGTGGTCTATTAGACTCTTGAACTTGAGAAGAGTTTGTTTGATGAACATAGCTGCACCATTGTTTGGGGCATATATATTTATGATTGTTATGTCTTGTTGGTGTATGGTTCCCTTGAGCAGTATGTAGTGTCCCTCTTTATCCCTTTTGATTAACTTGGGCTTGAAATCTATTTTATTTGATATGAATATGGACACTCCTGCTTGTTTCCGAAGTCCATATGAGTGATATGATTTTTCCCAACCTTTCACCTTCAGTCTATGTATGTCTTTTCCTATCAAATGTGTCTCCTGTAGGCAGCATATTTTTGGGTCTTGTTTTGTGATCCATTCTACTAGCCTGTGTCTCTTAATTGGTGAGTTTAAGCCATTAACATTTAGGGTTATTATTGAGATATGGGTTGTTCTTCCAGCCATATTTGTTTATTTCTGTTACTAAACATGGTTTGTTTTCCTCTTTGATTATTCCCCCCCCCTTTACTGTACTACCTCCCTCTGTTGGTTTTCATTGTTATTTTCCATTTCCTCTTCCTGTAATGTTTTGCCAAGGATGTCTTGAAGAGATGGTTTTCTAGCTGCAAATTCTTTTAACTTTTGTTTATCGTGGAAGGTTTTAATTTCATCTTCCATCCTGAAGCTTAATTTCGCTGGATACACAATTCTTGGTTGGAACCCATTTTCTTTCAGTGTTTGAAATATGTTATTCCAGGATCTTCTAGCTTTCAGAGTCTGTGTTGAAAGATCAGCTGTTATCCTGATTGGCTTACCCCTAAATGTAATCTGCTTCCTTTCTCTTGTAGCTTTTAAAATTCTCTCCTTATTCTGTATGTTGGGCATCTTCTTTATAATGTGTCTAGTGGTGGATCTCTTATGATTTTGCACATTCAGCATCCTGTAGGCTTCTAGGATTTGGGATTCTGTCTCATTCTTCAAGTCTGGGAAATTTTCTCGTATTATCTCATTGAATAGTTTGCTCATTCCTTTGGTTTGGAGTTCTGTACCTTCCTGTATCCCAATGACTCTTAAGTTTGGTCTCTTGATGTTATCCCATATTTCTTGGATGTTCTGCTCATGGTTTCTTAACAGTCTTGCTGAGCTGTCTATGTTCTTTTCAAGTTGAAATACTTTGTCTTCATTGTCTGATGTTCTATCTTCTAAGTGTTCTACTCTGCTGGTAGTATTCTCCATTGAGTTTTTAAGTTGGTTTATTGCTTCCTGCATTTCTAGGATTTCTGTTTGTTTGTTTTTTATAACCTCTATCTCCCTGTATAGTTGATCTTTTGCTTCTTGGATTTGTTTATGTAATTCATTGTCAAAGTCATTTTTCATTGTCTGATTTTGCTGTCTAATGTCTTCCTTGAGACTCCAGATCATCTGAAGCATGTATATCCTGAATTCTTTATCTGACATTCCATCTGCTGTAGCTATTACCTCTTCTAAAGTTGAGTTGACCTGCATTGCTTGTGGTCCTTTCTTTCCTTGTCTTTTCATACTGCTTGCATTTATTTCTGCTTGGTGAAACTGTTGTGTTTTTGAAATTTTCCCCCTATATATTTATATTGCTCTTGTATAGTTGAAAATTCTCCCTTGCAGGGGCAGGCGGTGGCTGTGCTCCTCCTCCAATTGGGGTGATCTGTCTACCATGGTGACGAGCCGCTGCGCCTGTTCTGCCGGTCGGTTGCAGGTCTGCCTACCTTGCAGGCACGGGCAGCGGCTCTACTCTGCCCTTACTCCAATTGGGGTGATGTGTCTACCACACCAGCGGGTCGCTGGGCCTGTTCCTGGCACGGGAGGTGGCTCTGCTCTGCCCCTACTCCAATTGGGGTGACGTGTCTACCACGCCTGCGGGTTGCTGAGCATATCTAGATTTCTTTGAGGGTAACCGGCTGCTGCATTTTGCCTAGCCACCTCCATGCAAAATTCCTCATTGGCAACCTTCCATAACAAATATTGCCCTCCATTTAGCACAGATTTACACATGCTAGCCCAGTCTGCTGGTGTCATGTCCAAGTTGGTAACGGATTCGACCATGCTTACAGTGAAGTGTGCTTGGGGATCATAGGTTGTTACAGCCTCCTTTAACTGCTTCACTGTTTTGAAATCTAGAGCACAGTGAATTTGCTGCCCTCCTGCCTGCTCAAGTACAGGGCATGCTAATCTTTGAGGTCCTGTCTCAGGATCCCATCTATCAATTACAGGGTTTGGAGGCCCCATAGGATATGTTGTCTCTATAGGTGGAGCTGTTGATTGGACACTTACACCCTCTGGTGATAGAAAGGTGTTAGTAGCAGCCTTCTGTTGTAGCTTTTTCCCTAATAGCCCCTTTTCCTTTAAATTTTCTTCCTCTGTCTGACTAGCTCGAGAGACCTTCTCTTTTACTTGATCTAAAATGTCTTTCTCCTTGGTCTGAGTCTCTAACAATTTACTTAACACTCTTTCAGTTTGTTTTTACTAATTTCTAATCTATTATAAAGATAACACAACTCAATAAGGTAACACAAAAGAAAACCGAAACAGAATGAAACAAAAACGGAAAAAAAAAAATCGTTGTATCAATTTTCCTATTTTCTTGACATGTGCATTTGTGGTCTATTTCTATCTCTTCCTCAGGGGCGAACAACTTCAAACCTTGAGCCAACCATTTTTCCCAGTTTGCCTGAGAAAGTTCTAGGGATAGGCAGGTTGAAACAAAAACAAAACAAATCAAAACAAGAACACATTGTTTTTTAAAATGGTCACCCATTCTCTCGCCTTCCATTAGGGGCAAGCAATTTCACTTACCCCCAAGCTTCAGATGTTCCCCGCATGGGGCACCAAATGCCACAGTCTGGCTGGGCACAAATCACGAGCCACTGAAGCAGGAACAAACTTTATTTTTGAACTCCACCAAAACACTTCACACATGCTCCCGGGGAATTCTCCTGAATGCCACGCGGCTCGTCCAGGAACCAGCCACCAGAAATATCTCCTCTGGAAGTCCCTCCTCCTGCACTTGCCCAACCAATGGGAACTCTCCGGGAATCCCCGCGAATCCCCAGGAGAACTCCAAAGTAGCAGCCAAGGTGATACTAATGCCTCGCCTGTCAACCAATACTATTGTTAAAATGCCAGGGGCCATTCAGACTCAGCTGTGGCTCTCAGCAGTAGTCCAAGAAGGGGAATAGCTGGGTCAAATGGTGGTTCCATTCCCTGCTTTCTAAGGGATCTCCATACTGCTTTCCAAATTGGCTGCACCAATTTGCAATCCCACCAGCAATGTATGAGTGTACCTCCCCACCCCCATCCTCGCCAGCACTTATTGTTGTTTGATTTCATAATGGCTGCCATTCTTATTGGAGTGAGATGATATAGTAGTTTTAATTTGCATTTCTCTGATTGCTAGAGATGGTGAGAATTTTTTTATGTATTTGATGATTGATTGTATATCCTCTTCTGAGAAGTGTCTGTTCAAGTCCTTGGCCCATTTGTTGATTGGGTTATTTACTTTTTTGTTGTTTAACTTTTTGAGTTCTTCGTATACTCTAGAGACTAGAGCTCTGATGTTTGAAGGGTAAAAATTTGTTCCTAGGATGTAGGCTCCCTATTCACTCACATATTATTTCTCTTGCTGAAAAAAAAAAAAAAAACTTTTTAGTTTGAATTCGTCCCATTTGTTGATTCTTGGTTTTAACTCTTGTGCTATAGGTGTCTTATTAAGGAATTTGGGGCCTGCCTCCATTTGATGAAGATTAGGGATAACTTTATCTTCTATTAGATGCAGAGTTTCTGGTCTGATTCCTAGCTCCTTGATCCATTTTGATTTGACTTTTGTGCATGGTAGGAGAAAGGGATTCAATTTCATTTTGTTGCATATGGATTTCCAGTTCTCCCAGCACCATTTGTTGAAGATGCTATCCTTTATCCAGTGCATGTTTTTAGCACCTTTGTCTAATATAAGGTAGCTGTAATTTTGTGAATTTGTCATTCTGTCCTCTAGTCTGTATGTTACCCCTTAAAAAAAACACAACCCAATTTATATATTTGCCTTGGCATGCTTCTCTAATGTTCAAACTTCAACATTTGAAGGAGCAGAACTCATCACCTACAGGCCAGTATCAGAGGCAGAAAGAGGAAAGTGCAGTAGAAAAAAGTTGGCATAGGAAATCTGTGGAATACAGAGAGAGGCTGATCTTATGGACTCAGAAACAGAAAGTTGATGAGTAAAAAGTGAACAAAATAATTCTGCCATGAGCAGACAGTACAGCAGGAAATGGGGTTACTGACACAGAAACCATTTATAAGTGGACTCATGGTGGCAGCAAAGGCAAGAGACTGGGAAATCAAAAAGAAGTTGCAAATCTCACCCAGAAGATACCTATTGTGGATCCTAGAGTGTATTGGACCACTGTGACTTACATAGTGCAGATAGAATTGTGCCTAATGTGATCCACACTCAGACTCCTAGGAGACAGCTCCCTTATTGCTGGCACCCTATATGAGCTCTTGGGAAAATGCCAGTAACATCCAGATTGGAGTATCTGTATTCCAGGTATGATCCTGGATAAGTCACATTCATTGTGGTGAATGTGAGACCTGTGGAGGTTGAGATTCTGCCTCCTAAAAGGAGAATATATGGAAGGCCCCCCAAATCCAGATGGAGATGAGCAACTATTCAGATATAGGAGGTGTGGATCAAATCTCAAATATCCACTTGAAAGGAAAGTGAAGAACCCAGAGTAGGGCATTGAGAAATGAAAGACTGAGACCAGCCAGATACACAAGAGAGTTTATTTGTCAGAGCTGACAATTAAAGGCTACACAGGCTTGAGTTCTGGGACTTTTATGGGCAGCTCAGGGATTAGAGCCAGGTAGGTGGGTCCTAAAGCAGGCAGTTAAGGGTGGGGTGGGTATGAGGGAGTGGTGATATGCTTTTGGGTGGGAAAGTAAATTTTTTCTTAAAATGGTGGCTGTCACTTAAGTTGGCCATCCAGATGCTAAGCAATGAACTTACACCACTTAAAGAGCTCCAAAGGTCAGCCAAAACTAAATCCCAGCTACTGGGACTTCCTATTTTGAATGAACTCTTCACCAGACCTGCTTTCAGAATACACAACTTGTCAGCACTCCCCAGTTTACACCACCCCATGCTGAGAGGCAGGAAGCTGAAAACTACTACAACTAGCTTTGTCTCCTGGCCACAACAGCAGCAGCTAGTAGAACACAAAAACATTGAACTTAGCACCCCCAGCCCTGACCCAAGGGTCACAGAATCTCCTAAACATAAATACAAAGAATTGCACAACAATATAAGTAATGGAAATGGATCCTTCCAAAAGTTTTTACTTTAGAGGAAATAAGTCCTTTATTTCTCATTAAGAAATTTCATCTTTTTTCCTTTTCCCTCCAATTTGCTTTTAACTTTTTAAACTCTTTTTAATTTCTTTTTTTTTTTTTTTTTTGCTTTTTACATTCTATATGATTGTGGGCATGCGTTCTCAGTGCTAAGATAGATTTGAAATACAATCATGTACACATACACACACAAACATATAATTTTTACTTTAATTTTAATTGTTTTCTTCACCTCTTTTTTATTTAACCTTGGTTTGATTTTGGTAGAGTAAAATTACATGTGGGTTTATGGTGTTTCAATCTTATATTTGTTTGTTCATACTTTGGTTTTTGGTCTTTTATTACCCTTCTTCACTCTCTTACCCCACTAATAGCACAACTTTCCTGTTCTCTTTTCCTCTCTTTTATTATTTTATTGATTTTGTTAATTATTTATTTCCTTATAGCCATAATCTACTGCCTATCTTCTTTTTCTCCACAGTTCTCTTTAAAATATTTCAAATTTTCTCTTACCTTTCTACCCTACATTCTTCACTTTAGAAACTGTAATTCCATTATGTAAAATAATTATATAATTTATGTAATTTCTCCTCCATTTATGTTGTTGGAATTATTAATACAGTGGACAACATAGTAGACACCTGCCATTTAATGTTTGATCTAGTTTAAGATTGTTTATCATTGGTGCTGTTAAATGGTGATGCCATCATTCCTCTATAGGTGGTAGTTAGTGTTATAGATGTCAAAGTAGATTCTGGACATTAATTTTAAGGCTATAGACTTACTACCAAAATTACTGTTATTACTGGATCCCAGCTTTCTCTAAGAGGGACTGGAAAGTAATTGGACACTTCAAATTCACAGAGTAAAGATCCTGCTCACAACTCACAACTCAACTATGTAAAAGCAGTCCTCATTCCAAACATGAATTAGCCCAACTTGAGGCTCAACAATACTGTAACATATAGGAGAGACAAAAAACCCCGAACAAGGACCCAAGGAGTAACAAACCTGGGAAGGGGGACCCCAGGTTTCATTCCTGAACATCTGCTCATACATCAAAAACAGAACTCCATAGAACAAAAAAGATAACTACAAACAAAATATATAAAAGAAACACCTTTTTGCTGCTGTGACTAAAAGATCCAACAAGAAAAATATTAGAGGAGAAAAACTTTACTTTGGGGGCTCATAGTTTCAGAGGTCTCAATCTATAGACAGCAGGCTCCATACCTCAGGCTCAAGATGGAGTAAAACATCATGGCAGAAGTGTGTGCTGAAGGGAAGCAGCTCATGTGATGATCAGAAAACACAGGGAGAGATCTTCACTTGTCATATACAAATATATACTTCAAAACCACGCCCCCAATGCCCCACCTCCTCCAGCCACACCTTATTTACCTTCAGTTACAACCCAATTAAACCCACCAGGTGCTTAATTCACTTATTGGGTTAAGGCTCTCATAACCCAACCATTTCTCCTCTAACCCTCCTTACATTTTCTCACACGTGAACTTTGGGGGAATACCTTACATTCAAACCATAACATTCCACCCCAGGCCCCCAAAGTCTCACAATCCTGTAACAATGCAAACTAAATTTAGTCCATTCCCAAGAGTCCCCATAGTCTCAACTGTTCTGAGATTGCTTGAATTTCAAGTCCAAAGTCTCCTCTGAGACTCAGGGCAAACTTGCATTGCGAGTTCCTATAAAAATCAAAAGCAATTTACAAGGATCCAATATATAATGGTACAGAGTAAACATTGACATTCATAAAAAAGGAGTGTAGAAAGAAGGGATAAACCAAACCAAGACTGAAATCCAGCTGGGCAAATAAGTCTTGTAGTTCTGTGTTCAGTCTCTAGGGCACATGACATGATGATGTTTTGTACAAAGGGTTTGTGTAGCTCCACCCCCATGGCCTTCTTGGTCCTAGCCCAAGTGACTTTCTGTTGGCTTGTCTCAGCTAAATTCCTGAAGCCTTCCTCAGGTACATTCCATGGTGCTGATATTTCTTAATCTTGGAGGTCTTCACTTCAGTGTTTGCTTCTTCCTCCACAATTTGATTTCTCAGGGGGGTGCCCATAGGGATGACCCTCTGAACTCAGCCTGGCATCCCAGGCTTCCTTTGAAATATTGGTGGAACCCTCAATAACCCCCTACCTCCAGCATCTTGCATTCCTGCAGAACTGGTGCCACATGGTTGATGCCAAGGTCTGTCACCATCACAAGCACTGGTGAAGTCTCCAGGGACCCTGGATGCAGCAGCCTCTCAGTGGCTGGGTGGCTAAACACATTGAAAAAACTTCTTAGGCTTTCTTGTGCAAGAACAGTACCCAACTGGTACAGAGTAAATATTTACCTTCAGAAATAAGGCTTATTGGTTTCCCTAACACAGCTTTTAATATTCTTTCCTTCTTTTGTATGTAAGTCATTTACCTTCACTTTTACTCCCTGGAGCCTGCAATGGGTGTGGTCTTGCCAGCTCCTGAGAGGCCCTGAAACCATCTTTCTTATTGTCTCTGAGCAAAGTCTTTAGCATTTCTTTAGTAGCAGTAATGTCTTTAACAAGTGCAACTTCATTAGCCCCAGTTTTATCCTCCCCTTCCAAGTCCACATTATAAAAAATATTTCTGCACTGCTTTCTCTTCCTGAATATCACAATAAACTTGGCTAAAAGTGGCCAGCAATACCCATGACCTTCCTGAGTTCTATGCTGCCTAGAAATTTCTTCTGCCCAATTAAGAAGCCCATGGTTTTTAAATCCAACCTCACAGAAAGGCTCAGGACATGGGAAAAACAGACAACTTCTCAGCCACAACATAACTCAAATGGTCTCTAGTTCAATTACCAATAGTGTCCTTCTTTTCCTCTAAACCCTCTAGAGCCCTGTCTTCACTCTCAACAGTCAGGTTTAGGGCTCTCAACCTTAATAGTTTCTCCTTTAAACCTTCTTACATTTTCTCACACATGTGACACCTCACATCCAAACCATAACAGAAATCTATCTTATCTAATGCACAAGTTCAAGTTCTCTGAAAACAAACAAAAAAAAAAAAAAAAAAAAAAAAAAAACAGGCAAATAAATCTCCCTCCAAAATTCACAATTCTCCAGAAAAGTAACACATTGATATGTGGAAGTGGAAAAAAATTCAGAGAAAGACTATAATAAGAGTATAATAAAACTAATTCTTAAAATATTCAATAATCACATATATTAGATTATTGAACATTTTAAGAATTAGTTATATATATATAATCAAGACCTGCAGGAGATAAAAAAATTAATAAAGATACAGATATTGGAAAGAAATTAATCAGAACTCCTGGAAATGAAAAGGCACATTGAATCAAATAAAAAAAAATCATTTGAAAACATCACTGAGAGATTAGATTGCATAGAAAATAGAATGCCAGGCCTTGAAGCCAGAATTTTATGAGTTCTTGAAGACTCAGTATACAATAAAGAAAAATAAATAAATAAAAGACCATGAAAGAACTCTGGGACAACATCAGCGGACCAAATGTAAGATTCATCAGGGAAGAAGAGAACATGGAGATCCATGTTAAATGCATTAAGAACATCTTCAGTGAAATAATAGCAAAATAAATAAATAAATAAATAAATAAATAACTCACCTTAAAAAATGAGATAGAAATCCATAAAGAGATGCATATAGAACTCCAAAAAGACAAGATCAAAAAAGAATCTCTCCAAGACACATCATAACCAAATGACTTACATAGAAAAGAAGGAAAGAATATTAAAAGCTGTGATAGGGAAACCAATCAGGCTTGTTTCTGACTTCTTTACTCAGATCCTAAATTCAAGGTGGGCGTAAAATGAAACATCCCAAACTCTGAAAGAAACAAATGGCCAGCCAGATTAATATATCCACAAAGACATCTTTTCAAATGGATCAAATGGATGAAGACATAAAACTTTCTATGATAAGAATATACTAAAAGAATTAATAACTCTGTTTACTTTACAAAGAATAATTAAAGATATACTACAGGGGCTGGGGTTGTGGCTCAGTGGTAGTGTGCTCGCCTAGCATATTCGAGGAGGCACTGGGTTGATCCTCAGCACTACATATAAATAAATAAAATAAAGGTATTGTGTTCAACTACAACTAAAAATTATTTTTTAAAAAAATATGGTACAAAGAAAAACTCAAAAACAAACCCAAAACTCACAAATAGAAGAGGCTCCCTAGAACAGCAACTAGTAAATGAAAATCAAGAAAAAATTAAATATAGTAAACAAACCAAAATGGCAGGAAAGGACAACCATATATTTATAATAACATTAAACATAAATAGTGTTAACTCCCCAATAAGACATAGATTAGCAGAATGGATTGAAAAAAAAAATCAAACTGTATGCTGTTTGCAAGTGACTCATATTGTAGGCAAAGATACTTACTGGCTGAAACTAAAAAAATGGAAAAAAAAATATTCCATGCAATGGAGTCTGAATAAACAGGAATAGTTATTCTTACATCTGACAAAGAATATTTCAAGCAAAAATTAATCAGAAGACACAGTAAAAGCCAATATATACTGGTAACGGGAATGATTCAACAAGAAGATATAATAAATATCTATGCCTCAAAATAACTAATTAGTTAAAAAAAAATTTGTGAAATTAAGTCTCAGACCCAAATACAATGATACTAGATGATAACAGTATATTCTTATTATCCCTATCAACAATAGACAGGTCATCCAAACATAAAATCAATAAAGATATTTCAAACCTAAATAATACTATAAATCCAAAGGACCTGATTGAAATCTATAGATATTTCATCCCCCCCAAAATTGAATTTATTCTTGCCTCATGAAAATATACCATATTCTATGTCACAATGTACATCTTACTAAATTAAAAAATTGAAATAATCCCATGAATCCTCTCAGATCATAAAATGGAATAAAAGTAGTAATCAACAGCAAGAAAGATAATAGAAACCACATAAACACATGGAGTTTGAACAATACTCTTTTAAGTGAGGAATGGATCACAGAATAAATGTGAAAAGAAATCAAGGAAATCTTAGAAACAAATGAGAACAGAGATACAACATATCAAATCTCTGAGCTATTTATAAAGGCAGTTCCTAGAGGAAAGCTTAGATCATTGAGTTCCTACATTAAAAAAAAAAAGAAAAGAAAAGTTCTAAATATATAATCTGCTCCACCTCAAAACCATAGAAAAGGAAGAACAAACTAATTCCAAATCAGTAAAAGATAGGAAATAATTAAGATTAGACCAGAGAAGAAGATGGCAGCGAGGGGAGTGCATTGCCCCTGTGAGCCGCGTCACTGTGTGGGAGTATGACTAGTCAGGACTGCTAAAGGCTATCTTGTTAGGAATTTCCAGCAATAGTGGGGTGCTCCGGAACCTGGAGGAAGGATTTCCATCGCACGAGGATCGGCTACGGGGACTCAAACGCAAGAGATTTGTTGCACGGAGGGTAACACTGCTTATTCAGCAAATCGCCCCGCGGCTAGAGTCTGCAGCGCGCGCTGGGAAACGAGGAGACAGCGGCGCAGGTATACAGCGCTGCAGTTTCTGCCAGCCGTGCAAGCGCCGTACTCAGTGCTGAATTCTGGGTTCGAGACGGGGGAAGGAAGCGGTCCATCTCGGTTCTCCACACCGGTCAGACCACAGAGGAGGCCAGCGGCCACCATCTTGGAGAGCTGACGTCATCATCCCTGTTTTCGACTGACCACAGCTCATTCAGCCATAGAACAGGTAATTTCAGGCTGCCATTCGCCTGTGGCTTGCAGACAGATTACTCAGGCTCAGTGCCTGAGTGCTGCTTGGAGCATGCTCTTATCAGAGCATACACCGGGCACGGAGCGGCCGTGTTCCGGCTCCCAGAGCTGCCCTGGCCCAGGGCTAAGGAGCCCGCGGAAACTGCTTCTCGGTCCGGGTCCTGCTGAGGACCGGTCAGGAATCACCTGTTGCTTTGGTTACCCAGCAAAGGGAACGAAATTCTGCCATTCGCATAGGATACCAACATGGCAGAGATCTGATGTTATCAGAAAGCGGCGGAGGAGAGAACTTCATCAATACCAGCGGCGACAGAAACAGTTGGTCTCCTGGTAGGGAGGGTGAGGCACAGACACCCGAGTCTCTCTCGATTTGTCGTTGAGCCAGAGGGGAGGAGCCGGGCCGCCGCCCGCGCCTGGAGCAGGCCCAGTGGCTCGCTGGTGTGGTGATCGCGTGACCCCAATTGGAGAGGGGGCGGAGCGGAGCCGCCACCCGCGCCCGCAAGGTGGGCAGACCCGCGACCCAGTGGTACACGGGCGTGGTAGGAGGGGCAGGGCAGAGCCGCCGCCCGTGCCTGCAAGGTAAGCAGACCTGCGACAGACTGGCGGGTCAGGCCCAGCGGCCTGCCAGCATGGTACACACGTCACCCGAACTGGAGTAGGGGCAGAGCAGAGCCTTCGCCCGCGCCCGGATCAGGCCCCGCCAGTGTGGTGGTCACGTGACCCCAATTGGAGTGGGGGCAGAGCGGAACCGCCACCCATGCCCGCAGGGTGAGCAGACCTGCGACCAACCTGCAGATCAGGCCCAGGGGTCCGCAGGCGTGATAGGAGGGGCAGGGCAGAGCCGCCGCCCGCGCCTGCAAGGTAGGCAGACCTGCGACAGACCGGCGGATCAGGCCCAGGAGCCTGCCAGCATGGTACACATGTCACCCCAATGGGAGTAGGGGCAGAGCAGAGTCGCCGCCCCTGCCAGGATCAGGCCCAGCGACCTGCCGGCGTGGTAGTCACGACACCCCAATTGGAGTAGGGGCAGAGCAGAGACGCCACCCGTGCCCGAAAGGTGGGCAGACCCGCGACCAACCAACAGGACAGGCCCAGTGGCCTGCCGGTGCGACAGACACGTCACCCCATTTGGAGTAGGGGCAGAGCAGAGCCGCCGCCCGTGCCCGCAAGGTAGGCAGACCTGCGACCGACCGGTGGAACAGACCCAGCGGCCGGCAGGGGTGGTAGGCATGTCACCCCAATTGGAGTAGGAACAGAACAGAGCCTTCGCCCGCGCCCAGAACAGGCTCAGCGGTCCGCGGGTGTGGTAGACAAGTCACACCAATTGGAGGGGGGCAGAGCAGAGCCGCCGTCCGCGCCTGCAGGGTAGGCAGACCTGCAACCGACCGGCGGATCAGGCCCTGTGGCCTACCGGCGTGGTACACTCGTCACCCCAATTGGAGTAGGGGCAGAACATAGCCGCCGCCCGCGCCCGGAACAGGCCCAGTGACCTGCCGGCGTGGTAGTCACCACACTCCAATTGGAGTAAGGAGAGAGCAGAGCTGCCGCCCGCGCATGCAAGGTAGGCAGACCGCCGCCTGACCCTGCAAGGGAGACTTTTCAACTATACAAGAGCAATATAAATATATAGGGGAAAAAAACATATCAAAAACACAACAGTTTCACCAAGCAGAAAGAAACACAAGCAGTATGAAAAGACAAGGAAAGAAAGGACCACAAGTAATGCAGGTCAACTCAACTTTAGAAGAGGTAACAGCCACAACAGATGGAATGTCAGATAAAGAATTCAGGATATACATGCTTCAGATGATCTGAAGTATCAAGGAAGACATTAGACAGCAAAATCAGACAATGAAAGATCACTTCGACAATGAATTACACAAACAAATCCAGGAAGCAAAGGATCAACTATACAGGGAGATAGAGGTTATAAAAAACAAACAAACAGAAATCCTAGAAATGCAGGAAGCAATAAACCAACTTAAAAACTCAATGGAGAAAACTACCAGCAGAGTAAAACACTTAGAAGATAGAACATCAGACAATGAAGACAAAGTATTTCAACTTGAAAAGAACATAGACAGCTCAGCAAGACTGTTAAGAAACCATGAGCAGAACATCCAAGAAATATGGGATAACATTAAGAGACCAAACTTAAGAGTCATTGGGATACAGGAAGGTACAGAGCTCCAAACCAAAGGAATGAGCAGTCTATTCAATGAAATAATACGAGAAAACTTCCCAGACTTGAAGAATGAGACAGAATCCCAAATCCTAGAAGCCTAGAGGACGCCGAATGTGCAAAATCATAAGAGATCCACACCTATACACATTATAATTAAGATGCCCAACATACAGAATAAGGAGAGAATTTTAAAAGCTACAAGAGAAAGGAAGCAGATTACATTTAGGGGTAAGCCAATCAGGATAACAGCTGATCTTTCAACACAGACTCTGAAAGCTAGAAGATCCTGGAATAACATACTTCAAACACTGAAAGAAAATGGGTTCCAACCAAGAATTGTGTATCCAGCGAAATTAAGCTTCAACATGGAAGATGAAATTAAAACCTTCCACGATAAACAAAAGTTAAAAGAATTTGCAGCTAGAAAACCATCTCTTCAAAACATCCTCGGCAAAACATTACAGGAAGAGGAAATGGAAAATAACAATGAATACTAAAGGGATATAAATAGAGAAAGAAGTTAAACCATCTCTGCTGATGACATGATTCTAAAAGTGTCCTAGAAGACCCCCAAAAAACTATACTAGAAGAATGATTAATGAATACAACAAAGTAGCAAAATGCAAGATCATCCTTCATAAATCAACAGTTTTCCTATACTCCCAAAATGACTCTTCTGAGAAAGAAATCAGAAAAACTAATCAATCATAATAACCTCAAAAAATAATACAACACTTGGAAGTTAATCTAACAAAGAACGTGAAAGATCTCTACAATGAAAATTACAGAACATTGAATAAAGAAATTGAGGATTTTAGAAGATGGAAAAACTTTCCATGTTCTTGGATAGGTAGAATTAATATTGTCAAAATGGCCATACTACCCAAAGCAATATACACATTCAAAGCAATCCACATCAAATTAACAAAGACATTCTTCAGAGAACTATATAAAATGGTCCTAAAATTCATTTTAAAGAATAAGAAACCCAGAATAGCTAAAACAATTCTAAGCAAGAAGAGTGATTATGAAAGCATCACAATATCTCATCTAAATTATACTATAGAGTTCTAGTAATACAAATAGGATGGTATTGGTGTCAAAATAGACATAAAGACTAATGGGATAGAACAGAAGGCACAGAGGCAAACTCACCTATGTACAATCTTCTGTACTCAAAGTGCCAAAATAGTTGTTCAGGGAGTCTCTTTAACAAATGGTGCTGGGAAACCTCAAAACCCATAAGTAGAAAAATGAAATATTATATCTCTCTCTCTGTACAAAAGTCAAATAAATGCAAATCAAAGACTGAGGAATTAGACCAGAAGCTTTGCAACTGTTATAAGGAAACATAGGATCAATAGTTAAACATACATATTGGTGCTGGCACTAACTTCCTTAACAAAAACCCTAAAGCTTAAGAATTAATAAGTGGGGGCTGTAGATGTGGCCCAAGTGGTAACACGCTCGCCTGATATGCATGGGGTGCTGGGTTCGATCCTCAGCACCACATAAAATAAAATAAAGATATTGTGTCCACCAAAAACTGAAAATAAATATTAAAAAATATTCTCTCTCTCTCTCAAAAAAATAATAAGTGGGATGACATCAAATTCAAAAGCTTCTGAACATCAAAGGAAACTATTAAGAGTGTTAAGCGAGAGCCTACAATATGGGAGAAAAATGTTTAGAAGCTACTCCTTTAATTGGAGATTAATATTCAGAATATATAAAGAACTCAAAATGCTTAATGCTAAAACTACAAATATCCCAATTAATAAATGGGCAAAAGAACTAAATAGTCACTTCTTAAAAGATTAAACACAAATGGCCAATAAATATTTGAAAAATATATTCAAAATTTCTAGCAATCTGGTAAATGCAAATCAAAATCACATCAAAAATTTCTCTCCAGAAATAATGGCAATTATCGACAATATAAACAATTCTGGCAAGATGTGTGTAGGGGGGAGTACAGATACATTTTTGGTGAAACTGCAAATTACTGGAAAGCAGTATGGATATTCCTCAAAAAAATAGAAATGGAAGCACCATAGGACCCAGAAATCCTATCCTTTATTTATAAGATTTCTCTTTGGCATTTATTAAAACAAAACAAACAACAACAACAAAAAAAAACTAAAATCAGCATACTATAATGATACAGCCAGCCAAATCAATGTTTATAGCAGTACAATTCACAATATCCAAGTTATGGAACCAGCCCAGATGCCCATCAATGGATAAATGCATAAATGTATATAAATTCACAAGGAAGTTTTATTCAACCATAAAGAAGAGTAAAATTCATTACCCTAGGTACATGTATGATTGCATGAATGGTGCGTCTCTACACCATGTACAACCAGAGAATTGAAATGTTGCATTCCATTTGGGTACAATAAACTGAAATGCATTCTGCTGTCATGCAGAACTAAGTAGAAAAAAATAAAAAATAAATATAATAAAAAAAGAAGAGTGAAATTATGTCATTTGCCAGTAAATGAATGGAACTGGAGAACATCATGAGGAGGTAAATTAGTCAGAAAGTCAAGGGTGAAATGTTTTCTCTCATATGCAGAAGTTAAAACAATATAAGGTCAAATGGGGCACAGTTGAATATCATGAAGATATAGAGAATATTAATAGAGTAGAGGAAGAAGAGAGGGAGGGAGGAGAGAAGGAGATGGGAGGGTACCCAGGACTGAAATTGAGTACATTAAATTCCATGCATGTATGATTTTGTCCAAATGAACCAAACTATTATGTATAACTATAATGCACTAATGAAAGAAAAAAATTAACAAAGAAGACCCCAATTCTCCAATGTATAGTTTCTCATTTGTAAAATGTGTGCTCAGCATATAAATGTCTGCTCTGAAAGGAAATAGTTGGTACAGTGACCCTGTGATTTTGTGTTCATTAGTGATTATATATTTATCTGAAGGCAGAACTGCACATTCAGGTCAGGATAGAATGGACGAATGAGGTCCCACGTTATACTTATGTAGAGGAGACACCACCCTGTGATGACTAGTTATTTGACAATTGAGCAAGATAATGCTAAAGTAGCTATCCAAGTATCCCTTTGACTTTTAGATTCTAGGACAGGGATGCTGGGTGCCTTCTACTAGATTTGTGCCTCTCACAGATAAGGCCCATATATCATAAAATAGTAATGTGGTGGAGATTACTAGATATTAATGAAAATTTATTTACCCAAGCGTCTCTTTGACTTACAGAATTCTGGGCTGGGATACAGAATGTCTTTTACTGAGCTGTGCATGTAGATAAATGTCACATACCATGAAGTTTAGATTACTAGATATTCATCAAAATTTGTTTTCTATTTCTCATGGACACATACCGAGATGAAATTTAATAGCTTCTAATTTTCAAGGGACTATGTGTAAGTCAACTAATGTTATAAAAGTGATGATTTTCATATCTGGATATTATCCCCAATTTTTCCTCCCACATATTCTTCTCTGTGATACTTCCCCTTTTCAGCCATTTGGGAAGGAAAAGATCCCCTCACTCAACTTAGGAAACTTTGAAGTCATGTACTGAATAGTAGAAAGTCTCTGATCCAGAATACTTTTGTTAAACATATAAATGTCTATTGATAAATAAGGCATCTGCATATCTCCTGCATAAGCCAAAATGTACTCCATTTGTATTTAACACCTTTACATTTTTAGATCTTTTGAATGCAACTATTAGCATTACCCTAACTAATTTAAATTGGAAAGAAAAATGATGCAATGATTAAAAAGTCTATAACCTCAGTTTACATGTAACATTAATTGCCTCTGAGTAGTCACCTCTTAGGGCTGAATTTCCTTATTCTGTAATGAAGGTGATAGAGTTGGTAACTGACCCCATTTATTATTCTATTCCAACTTTGTAGGTTGGGATATTTTTATTAATTTTCTCAATAGTGCCTATTTTTATTTGCCATTAGTCTGTGGCTATATATCTATATTTTTGACTGAAAATTCATCTCCATTATCTTTCTAATGGTATCTGCTCACTACTATTGGTTAAAATTTGAAACAACTATCTGGGATACAATGTCACTTCTGTGAACTGGCACTTTTTCTAAACAATTAAGATCTATATCATTGATATATTTATAAATTTGTTCTCAAATCAGTAGAAAAGTACTACTTATTTATCCAAAGCATAGCATCAAGAAGTTGTTACCACTCTAAAGCAATTGCTTCTACCCTACACTGTTTTAAATGTAAAGAAAAATTTCCTTTTGAGCAAAATCTTCCTATGCCTGGCTTTTGCACAAAGGCATTTTCTTTTCTTTCTATTTCTTTTTTTAAAGTTTGAGTGAAAATGATTTGACTACTTTTTAGTTATGTGAGGGTCACAAAATAAATGTTTCCTATAAGGAAGAAAAAGGAATAAAGATAGCACATTACCTTCTTTACTTTGTGTCACAAAAAAATAAAATAAAAGAATAATGCAATGCTACTTGCTCTTTGAAGTATATGTTTTCTATACATGTTGCAATTGACCTTCTGGGTGCAAAAGTGCATGTATGTCTGAAAGAGCTGAAATGTTCCAACTTTAAGCTCATTCTGTTTCTCTGATAAGATTTTTCAAAAGTGTTTTAGTTACCTTTGACACTCTTAATTCAATAGTTTCACATATTATAATTTGGAAATGAATGGATGGATGATTTTAAGTATTAATCATTATTTAGCATATATTAAATATTTCTTAAATAGTTATTTGATTGCATTTTTCAAAATACTTATATAAGAAACTAAAGATGTTTCATAAATTGCAATGTGTCCTTCATAAGAAAAAAAATACCGACACACTACAAGTAGTAGAAAAACTGATGGTTTTTATTCAAAGCACACATAGTTGACTGCTCAATGAAGTAGCATTGCTGGTAAAGAAACTTTACCATTGACATTTTCCCATTACTTTCCTTTTTCAGAAGTACTACATTTTTCTCTTCAAGTGCAACTTTGGACATCTCACTAAGGACAATTGGTCATTGTTGCTGTGCAAGTCATTCAATCTTCTGGCACTTAGAAATGCCTTTAGCTGCCTTCCCTCGTCCCACAGCTAACAAATTCAAGACTTGTCAAACAGCTGACATCTGAAGAATAGAATGAATGATGCTAAGTGTGTGTGTTGGGATAAATTATTCTGAGCCAATATATAGAAGCAAATGAATTGCTTCTCTATATTGGCTCAGATGAGAATGAGAAGATATGTATGTAGGTAAGTGTCTGTAGATCTTTTTATTTTTTTAGATAGAAATTGGGAAGATGAATTATCCTTCTACATAGTTGGTGCTGCTCTCTTACCCCTGTCCAGCTGAAACTTTAAATAATTGGCATCATTCAGGCCAAATTTCACATTTTTAACTTATTAATGTCTCTTCTTGATTTAATGAAATACATCTCAACTTCAGGGCAATAAACACTTCTGTATCTTTAATACTTGCTGTAGCCACAAAGAGAATTTTCATATTGCCCTGTGTTATGGCAGAGGGAGAAGATGAAAAGAATCCTTGAAAGCATAATAATATTTACAAACTAAAAAATTCAGCCTTGGCACACTGAGTTTTCTGTAGGTGATATGTATGAGCAGAATATTCAGGGAGTTAAAGTGTTCTGTGGAATAGAATAGAAGAAATCAATGAATGGTTTCTTTAGTTCCCTGGGCTGGTGGGGAAGGCCTATCTGTAATTGTCAGGCTATAGTCACCATCTTGGAGGGTAGCAATAAGTCGAGGCATCCTGTTGTTTCCCTCCAGTTGTAAGTTATTAGAGAAGCTGCTTTAAAGAAATATTTACTGAATTCCTTCTGAAAGATTACAGCTTATTACTACTAATTTTCATCAAACGGAATATTTCACCTTTCATTCTGCACTTTGTAGCTCTCCACGAACTCATAATAGTGAAAGCAAATGAAAATAATTTTTTCTTGCTGAAGCCTAGAAGTCACATTAGCATCATTCATAGCCATGTAGCAAAGGCTTCCAGAGAAGGAGGAATTAAACAGGATGAGAAAGCATGTAACTTTGGAACTCTCATGACTATCATTTTAAAGTTTCAAAGTAAATTAACTTAAAATGATTTCCACCGTCACATAAAAATATGTCTGTGACTTAAAACGTACACATTACATTTTAAATATAATTTTTATATTTGTGATTTTGTATAAATATTAGTATCCAGTATTATATTTTTTAATTATAAAAGTGATGCAAGAGCATTTTAACAAAATCAAATGGTGCAGAATAATGTAAAATTGAAAATCTGCATTTCTATTCCTTTGATTGCCAGTTTCTCTTCCAAAGATAATGGCTCTAATCAGGCTTGTTTTTGATTTTTCTATCTTGACATGACATAAAATATAGTACGTTTACATAAACACAAACATGTTGATTGTGTTTATATAAATAATTTTAGATTTATACAACCATGCTATATTCATCCCTATGTCTCCTGGTTTTATTGATCATGCTCCAAGAATGACTTGTATCTATAGTTACATTCAAATGAATCTCTATTATGGACAGATATATATGTACCTACAAATACATTTGTGTAGATATATAAGTGTTTAATAAAAGTTTTCTGAAAGGTCTCAAATGTATATCATGGTGTGTCCAGACTTCAGTTAACTCAGTTTGTCATATTTTTCAACTAGCAGGAACAACTCCCAAATTCATGGAAGATGATAGAGCACAGATTTTAGAATCAGAAAGCCGGTGCAGAATCTGGCTTCAATGCTGACTCTGGATAAGTCATATAACTTATTCAATATCTTCATAATTTTTCCCATTAAATTTATTTAATAATGACTTGTTTCTAAGGACTAACCTAAATACTCATTCCTCAATTAATTTATCATAAGATTCTTAATCCCCCTTCTTTATCCATTCTCTTATTCTTTACAGATATCCCTATAATTTAACCCCCTAACAAAAAAAAAATGATACTACAGATCTATTTCTTAGGTTTTCTACTTATCAAAGTAACTTGAATATTATAGGATAGCTCAGATATTATAAAATGTACACTATTAATGCATGATTGAGGAAGCAAAAATATAATCAGTGAGTTCATTCTGACACAGGAGCCCCTGTTGACACAGCAAACCACATATCCATAAAGCCATGTCTAAAATGGTTTCTTCCTGAAAATCACTAATTACTACTCTACTTCTAAAAATAAGGAAGAGTATCAGGGATAATCTCTGAAGCAAACATACTAGAAATTAAATTTTTATTCATTGTCTTCTGATCGTGTTTCTCTATTAGAATTCAGGGTACTGATACAACCTTAATTATTTTTCAGCAAGTAGTACCCAGTTTGATTCAACCTGAAGCTGTTCTATAGATTTAGTTGCAGGAGTGCTGGTGTTCCAGAAAGACACCAGAATCCCTGTTTCTTCAGATAGTGATGGATATGCATGAGAAAAAGAAATTGTTAATAGTCTCAGAATTTCTGCACTAGAAGATGGTTCTAGAAACACTTTGACCCTGATAAGTCTGAAAAAATTTAGGTCAAATGGATTGAAATGGAAGCTTGACTTTGCTGCTTTTGATCACTTAGAATAAAACTACATATTTCTAAAACGTGAAATTCAGTTCCTAGAGGTGAATTTATTGATACTTAGATATAGAATAAAAGAGAAGGAGACCAAGCAGAGAAGAATAAAGACATGAAGGAAGAGGTCACAAAAAGGGCAATTATATTCTCTCTTCTGTGCTTCACATACATCAGTAGTACACCTGGCATACTTTACCCTAATCTTTATGTAGAATGAGCAGATATTTATCAGTAATTCCCATAAAATGGTTTCACGATCTAGAAGTGTAAGTGGATTTCCATTAACCAAATTCAGAAAATATCTTAACAATGGTTTGCCAAATATTTACAAGCACACTTAAAAGTTACAGTAAAAAGATCACAACATGCAGCTTAATGCTGTTTTTCTTAAGAAAGCCTATGATTGTATATGCAGAATTTAAACCAATTCATCCTGCATTTATGTACCATTCTGGCTGGTTCTGAAGGTCAAACCGAATGCCATTGCATTTCTTACACTATAGTATAGGCTTAAAGATTTCTTTCTTTCAAATTATTTCAGTTTAAGGTGTTTCTTGCTTTAATGTTAGATAACTTAATTATCTAAGTAATTGATTTTTTGATGGGAAATCAATATAGTGCTTAGAAACTCATTCTTTTTAATGTGATATATATATATATATATATATATATATATGTGTGTGTGTGTGTGTGTGTGTGTGTGTGTGTGTGTGTTTATAATATGTATAATTATGAGTTTATCTACCTATATCATAGGTTTATAACAAAGACTAGATAAGTCAAATTCATAGTAATTAGCACATAATAAAACCTCATGAAAGGTAGCTATGATATGGTGATGATGATACCTCAAGAAATAATTAATTGATATATATCATCCATTTTTTCCCTCTGAGGATCACATTCTATTATATTAAAGTGTGAAAGATAATAATTCCTAGTTTATGATCTACGAATATGTTTAGCTGTCCCATACAGGTAGCACAGCCCTATGGCTACTCCTCTCCAATTCAGGAGATACTTATTTGGTATTAAGGTGAGAAATATTATCAATTTTCCATCTGAGGTTATTCTTTGGGCTTGCATTATAGTTCAGTGATAGAGTGACTTCCTGGGATGCATGAGGCCCTGGGTTGGATTCCTAGCAAGCAAGCAAACACACACACACAAAAAAAAAAAAAAATGAAGAGGGAAAGAATAACAAGGAGAAGAAAAGTTTTTCTTCATAGTCTACAGTAGAGTTTTGGAATAGAGGGAATTTCCATGAATCTTGCTTGTAATCCAGAGGGTTTGTATTTCTAATATCAGTTATTGTACATTCTCTGTTTGGTTGTAGTGTTGATCAGAATTCAAAGCAGAAACACAACTGTCTCCATTTATGTTCTTTCTTTGTGTTTGTGGATAGAAAGCAAATGAAGAAACTCAGAAAAGACATGCTATTTTTGGAATCTAAAAGCAAAAGCAAAAACTACAGCATATAAGATGTCCTGTTTGTAATGGGCAGCTGCTACCAAGCAAGTAAGAATAATACTGTAGTTCAGCTAAAGTCCAGTGGATTGTCAAAGCAGTTCTGCTGCTCAGAAGACCTAAAAAGAGCTGCACTATACACAGGAGGGTCCCATCTAGCTATTTTTTCACACCCTTTGAACTTGTAGCAGCTTCAACTTTAGAGTGACATTCTATGACAGGAACCTGACTCAAATTCAGCAGGAGTAGGCTTTGAAAACAGTCCTTTTATGATGATGTTCAACTCAGAAACAGCTCAGTATAAGTCTGAAAATGGCCCACAAGTACAAAGGGGGATATAAAATTTTAAAAGTGGCTAAAGGAACATAACCTGCATAAAAGAAGGTCATAGACTGACAAATGCCCTTTTCTGACAGAGATTGAGGTCAAAATGACCTAGAAAGGGTTTGGACATAAAGCAGGGAAATTTCAAGTCATTTGAGCCTTAAAACTGAGGTAACAAGTAAGCAAAAAGTCCATGGATCTGTTTTCTTAAGTAGAGCAATAATTGATGGATGGTGTTATTGGTATAGTTTTGATAGTTTGCTTAGTTTCTGTAAAGACATGAAGCAGGTGACCAGTTGAATCAGGGCCTTACAAATCACAGTGTGAACAGCAAACAAAACCACACCCATCAGTGAACTGTTACCATCATTGTTGAGATGAGTACAAAAATCAAGAATAAAGTTCTATGAATGTTTATAGCAATTTGACATTCTGCAACACTGAAGCTCATGATCAGTGGACTTACATCATCAAATAGGGTTTTACACATTTCAGGCATTTTTCAGCTCTTGTGGTGCAAGCTGTGTGTACTCATCATGTGTGATAAGACCCTAAATCTGTTCATGACAGCATGACAGATTAAAAAAAAAAAAGGAAAGGAAAAAAAATCTAGTCCTTCACCAAAGCAAGTTTAAAAGGATTGGCCTGAGAGACTCTTACAACCCAAACCACTTGAACCGTACAGTGTGAAATGGTTATTCACTTTCTTGTATTATTGTGGTAAGGATTTTAAAGCTCTTAAAATACACATTGCTTATGAAAGTAGTCAGGGCAATACCTTTGGGCTGTTTATATTCCCCCTTCTTCAGGATTAAAAGACTGATTTCCCCCAGCTTCTTGGAAAGCTGACAGCTGACCACTGGGAGTTGGGTATTCTGGCCTAATGTATGCCCTTGGCTGGAAAGAGCTACCTCACCTGACAACTTGCTGCCTTCCCAGGGCTGGTCTGAATCTCATGGAAGCTTTAATTGGGGTATTATAGTCTTGGGTTATCCCTCGGGCCCATACCTACCACAAAGCTCCCTGTGACACCACCTGAGAGCTTTGCTGTGATCACATCTTAGTGGAACCCTTGCCTTAGCCTAGTTTTGTTTCCTTCACATCTCCACAGCTACTGATCCCAACAGTAATTCCCAGTAAACTCACTGCACACAAATTTCCACCTCAAAATCTGCATCCTATGAACAGAAGTATCACAATGATCCACTGACAGATATTTTCATTTTGATTCCATTCATTTGGAAAGTATTAGTAGAGAATAATGCCACGAAACAATGAAAAATCGAACTGGAGAAAGGAGGGTAATTTGGGGAGTATAGGGCTATCTAGTAGTTCTAGGAACAGAATTGAGAGCCTGGGACACCTGGGACAGGAGTGGAGAAGTGCCAGTATTGGAAGAGTGCAGGGTCTTAGTCTGTGTAGGAAGGGATGCTAAGGATACGTTCTTTCTTTAACATTGCCAGAGGTAACTTTTCCTTTCTACACATTAATAAATTAAAGCCCAGGTCAATTTTTTCCACATAGAATGCCACCTGGGATTTTAGAGCTGATGGTCATCCGACACTCCCCTGTGATACCAAGGACCTACAAAACACTAAATTCCATTTTTTTCCTCCAGAGTAGACCATTATAGTTTTATTAGTAGTAGTATTAATATTATTTTCTACCTGGACCTGTAGTGGAGATAGATTTCTCTCTAGTTGGTTTTCTGCACAGATATTTTTAAAATATATTTTTTTCTTTTTAATTGATACATATTGCACACATTTATGAGGTACAGTGTGAAGTTTAAATATATGTGCACAATTTACAGTGATCAGATCAAGGTAATTGTCATATCCGTCCCTCAGATATTCATCATTTCTTTGGGGCACATTTAGAGTTCTCTTTACTAGATATTTTGGAATATTCAATTACTTGTCAACCATAATTATCCTATGGTGCTCTAGAACACTAGAAGTATTCCTCCTACCCAACTGCACCCCTACATCCATAATTAATAGTGGACTCTAGTCAGATTCTTCTTTACTTCTTTGCATTTCTAAATGCAATCTGCAGAAACATCAGTAGCTCTGTGAGCTTGTTTGAAATTCAGAATCTCAGGCCCTTCCCTGCATTACTGAATCAGAACCTGTGCTTTAAAAAGATACCCAGGTAATTCTTATGCATGCTGATATTTGGAAAGCGTTGCTCCATGTGCCTTAAATCCTCTGGAGTTGTGAATTTTGCTGCTTGCTTGGCAATATACACCAACTCTGATGGTATAAGCAAGTTCTGCAACATTACCTTTGTCATTTACTCCCACCAACTATGATAGTCTTTACTTTCTGTAAGAAATTTGGAAAAGGAATTAACTACAGCCAGAATGGTAGAAAAAAAAACAATATGTTCTCCATGATCCAAAATTTTTACTAAATGAAGAAAGTTTTACTAAGTGAATCACCCTAAGATATAGACACCTAAAGGAAAATAAATGTTTCTTAGGATACAGTCTGAACTATTTAAAATGACTTATAAGGACAGTTGCACATGGGTCTCTATTTCCCTTTTGAATTTTAATTTTTTTTTCAAACTCTAATCTCTACCGAACATCTAAACATACATTCATACCCCTATCTAAACTGCTGCGCTGGTCTATTTGCAGTTTCTCTCTCTCTCTTTTTTTTTTTTCTTTTTGCAGTCCTGGATATCAAATCCATGGTCATTTTATCTTGAGCATTGATGTGTTTTATCTTTCTGAAGCAGTCTGAATTTCACCTAGAAAATTTACACTCTTATTTCAAATTTCACATTACATATCTTTCTCCCAGAAATCCCTCTGTAGCTCCACCAGAATTGTATAGTTCCTTGACATTGTTGCACAGTATAGTGGGTGTCTGCTCCATTAAGCTAACTGCCTTTATTGGGCACTCTACTCAGCATAATACCTGAGGAGTACATCTTGATTAAAGGAACAAACAAGAGAATAGGTGTATTATTCATCTGCGGCACATTAACAAAATTGCCATGGACTTTTAAGGTTAAAACAACACATATTTATTATTATTCAGTTGTCATGGATCAGGAGTCCACTCATGGCTTCCTGAGGCCCTTTCTAAGATGACAATCAACATGCTGGGCAGGGCTGGGTTCTCATCTGGAGAACTGAGGGGGAAGACTCTACTTCCAAACTCCCTGGCTATTGACAGCACTCATGTCATTGCAGTTATATAATTCATGGCAGCCTGCTTCTTCAAAGGCTGTGACAGAGGCAGAGCTCTGGCAAGAGAGATGTCATACTCCAACTTGATCCTGTACGTGCAGTCTTCTCTTGGTCAGAACCAAGTCACAGGTCTTGCTCAGGAACAAGAGGAGGGGTTAAACAAGGTGTGATTATGAGGATGTGGGGTCACAGGATCTGCTTACATCTATCCACCCCCACAAGTACTCTTAAAGGGATTTTTCATCGTTAAAGTTTTATTTATTTAAAAGTTAAATCTGTCCAATATGAGATTCGAATAGTGACCTTTAAGAGATTTTCCAAACACTTTCCTCAATTCTATTTCCTTCTCTCAAGACTTTGCAGTTGGATTATATACCTCTGAATTAACTCAACTTTTTCTCTAGAGATGTACTTTCTCTTCCACAAGAAGCTGTGCTCGCTCAGTTGGCAGATAAGTAATATATTTATCTTCCCAGTGTAAGTCTCGAGTATGTTTTTCATTTTTGCTAAACTTGATCAATACTTAAGTTGTTTGCTAAGCTGAAAATTTATAGCAGGTTGGCAGTTCCATGTAATTCTCATATATATTTTCACCTCAGTAGTTTTATTTTACTCATACTCCTCTGATTGTTTCTAAGGAGTTGGTAATAAACAGTCACTTGGGTCTATTGAAAAAGAAGAGTTTCAATTTAGCTCCTGCCAGGGACACACATTTTCCACTTGTTGTACACTGAATATCTCTATATCCATAGAAATGGCATAAATGCAGTGTGAAACCCACTTTGGCTATACTACCCCTTCAAAAAGTAAGAATCATACCTAAAGAAATATTTTTAGTAGAATAATAATAGACACTAGGATAAATAAAAGTAAAATGGAGATGACTTTTGGTTATCATAAATTGTAAGAAATTCTTATTTTATTCTTTAGTAATATGTAACTTTATTCAAATTGCTACCATCTTTCCAACAAACTCATTTATTCCTTTTCATGAGTTATGTATGTGTGGGCACATGTGTATATGGGGGTGTGTTTTAAATTAACTCTCAAACAATGGTTAAATGGGATTAATAGTAGTAACCAAGGCAGTTGCCACTAGGTTAAGCATAATTAAAACAACAACAGCAACAAAAAAGAGAAATAAATCATTGTTGACCCAATTATTTTTGTCAGATATGTATGAGCCAAAATGTTTTGTGGAAAGAGTTCTGGATATATCTATACTTTTCACTTTTGATGTTAATACTGTTCAAGTCAATAGTGTTGTAATGATGTTCATGGAAGATATTGTTTATTCCTGTGGGCAATCTCATATGCTATTAAAAATCATTTAAATGATTACATCTCACCAAATTTTACCATTCATCAAATCTCTACCTTTTGATTCGGGTACAAACATCAAATACCCTATATCTACTTTTGCATTGCATCACAAGCAATGCAAATGTGACATCTAAATTACTCATAATTTCTCACTAAAGCTATTCTTCCGTCTTCATTTGTCTTACAATTTATGGCACTTTTACCCAGATAATTAAGACCCAAATCTTGAAGGCATCTTTTACTCAATCCTCCTTTACTCTTACTGAACCCAATCTATCACCAACACTTGCAAATTTCATTTTCTATTTCTACAATGTATCCCATTCAACTGACTTTTAATATGATGGCCTAATTCAGATTTCCATCATTATGTGTAATACTTCTTAACTGATCTATTTCAATTTGCTGTTATTCTCCTCAAATTCACCCTTCCCAGTGAACTGCAAGTAAGTCACTTAAAAACTTGCAACAGAACCCCTAATCTCCTTTAAACCTTTTAGTAGCTCCAGTTTATCTAACATATAAACTCCACAGTGTGGCACACATATAGAATATGATGTGGCCCTAATTACATTACTAGCCTTTCTTTTATCAATCCTGCTCAGTCTGATACAGTGTCATTTATACTGTCTCCATCAACCATAAAGAAGAAGGTATTCAAGGGTGAAACTGTGGCCAGTTGGAGATACATAGAAATCAGGAAGCTATAAATATATCTGTTAGAAGAAAATGATAAGAAATATCTGCTTTTCTATAATTTCTAGTGTTGAAACTTAGAAATTAATAATTGAGGATAGAACTCTTTCTATTAAGAGATTAAATGTCAGGGACAGGCGGTGGGGAGAACCAGATGCAATGGTCAGTTCCTTTGCCTTAGCAAGTCCTAGTATAAACAAAATATTATAGTATTACCTTACTTTTTTTTAATTTTCAAAAAACATACAAATGAAAAACATATTTTTTTAAAAAAATAGTATTTACATGCATCCTCTCTGACATTCTAGCTAGGTAATAAGAATTTTTGTTCCCATCTTTGAATACACCCTTGTTGCAGGGTCACACTCTAGAAAAAAAAGGTTAATATTTAGTAAATAAGAAGAAGTTGTTGTAGTCACACAACCTTATTGTTGCAAACTCATACTCATATTCTTCTCAAATTCTTTTGATGCTTACATTTCACTGAATCCCTCAATTTCTAACTGAGTGTCCACACTCTTTCACCAGTCAAATTAATGTAGGATCCAGTATGTTCGAGCTCCAGCCTCATAAAAATGTCAACTCATAGCCACTACCCTCCCTCTTCCTGAGAAGAACAATTATTAGAGAATTAGAATATATATTTCAATAAGAAGAAGTGGGACACTATAAATATCAATATCAAGCAGATGAATTAGCAAACATAGGGAAATCTATAGAAGTTTTCACTATTAAAATAATAATTATAAATGTAGGTGATTTATAAAATATATGAAACTTACATATGATAGAATAGTATAGAAATTGAAAAATAATCACACAAAGGATTGACTATCTTAATGTTCTTTCTTTATGTAGAAAGAGGGGAGATAAATTGGGCTATATTCAAGACAAGCATGCATGTTAAAAACTGGTGGATAACTACCTAGAAATTAAAATATAGCCAAATTGCTGAACAAGAAGTGAGGAAAAGGAAAAAAAAAGATAACTTTAAATTCAATAAAAGTTAGACATGAAATATAGAACAAAAATATAGATTAAAAAATCAATGTAAAATTATAGAAATAAGGGCAGGTATACACATAAAGATATAGGAGTTGATTATTTTCACCCAATAAACTAGAGGTATTCACTAATAAAGTATAAATCTACTCAGCTACTTTATATGATACACTTAAACCTAATGACTCAAAAATGGTGAAACTTAAAAGATAGAAAATTAAGATAGCATTAATAAAACCTCATGCGTGTCCCCAAATCAGAAGAAAAAGTAAATAAAAAGAAAAGAAACATTGGAATAGCACTATTAGTATTGGATAAAACAGTACTTAAAGGCTTCTTGGCAAAATGTCTGATTTCAGTTCTAAGACAGTAAACATACAAGATGAGCCTGGAGCATCATGTAGTGCCAAATATTAAGTAAGTGCTAAAAACCAACAAAACTAAACAAGACTGTAGAAAATGACAAAACAAACACATAGTACTGGATTATTTCCAAAAGTATAAGATACTCATAGACTCACAGTAATATAAATGACCAAGTAAACAAAAAAACAGATGAGACAAATAATACAGAGAAGAATACCTAGCCCTCAAGGAGGAGGACTAACATGTCTACTGCTTTTAATTGTGGGTTGTGTATAATGACTTCCTTTCAAATACAACAATATAAAATGGAAGGAAAATAACTCTACAGTGGAGAATTCTGACAGTCTGCCTCAGCCAAGAAATCCAGGCCATTATCAACTGTCATAACTCTTGATGGCGGGTGCACTTCAAATGATGTGATGAAAATAGCAGTTTACTTCTGTGATCTTACTCTCTAAAACAAATGACTCAATCTTTTTTTGTTTTGTTTTTGTTTTTGTTGTTTTTAGATATGCATAACAGTAGGGTGTATTTTGGCATATTATGCACACATGGGGTATAACCCATTATAATTTTGTCCTCATTCTTGTGGTTGAACATGACCTGGAGTTATATTGGTCATGCATTCATATATGAGCATAGAAAAGTTATGTTCAATTCATTCTACCATCTTTCCTATTCCCCTCCCTTCCTTTCATTCCCCTTTGTTGAATCCAATAAACTTCTATATTTCCCCTCCCTATCCTCCCTTGTTATGGGTTAACACCCACAATTCAGAGAGCATTTGACTTTCGTTTTTTTTTTTTTTTTTGGAACTGGCTTATTTCACTAGTGTGATATTTCCCAGTTCCATCCATTTGCCTGCAGATGCCATAATTTCATTCTTCTTTATAGCTGAGCAGTATTTTATTGTGTATGTATACCACATTTTCTTTATCCATTCATCTATTGATGGACACCGAGATTTGTTCCATAGTTTGGCTAGTGTGAATTGAGCTACTATAAACATGGATGTTGCTGGATCACTGTAATATGCTGATTTTAAATCCTTTGGGTATAAGCTCACAAGTGGGATAACTAGGTCAAGTGGGGGTTCCATTTCAAATTTTCTGAGGAATCTCTATACTGCTTTCCAGAATATTTGCACCAATTTCCAGCAATTTGCACCAGCAATGTATGAGTGAACCTTTTTCCTCACATCCTCGCCAACTTTTATTGTTGCTTATATCCTTAATCATTGCCATTCTGACTGGAGTGAGATGGAATTTCAGTGTAGTTTTAATTTATATTTCTTTAATTGCTTGAGATATTGAACATTTTTTCATATATTTTTTGACCGTTTGTATATCTTCTATGACGTGCCTGTTCAATTCATTTGCCCATTTATTCATTGGGTTATTTGTTTTATTGGTGTTAAGTTTTTTGAGCTCTTTGTATATCCTGGAGATTAATGTCTATCTGACTTGCAGATTGTAAACATTTTCTCCCATTTTGTAGGCTTTCTGTTCATGTTCTTGATTGTTTCCCTTGTTGTAAAGAAGCTTTTTAATTTGATGCCTTCCCATTTATTGATTCTTGATTTTACTTCTTCTGCTCATTTACTTATTGGGGAAGTCTCTTGCTGAGCTGATATAATGGAGAGCTGGGCCTACTTTTTTCTCCTATTATGCACAGGGCCTCTGATATAATGCTATGGTCCTTGATACACTTAGAGATGAGTTTTGAGCAGGGTGATTCAATAGGGATTCAATTTCAGTCTACTACATATGGATTTCCTATTTTCCCAGCATCATTTGTTGAAGAGGCTATCTTTTCTCCAATGTATGTTTATGGCACCTTTGTCTCAGAATACCACTAAAAAGCCTCTTGAGCTCATAAGCAAATTCAGCAAAATAGGAGGATATAAAATTAATTGCATATTTAATCCATAGATCAATTGCATTCATATACACCAATGACCATTCAACAAAACAAAACAAAACAAAACTTGGGTATCAATCTAAAAAAAGAGAAAACCTCTACAATTAAAACTACAGAAAACTAAAGAAAGAAATTAAAGAAGACCTCAGGAAATGAAAAACCTCCCATGTTCTTAGATAGGCAGAATTAATATTGTCAAAATGGCCATACTACCAAAAGCACTGTACAGATTTAATGTAATTCACATTAAAATTTGAATGAAGTTCTTCTTTTTAAAATGGTCATGAAATTCATTTGGAAAAATAAGAGGCCCAGAATAGCCAAAGAAATCCTCAGCAAGAAAAGTGAAGCAGGAGACATCACAATACCAGACCTTAAATTATATTACAGAGCTTTAATTACAAAAACAGCATGGTATTGGCACAAAAAAATAGAATTGAAGACCAATGAAACAGAAGAGAAGACACAGAAATATGTCCATCTAGATAAAATTTTCTCATGCTTGAATCAATATGAGAAAATATCAGACAAATCCCAATAGGGGAATACCTAATATTTTCCTGGATACTAATCCTCAAAACTGTCATGGTCATTTAAACTAAGGAAAAATAACAGAAACCCATCACAGAAAGCCAAGGGAGCCAAGGAAACATGAGAACTAAACATAATCTAGGATCCTGGAAATGAACCTCAAATAGAAAAAAGTATATTAAATAAATCATCTTTATATTCCATGGACTTTAGTTAGCAATAATATATTGCTGTGTTAATTGTTAACAAATGTACCAGATTAAGTTAGGATGTTCATAAAAGGGAAAGCTAGGTGTGCAGTATATGAAGATGCCCTATACTTTCTTCTCAAAATTTCTATAATTCTATTTTGTTAACTTTCTTTTAATGTAACAAAATATCTGAGATATTCAACTTATAATGAGGGAAGGTTTATTTTGGCTCGTGTTTCAGAAGTTTCAGTCCATGGTCACTTGGCCAGGAAGTGAAATAGAACAGAGAGGTGAGTTCTCAATATCACTTTCAAGGGCAAACTCCTGATGACGTTCCTCTGAGTAGACCCTATATCTTAAATTTTCCACTGCCTCCCAAAATACCACAAGCTGGCAACTAACCCTTCAGCGTGTAGGCCATTTAGGGTCACTTATCCAAACCATAGCAACTGTCCTTTAAAAATGTCTTTTCAAAAAAGTTCTGAAGCAAATATGGCAAAAAGTTGATACACATTCAGGGTCTGGGAGGATACTATCTTATAATTGATCATTTGTAAGTAGAATTTTTATTTCATCAGCTTCTAATCTCCTGTGCACTGGCAGATCACACAGGAACCAAATGTGCTCATTTCAGAATGCTGTAGGCTCCTACACATGCTTTCCTGAGCAGTATTCAAAATATGGGCCTGATGATCACCACCAAAGACAAGATGTTTCAACCACTCCCACAAATTTTCACATTCTAAACATAAGCATCCTTGGAAACTTTGTTTAAAAGAACATAAAATGCTTATATTTACTTGGCAGAAGCAGTAATAGCTGAACTAAGAAATCAATGTGTCTCATAAAATAAAAAGTTAATAAATTTAAAATGTTATTTTGCAAATTTTATATGTTAGGTAATGTCAATAAAAAGGAAATATAAAAATATAAAAATAAAAGTCACTTTATTTCTAGAATTCACTTACAACTTCTTTTTTTTTCCAAGCAAAAGTCTTATTTTGTTGCCTAGGCTCACCTCAAGCTCACAATACTCCCACCTCTGCCTCCTAATTAACTGGGATTACAGGCATGCACTGCCGAATCTAGCCCTATTTTTCTTAAAATTAGTGCATAATTACCTAATGTGGCCATTTACTGTGGTTAACTCCACATCCTGGTGTACTGGTGAGTGTTCTCTAGAGAAATGTGTGTGTATTTGAGAAGAAAGAGTTATTGTAAGTAATTGGCTCATGCAGTGATGGAACAGGTCTCAAAATGACAAGTCTCAACATCTGCTGTCACTGCAGTGAACAAGCATCAGATTGTTTGGTTTAGTCTGAGTCTGAAAACCTGAGAACCAGGAGAGTTAACGGTTAGCTTGTTAGTTGTAGTTTACCAGGAAAGGTGGTGGTTAGTTGGTTAGCTGATTTTTGGCCATAGAGTACCAGGATAGTTGATGGTTAATGTAACACTCCTACTACCTACCTCTACCTTCGTTCTCCAGAGACATACCTGCCACTGAGACTTTCCCTTTTCTTTTCCTTCTAATTCTCCCCTGTCTCAGTTAATTGTAATTTACTGTTGTGATTTTGAAATCTAATCATGAGACTAATAAGGAAATTAACCATAAAAGGAAAGCCACTAGGCTAAGGTGGATTCTAATAAATAATTACCATGTAGAAATTTTATTACATGCCAATAAAAAACATTACATCC
The DNA here is from genome assembly GCF_021218885.2 of Marmota monax. Lineage (NCBI taxonomy): Eukaryota > Metazoa > Chordata > Mammalia > Rodentia > Sciuridae > Marmota > Marmota monax. The sequence goes on from NW_026692781.1 coordinate 2,181,579, forward strand.
CCTCTCTGTAAAACAGAGACTTTTTTGGGAAGGGTATCCCCTCTGTGCTATCTTCAACCATATTTCTTTCTTACTAGTAATATACATTAGTTTTAAATACTAGACAATTTCTGATGCAATTTTCCATGAAGGCATCTTCTCTATGGATTCCAAGTACACACAGAAATCCATGAAGCAACCGAGAACAACATTTGGAATCACAGTAGCTGCTTTCTAGAAATGCAAAGTGAGACACAGAAATGTTTATCATGAGTTTCACAGAGCTGGAATTCTATCAATGGCTGACAGGATGAAGAGGAGTGATGCTTTATATCTGCCAGTTTTCAGCAAACCCACACAGTTACAAGACAAAGGCAGCAGACTCGTCCAAACTGTAGAGCATTATCTAACCTGTCCCACAGGCTTCTGGAGCCATGGTGTCTAAACTGTTCTCAATTGATAGCTATCTATACCATTCTTCAGTTGTGTCTTCTGGTATTTCTTGAAACTCATAGGTTTGAAATTGTTGACTTTTAGTAAAAGGGACTTCTCAGCTTCCACTGTTAGAAGAATCACATTCCTTCTATATATGTTTTTGAATTCTGTTCATTTTTCTTCACAGGAGACCTATACATGTCTTCGGAATTGGGCGTATTTGTTCTTCTGTTGATCACAGTGTGACATTGTAAGAAATGTATTACTTGGTCTCTGTCCCTGTTTCCTGGCACACAAGTAAAACATTTAGAAACTCCGAAGGGATAAGTAAATTTTTGCATTCTAATGAGCTGACATGACTGTGGTCTTGGGATTTCTAGATAGCCTCAGGAGGAGGTAGTTAGAACCATCATGTCATTTACCTGAATGGGGTGTGTTAATTTGGGATATTGTCAAATATAACCTGGTATTGGAGAACTGATCAGTGTGGGAAGAAAGTCATGCATCTGATGACACAAGTGTTCTGTGCTGAGGAACAGTACAGAGAAAACAGTTTGCTTTTCCTATACACATAAATGTAGAGGAAATTTGTTTACCATTTTCTTCATACCATATAACCTTAGGCACTCAGATGAATTCTAACACAAAAACCTTGTTGTTTAATGTTGTGCTGATTTAATCTTAATTTTTGCATATTTTATAAGGTACCTAAATAGGTAAGATAAGGTAACTCAATGAAGATGTTGCTATAATGTATATGAATCCTGAACCAGAGGGGCATGAGACATGAAACAATCATCAAATTCAGAAGGACTAATACAAGCCTAGAAAATGTTAGTGCCTTTGTCCATCATTTCATAAATAAATCAACTGAAGCTCAAAGGGTGAAGTGGCTTGCCCAGGGCCAAAAAGCTAATTAGGAAGGAATAGAATCCTAGCCTCCTGACACCTATCACAAACACTTTCTAGGACACTGAGCTGCCTCAAGCTTATACTTACAAAACAAAACAAAACAAAAAGTTCTCAATAAAAGAAGCTTCTTAATAGAGGGAGTGTGAAGCAAACAAAGCAAATGTAGCGAATGTAAAGAATTGAGTTAGGCTTGATGCCCTTGGTTCAATTCCTGGTAACTGAGGTGGGGATGGTGGGGGTGGAGAATTAGTGTTTTTGTCTTACTCTGTTTATTAGTAAGACCATTAGTCCAACTATAAAATTAAATTTTAATTATTTTAAATTATTTTAACAGAGTTATCTTGATTCACTTCTGTCTAATGGTCAAACTGCACTAAGCTAAATAGAATTTTCTTGTTTGTGTTTGCGCTCCCTGATCTAACACAAAAATTATAATTCTAACTTTTGGTTGGTTTTGAATTCTTTTATGTTTAAAGTTGTTTAAAGTTTTTTTTAGATTTCATTTGTTATCCAGAAATAATTCCCTCTGAATGGGAATGTTCTAGCAATTGTCAAAAAGATGGCATTCAGCTAAGTAAATATAAGTAAGCACCATTCCCCTTTATGTAGGTAGAATTCATTTTGCTACTTTGAAAATTGATTTAAAAATATAGACATAATGTCCAATGTACATTTGTCCTTAATATCATAGCAACCATCTGTTTTTATTATTTTTCTTCCTTTGTAACCAAACATTGATATTAGATATATACAATCATGTTGCTTTAAGATATGATCAGTCATCATTTGGAAAAGAGAATCAATGAATGATGATAAAAGATGGCATTTACGTGTTCATTACTTAGATCAATTGTGATTATTTAATCCAATTTTTAAATGCATGCATTTTGTGTAATGGTAACTATGAAGAATATTTTTTTTAATTCACTTCATTTTTCTATTGTCTTCTTCCTGTGAATTTTTTCTATGGATCTACAATGTCTTTATATTCCAATTTCTAAATGTTCCCTGGAGAATTTTCAGAGCCTAGAGATATTCCATTTTCCATGTTAACTTGAATTAGACTCTATTATCAATTGAATTTTAATTGCATAATCACAATTTCTGAACATACACTTTCTTCGTGTGTCAGCTACAAATTCATGTTTACATAATTAAATTGTGCAATACATGAATTTTCTTTCCATGTTGTCAATAAATAGAGGCACTGTTTAGAAACTTGACAGAATTTTTCTGATAATATAACTGAAGTGTACTATAGGGCTCACATTTATAGTCACAAGGGACATATAACTATGGGAATACAATATTATTAAGTAATGTTATCCCTCTTGTAAACTATATATTTTCCAGCTTGTTACAACTTAAGAGAGCCTGATATTTATGATCTTCTATGTTTGAAATATATGTAGTCATTAAAATTGTGAAAGAGTAAGGTTTTCAGGTAGATTTGTGACATCAGAATAATTGCATAGAAAAATAAGTATGTTTTAGTTCAGTGTCAACAAAAGGTCAAGAAAGTACCACAAGGAAACAGTGTAATCACTTAAACAACTATTCAAAAACACAGTCTCCACCCAGAAGCTCTGCCCGTTTAAAGAAATGTGCAGATTATAATAATAATCCTGACATCCAAAAGAGCACCAAAGCACAATGATTTGAAAACATGAACTCTGAAAATAGATTCAAATCCTGATATCACCACTAGATATCACCTATATGACTCATCACAAAGTCTTCCTTTTCACATCTATAAAAGGAAATAATAGAAATTTCTCAAAGGTGAGTTTAAGCTTCAAATGAAATAACCTTAAGTTTTTTTATAATACCCAAAATATTCAATACACTTAATTTTTATAACATTTATTTGGACTAATTCATACAAGTCTGACCAGTGGCACCATATCATTTTTCCTCCAGTTATTTCAGTACATATTAGTGTAGTTAAAAGCATATGTTCTCAGACTTTGGGATCCCTAAAGGTTGTAATATGCAACTTATTGGAAATGTAAGTGGTGCACAGTAGGGAACCTCCCAAAAGAATGTGTAAGTCACCCCAGAAAACAAACAAAACCAACCAACAAGTAGGTCTCAGATTCTCACATCCTATCCCTGAAAGAGGCATTGGCTTTATCCATAAAGTTCATTTGCACCAAACCACTTTTCTTGAGAAAACAATGTACTACACAGGCATCTTTACCTATTGACTGAAATAATCATATTCAATATCACTATATGGAAAAGTACAAGTACTAATAATACAAATGAGACTGACTTATTTTAGTACTGAAAGTTGTAGTTTCTGTCAGACTTTCATATTATTTGCTTCATTTGATACTCAAGACAGATCTTCAATCTCATCAAATATACAAGATGAATGAGAGATTTGACCAAAGTTATACAGGTGGGAAAATATCAGAACTCAAACCCTTACCTCTTCTTATATTGACAAAAAGCTCAGATGTAATAATCTTACTGAACAGAATGGGTGGAGTGCTGCTTATAAACAGATGGAAAGCAAGAATTAGATTGTTGTAGTCAACTTCTCATTGCTGTAACTGAAATATCTCACAAGAGGTGGAAAAGTTTATTTGGGAGCTCACAGTTTCAGAGTTTCAATCCATAAATAGCTGACTCCACTGCTCTTGGTCCAAGATGAGGCAGAACATCACGGAGGGAAGGTCCAGTGGAAGAAAGATGCTTTCTCAGCTCATAGCAGGATCAGGAAGCGGAAAGAGGGGAGCTGCATAATCAAGTGCACAAAGGTGAAAGAGGCCACAGCAAAGTTGCACCCTTCTGGTATATACCCCTTTCCTTATAGTTACCACCCAGTCCATCCAAACATGGATGACTGATTAGGTTACAGCTCTCAGAATTAAATAATTTAACATCTTAAATATTCCTACATTAATAGTAGCTTTGGGGGATGCCTCATATCCAAACCATGACATATATCAAACAAGTTTAATAAATTTTTATTTTGAAAAATCATCTAGTATAACTTTGTGGCAGATGAGAAAATTACAAAATACAAGCACTATGGTTTGGGAATCACAAAGTAGCTTTAAAACTCTACTTGTCTTAACCTAATTATGTCAACACTAGCTGAGGGCTAGCATGGGTAGATGCTGTGCCAGACACTAAGGTTATGTAAGTGAAGAATAGGAACCTCTCCTCTGAGCTAAAACAGCTCACAGTCTGGTAAGGAAACAGGTACAGTCAACAGATTATCATAAGAAAATGCAGTAATTGATAAGATAGGCATATGGCCAAATTGTTAGCAGAAATGAGAAATACCCAATCTAGGGACTTGAAGAGTTTTCTTAGTGGAAATAATGCTATAATTAAGCCCAAATCTGAGTAAACATTGTCCAGGAGGAAAAAAAAAATGGAAAGGATTTCAAACAATGCATTAACTGATAAATGTGGGTGTAAAATAGATGATGCATTTAGAGAGAAAAATAATAAAAAAAACAAATTATGCTACCAGCATATAAGGGATAAGTGGAGGCAAGGGACTAGAAAAATAGGTAGGGCAAGGTGATTAAAGCACTTTTCGGCCAAACGTTTGTGCCCAATTTTGACACAATGGGAGACTATGAAAAATTGTAACAGAGGAAAATCAACATCACACTTTGTGCTTAAATTGATCCCTCAAGTCACAAAATGAAGAGAGGATTTAAAGATATTAAGACTGGATGAAAGGAGGTTAGTTGGTGGGGACAGAAGGGCATTCTTGCATAAGTTGGAAAACATTTGGACAAATGCAATAGGTATAAGAATAGAAAGATAAAAATACATTAAGCAGGTTCAGGAGGTAAACTTTAGAAATTCATAAGTAAATATGAATAAATGATTGATAAAGGAAGTAAAGGGAAAATTCAAATGAGCTTTGGGTTTGTTTCTTGAATGCCATTTAGTTAACATAGCAGGGGTATTGTTACAAAATGAGTTGTTTTTAACAAACCAATTGTGAAATCCATAGAAATTGTAAAAGGGAGTTTATTAGGAAATAGCTTCAAAATTGAGCCTGAATCTTACTGTAGATGTCAAAACTATAGATTTAAATGTCATCTGAATATTAAGTGAAACTTAAATCCATGGAGTAATGGAACTCAAAAATCTTGAAATTGTCAAATACAAGCTATATTCCTATGTTGGTTACTACTTCTAAGCTTATACTTTTTTTCTAACATAAAAGTTTTGGCTTTTTCTGAAAATTTTCTCACTATATACATTTATTTTTTTTCTAATTTTCTTGGCCTAGAATCAGTGACAACCAGTAGCATGGAGCATACCTTACATTTAGTTCTCAGTTTCTAAATGTTATTTTCCCATAAAAGGAGACAGAGCTCCTGAGACAAATATCTAAGACTGGGAAATACCAAAAGAAAATAAGAGAAAATACCAGAAGAACTGGGAGCATATAATTCTGGCAGAAATTGGGAAAGTGCTTAAAGGAAAAAAAAATAGTACTGTTGAAACTACCTCAATATTGACAACTATTTATTGAAATAATTAAATTAATAAGTAAATGAGAAGTGGAGACACATCTTCATCACAGAAGAATTCCAAATGACGTCATGAATACTCCTCTTTCCACAAAGAGGAAATCAATTTCCCTATGAGCACTGACTAGACTTTGTGACTCATTTCCAAAGGACAGAGTATATCAAGGGGAAAGGATCAAGTGTATGTTTTGGGAAACCTGACATACATCACTTTGATCAAAGATTAAAATTGCCAGTGAAAAGTCACACTGATCTTGGGTACCCTCTGATGCAATTAGCAGGGCACTTCCCATCGGTGGTATTCTTATGAGAAAATAGCAGACACATTCAAGTTGAAAAATACTCCACAAAATATCTGACCAACACTGTTCAAAGCTGTCAGTCTTACAAAAATCAGGAAAGAATGAGAAAATGTAGCAGGTTGAAGGATACTATAACAGCATGGTGACAAAAGGCAATCTGGTATCTTGGATTGGATCCTAGAAGAGGAAAAGAACATTAGTGGAAATACTGGAGTAATCCAAATAAATATCTAGTTTAGAAAATATATCGTACCAATGCTGACTTTTTTTTTGTTTTGACAAGTGTAACAGGGTTATGCAAAATGTTAATAATATGGGAAGCTTAATGAGGGTTTTATTTTACCAGGGTTATTTCATAGCTGAAAATAAAGAAATTCTGGTGATAATTAGGTCAGTGGCCTACAGGATTTACGGTTGATTTGGAATTTCTGATTTCCTCTGGTACATTTCATTCCTATAAATTTGTTTACAGAATGTATAAAGAAATGCCTAGGGGAAGTTTTATAGAGATAGTGATGGGGGAATCCTAAAAATAATCATCTATTTTGCTAAAGAACTCGATTCACAATTAAGGTGTATGATTATGTAGCTCCTTACCTTGAGAAATTTCAAAGCTCTTTGTCAAGGTAGTGAAATACAGGAATATTACCAGACAAAATAGCAATCACAGTCATGAAGCTTTGGACTTGATAGAGATAACAATATTTCTTTTCCAACTGTCAAGACACTACAAAGTGGTTTCTAACCAAGGAGGGGTGTTGAAGTGACTGAATCATTTATTCATTTTGCATTGTTCATTCATTCACTCAACAAAAATATTTTAAGTATCTATTACATTCCAAGCATCATGTAAAGTTTTGTGATCACAATTAGAATATTTCCAGTAGTGTGCTCTACTCTGATTACAGACAAAATACTCTAAATTGGGGAATGCATCCACAATCAACATAGGAGAGTGTGATTGCAACTCTGCCTTTTAGATTGAAAAATCTGCTTAAGAACTGTACTATTTCTAGATGAAGCTCTTTGTTCTTGTTTTTTGCCCAGCGATACTTCCAGGGCCTATGTGAGATATACATGAATAATAATTTAGAATTAATTTTATGTAGCCTTCATTTTCTAAAACATGGCTTCCTCTACATCCCAAATGATTCATCATAAATAATTTAGAATTAAATAGAGCATTGACTCTGAATGAAATGGAGATAAAGTTGGCTCTCTGGAGTAGAGTAGCTAAGAGGTATCATCTGCTATTGATTGCTTCTAAAATATTAAGGAATTCTATTCCCAGAACACATGAATGGAATAAAGTTAGGCAAAAGATAAAATCATTTTTCCTGGTGGAGCTGTTTACTGTTTCAAAAGTTGTTGTATGTAATGAGGGAAAAAACCTAAACCTTTTGGTTGAAAGGAATGAATTTTCTATTCTTATTTTGGGGCATCACTATTACTTCTGAAAATATAATAGAAAAATTCATACATGGGAGAAAATATGTAAAATGTTTACTACAGGATAATTTTTCCTATTTACCAGTTTCATTCTGGGAAATAATAAAATCAAAGAAACCAAACCTGATCATCTAATGCTGTGATACAAATATCACCTAGATCAATGCTTGGATACTGAATTGAGGGCAGTAGGTAAAATTATAATTACTGACATTGAAAACCAAAAGTTAAATCTATGCTGCAATTATCTCAAAGTTCATTGTGAAACAAATTCCGCAAAATTTAGTTCATGCTATTGATTGCAGACTCAAATATCTTCATGTTAGAAAAAAAGACACAAAAATATTTACTGTAATTTTAGGGGATATCCTTGGGAAAAAAAATTTAGTTCAATTTGAAGTGTGTGTGTGTGTGTGTATACATACATACATATATGTATGTATGTATATAAAATATATATAATAAAAAGAGATATATATATTCATAATACATGTAGATAATTAGGTAAATAATGCTATTATCCATTTTTAGGAATTAAATTACTTGAAAATGAAACAAGTCTTCTACTACATTAAAATAAGTTATAGCATTTAAACTGGCATTTAGAAAATATCATCTGAAAATAAAAATGTCAAATGCAAATTAAATTAAATATAAAATTTCATTTTAGTGTCTTCCTTGCAAGTCTTTAGCTTAAAAGAACAAAACTGATATATCTGCATTAAGAGCGTTCTTTTCAGTAACCATCTTCCCATCTGATTCAAGTTTTAATGAATAGATTCAGCATGTAAAAGAGGCATGAAAGTCCAGGGAAATATGATGTGATTGAGTAGAATATCAACACAAATATTTTCATATACATATTTTAACATGGAAAATCTTTCCTTAGTAAAAGTGAACAAGTCTACATTCCTAATATTGTGAAAGCCAGTAGTAAACCCCTTTAAAAATTTTTATCATTTTCACACTCTAATGAGAAATCTCTTTGAAGAAAACCCATAGGCTAGCACTACCAAGAAATATTCTATAGCCAATAGCTGTGAAAAGCAAGCTTTACTGTTATGGTTTTGGCAGGATGTCAACGTCCCCTAAAACTCAAGAAAGTAGTACCATTTTGCTAGTCTCTCCTCTGAAAAAACTCACTTGCTCTTTCATAAAATCTCTTTGAGGAGATCAATTTCATAAAATCAGGAAATGGATCTCCAATTGAAAATATTCTAAAATATCTGTAAGAAAAAAAAGAAGAATCTTAAAAACTGGCCAATAAGTTTTAATCCAGTGAAGTGTTCAGGGGACCACATTTTATTTCTCAGCTCTTTGGAGTGAAGGGAGAGCTTAGTAACTCAAGTCAACAAAGAATTGCTATGAAGACAAAACAAGTGGAGTAGATCACTGGGAATTCAAAATATCGATTTTGATATGTACAATACATAACTTTTATAAAAAATAGCAAGAATTATCCTTCAACTCAGAATATATTAGGGAAACATCCAATTTTGATGGAACAATGTAGTATTCAAAATTCACTAGTGATTACCTTGAATGATATATTTATGCTGGCTCATAAATTTCACTTGGATAAAACAAAATACACCAGACTCCTGAATTAATGTATGATCTCAGGCTCAACTAGCACAGAAGTCTTATTTCCAATATCACTCCCCAATAAAAGTAACCAGGGCACCATAAGGAAGTGGCTGTATCTAGGATTGCAACAGGAAATGACAAGATGAGCCTGAAGACTTGCTGGGACTGAAAGCAAGGAGTTTAGCAAACAAACAAAAATCCCCTCCTCAATGGGAATATGACCAAAGGGCATGTGAGCCAGCAAAAAGCTCCCCCCAATAATCTGAACTAGGTCACTTTAAACAAAAAAAAATAACATTGACTCATAACCAAGACTATAAAATAAATATCCATGAATCCATAGTTAAATAAATTTTAAATAATTTATGTAGCTACTCTTTTCTAAACCTGGGAGAACATAACATTCTACCTTCTAAGCGTAGGCTGTGCATAGTGATTTCTTCCAAAGAGAATACTATAGAAAAGCAGAAAAGACTTTACAGAACAACTTTACAGAAGAGAATTCTGACAAACACTCCCTTAGCTATGTGATCAAGGTCAAGACCAACAGTCATGAATCATTTTGATAACTTATACCCTTGATAAGATGAGATGGAAATATCACTTTGCCTCTGTGATATTTCCCCTCAAAACTCATAACTTCAGTCTCATCATCAGAACACCAAAGGAAACCCAATTGAAAAGTATTCGATATATTAGTAGAACTCAAAACTGTCACATCATCAAGATCAACATAAGCCTGAGAAACTGTCACAGAAGCCCAAGGAGAAATGATGACTAGGATGAGCAGAGGTAATGTGATATCCTGACCAGGATCCTGTCATAGAAAAATGACATCAGGTAAAAATGAAGGAAGTTGAGTGAACTACAGACTTTAATGACAATGTATCTGTATTTGTTCATAATTCTAATAAATGTGCCATACTAATGCAACATGTTTAAAATAAGGGGAAATAGATGTGAAGGCATATGGAAATAGTACGATTCCATTAATTTTTTTTTCTTTTTGGAAAATCTAAGTTGGTTCTTTAAATAGTCTTTCATTAAAAATATAGGCTTTCTAGAGAAGTCTAGAATAAAAGAACGATTAATGTGAAGCTAAGGACAAGCAAAAGTAAAAACAAAAATACTTGGTATTAGCAAAGTGTTGGCAGAATTGTATGTATTTATTATGTATTTGTTCCTATTTCCCATATATTTATAGACATATTAGGAAATCTGGCTTTAGATTAAATTCAAGGCTTAAGTCCTGGACAAGGCAACTTTTATATGTCATTTAAAACTTTTATATGTCATTCTCAGTTGTTCTCATCCTCAGTTTTCTAAGGGGGTAGAATAGTGAACCTATGAAATTTTCTCAAAGTCTAATATTTTTGTATTCTAAATTGCCTTATAGACATTCTCTTCACTTTGAAGAATTAACTTCTTTTTGAGCCAGTAAAGTTGGTCACATCATAAATAAACATCTTAACCTCTCTTTGAGCCCTATAATTATTATCTTCCATTAAAATATGTAGTGTAAAATGTAAGCTTTCTGTGATTATTTGGTAAAAAAGGTTTTGTTTTATGAAGAAATAAAACAATTTTTGGTATGCTAATGAGGATTAATCCTGGTTGAACATAGAACCAGTTTCCATATATTCACCTCAATCTGTAAATGCAAACTGTAATGATGTTTGGCTAAATTTTTTCACTACTTTTTCTGACAGTGAGACTCTATGTCAAAAATTCAGTAGTCCATCCTTTATAGTCACAAAGCAAATAACATCAAGATATTCCCAAATCAACACATAAAATTTTAACATACTTTCAAATAATATTAAATGAAATATATTCAAAAATTTTAACTGACATATTCTACCTTCAGTAATTTCTATGCATTGGATTAAGAGTATTTATAAAATAATTAAAATAATTTTTGAAAAATATAACATTGGTCAGAGCTATGCTATTTTATTACTGTAGTATTTTAGTGAGCCTTGAAATACAAATTTATTCTCAAAGAACAGTTTAGGATTTCTAGATTCCTTGCATGACTATACATTTTTAAAGTCAGTTTTTCAATGTCTTTAAAATAATCTGCTATGGATTTTTATTGGAACTAAAAATAATAATTCAAAATTAAGTAAGATAAGTACTCATACCGAGTTGGGTCAGTGATTGGTCTTATCATGACTCCAATATGCAGTAGTAACTGAACTGAAAGAATGATGAAATAGTTTTTACATATTTGGTTTGACAAACCTGGGAGATGAGAAATCCTTAGTGGCTTATGTAGCACTGCATAACTTATATGCCCTTATATATAATGAATTTTGTTCTTTGGCCAGAATTATGTATTCTTTTGGAAGAAGTGGTTTGCTTTAACCAAGGTTTGATTTTTGAGTGCATCTTTGGACTTGGTTGGTTTTGAGTCTTAATTTTTAAGGGATCTGTGACTTTACTGGGGGACACAATTATCATCAGATTGAATTGAGGTTTCCATCTGGCCACATTAGCCACCTCCTGATTCTGAACAAATAGGCAAAGGGGCTTACCATACTGCCTGAGATGATGGATCCTAGCCACTAAGGGGAATTCTAGTTTCTGCTACATAGTGACAAGGAGAAGTATAGAATATACGGGATTTTTTTTTCAGGCACCCATCATTTCCTGCATTTCTAATGGCAAAAGTTAATGGAGAATTATGGCAATCTCATCCAGTCAGGAGCACAGGCCTCTTAGACCTTCATGAATAAAGATCTTATTCTCCTAACAAGTAAAAAAAAAACACTATAGCTGAGTTGTTAATGAGGGAAAGGAACATAAAATGAGTACTGGCAGAAAGAAGTCATTTGAAAGGCATTTAATGGCCCTGGGTATTTCCCAAAACAATAACTGTTGCAATTAGATATTTCTATCATTTCTCATTCATTTCTCTATCTACAAAAAATACACACACTCAAATACACAGAATTTTCTCTGTCTCTTCCTTCAGTAGTTTATAGAAATGGATTATATTGGTCTTTAAATTATATCAATGGGTGATTGTGACTGAACAAGAAATAAGTATCACTCAAAAAGTCTGGAGTCCTTTATAAAAGTGTTTTTTTTTTTTCAATTTTTTTTTTGTGCATGTGGATCTCCATTTATTTAGGGAATAATTGCACAATGTAGTTTGTTGGTGACATTCACAAAGTCCATGTGTGGAAGTGAAATAGCTATACCCAGAATAGAGCAGATATGTGCTATTGACTTTTAGTACATGCCCATCCCTCTCAGCTTTTCTATCACCCCAGGCATTGTGGTGGATAATTTCATGTCTAAGCCTGGGTAATACTTGGGCAATACAGTAGGCCCCCTTTGCCTATTGGTTCAGAATCAGGAGGTGGCTAATGTGGCTAGATGGAAGCATCAATTCAATCTGGTGATAATTGTGCCCCCAGTAAAAGCACAGCTCCCTTAAAAACTAAGACTCAAAACCAACCAAGTCCAAAGATGCACACAAGAATCAAATGTTGGGCAAGCCTGGATAAAGAGTTCAGAATCTCTATCACTGATACAGATTCTCTTAAAGAACCTATATCAGTAGGTATCAGTGGTAACACTTACGGGAGGTTGTAAAGAAGAAGCTATTACTGATGGCAGTTGTGGTCTGAAGCTTGGGAAAAGAAAAGTAACCAGTCAGTTTTCTTTAGAGATAACCCAATTTCTTCAGGAAGCTCAGATCACTTATAGTGGCATCTGCTTAATTACTCTATAAACAGATTTCCTAAAAGCTATCAGAAGCCTCAATAACCTTTGTTCCTCAACCCTTTCAACTATTGTACAGTCTTCATAAATGGATTTGTTTGAAAAGTGGTAGAAATGGGGTATGATATTGGTCCTGGGTTATAGAGACTATTTTTTTAAAATCTTAATGTTATGATATAATATATTCACATTAAGAAAATCCATTGAGCTACACAATTGTAGTATGTGTACAATATGGCTATATTTTAGATTTTAATTAATAGTTAACACAATTTTTGCTCAAAACACATAAAGTAACTTCTATTGTTCTGGCTGATTCCTGACTGATACATAAATATAAATCAGTACATAGGAACTATATTAGTGCTACAAATCCCTTCAATCATCCCTTTCACATAAATTTAGCCCACCCATTTTTTAGTAACATGGCAAGTTTCATTTTTCTGCAGAAATGAGTCATCTGAAGGTATACACTTCCTCCTCCTTTAGAGCACTTCTGAAGTAGTCTCCATTTCTGACTTTGCCTCTTATTTGTACATCAGTACACAATTCCCATTCACTAATGTTTTATTCCATCCGGCATGAACTAATCTAATATTGGAATCATTATCCTGGTATTTCTGTTGGAAGTAAATATGCAATGTATCTCATGCACTATGAAATAGTTTATAACTGCCTCACTGTGCAGATGAGGATGACAATAATATCAAAGGAAGATACATAAAATCAATATGCAGAGGCATAAAAGTAGACTTCATAGAAATTTTAGGTTGTTCTTCCTGAAGATTTAAATTTTGGGGCAATAAGATGTTCCTTCACTATTGGTACAAAGAGGTTATGCATCTCTACAAAGATGATGTAATTTTTTTTGAGATAAATAAAAGTCAGAAGTTATCATCCTCGCTTCTTCATTCCCTGGTGTTTATAACACAGGAGGGTCACTCTGGCTTAATCATTGATTGTATAGCATTGCCACAAAGTGGAAATGCCAATTAGTTCTTATTCACTGATCTTGATTTTTTTATCTTTAGAAATCTGTTTATGAAGGTATTTTGTTCCACTAGAAGCCTCTTTCATTTGTATTGTGTATTCTTGTCTAGCTTATAAATGTTTTCTTCATAGTTCTGCTTCAGTATGAATAGAAAATTTTCTGTCTATTTAGAAAAGTCATTCTCAAACTTTTCAAAGAAAATTTTTCTTATAATAAAGACTAAAATTTATAAAACCTGATGCTTTTTTTTCTATTTCTTAGTAAAAAACTTTTATGTGAAAACTTATTTAGTTTATGCCTGGCATGGTGGCACTTGCCTAATATTCCAGGTGTTTGGGAAGTCAGAGCAGGAGGATCACCAGGTAAAGCCCAGTTGGGCAACCTTGTAAGACCCTATTTGAAAATAAAATAGAGTAGAATAGAATAGAATAAAATATAAAATAAAAATAGGCTGGGGATGTAGGTCAGTGGTAGTGTGCTTGCCTAGCATGCAAGAAACACTGACTTCAATCCATAACACCGCACACACACACACACACACACACACACAATATGTATATCTTTTGAGTCAATTTTTAAATACAATTTCATGAAGAAAGCCAATTTTTCCCATTTTGACTAAACCTTCTGATCTCCCAACCTGAAGTCATGGTGAAACCTTTTCATCTTTATGTAGAGAATCATAAATGGCCAAAACCACACATTTTATACCGTGGCTCTGTCCCTTACTTGCTGTGTGACTTTAAGCAAGCTGCTTGACCACACAGCTCATTTTTCCCATCTGTAAAATGAGCTAGATGATGATATAACTTATGATAATGAAGAAATATTAAGATTCTTCAATTGTTCAAAATACATGGCATATATAGGCTATGTAAACCTTTTTTGGTTAAAATATATAAACAATACCTACATCTATATATAAACATACATACATAGCAGTTTAAGACATGTCACATTGCTAGACTTCATGCTCCACATTGTCAGTGGAAATGTGTCTGTTTTGTTCAGCATTAAACATTGAACAGTGGTAGGCATGGGGTAGGTGTTCAAGAAATGCTAATTGGATAGATTGAATCCATTAAAGCCACAAATTTATTATTATATTCCAACCTATTCCTAAATTACCACCTTCTGACTAAGAATAATCACTAAGCATCTTTGGCCTTTCTTCATTTATACACTACTGGTCACATTCTCTAAGGAACTATTTCTTACCAAGAGACAAAGACTGATCATGTCAAAGAATCTACTGAATGTGTAACATCAAATGGGGAACAACAGAGTCATCGTGAAATGGATAGACTTTGTGGTCTACTGGTTTTAGTTACCAGTTGAGTCCTGTCCTGTTCCTGGACTGAGTGTGTGCAATTCAGATGCATGATTTAAGAAGTGACCTATTCATGTAGTGACTTTCAGAATCAAAGTTAGCTGTCTTGAACTCAGATGTTAAATTCATTTTCAAGAGTCTACTTTAGTTCTAAATTTTAAGCTAGAAGTAATTTTTAAAGGGTTATACATTCATGAAGATTGTCATGTCATTTTCAAACATGGAAAACTAAATGAGGGAAGGATCAAAAAGTAAAATTAATCTCAGGATTTTCCCTTTATATTGTATTTTAATATTGTGAATATATGTGTATGTATGCTACATGAAGAAACAGTGAACTTTGTAATAGTAGTTTTTTTTTTGAGAAAATATACAGAGAGCAAAGAAAATTGTAAATGTATATCTCGGTAAGCCTCTAAAGAAACAATTACTGAAATGGATTTGTTAAATGTTGTACATAGTTAAGGGAGTTTTAGTGTAGGTAGAATTGTTATCCCAAACCTCTCTCTACCTTTCTTGATATGTCCAGTGTCTGGACAAGTGAGTCACTTTAATCCTCAATATCAGATGACTTGTATCATATATTCAAGTTAAAATAGAACATTTTCTTCCTTGAAATCAATTTAAAAGGAGGAAAGGACTCAGCAGTTTTTAAGAAAGATGGATGATTTTTGTCTGGCTTTGTGGCTGGCTAACTCTAATCTGGATAATGTGTTCCATTCCCACATCACCTATATTATCAATTTCAAAGATAAAAGTTCTGCTCGGGGATGGGGTGACAAAGCCAATTTTGATACTACTAGAAATGCAAAGACTACTTTCCAAACCTGACATATTTTCTAGATCTAATTTTTTTTCTTTTTAGGAAGACCAGGTAAAAGGGAGTTTTTTCACTGTTTTCCTCTTATGAACATTAATCTCTGTATAAGGTATGCTATTGGATCACTAAAAGAACATTTTTGAAATAATGAGATGATTATCTCTCCATCATGGCAGAGCCGTCATATTCTTTGGAGGTGGAAAAACTAAGTAGTATTCTTATTTGTCTTTAAAATTCCATGATATTACACACACAAGAATTTATAGAATATTTTAACTTTCTATATAGAAAAGAAATATGTATGTAGAAAACAAAATAAAGAAAATAATGTGAAAATATGTTCGGTAAGTAAAGATCCAAATCATTAATAACATACAATATACTCAAAAATATAGATTGGTAACAAAACTTTAATGTGACTAGGAATCCCTGGATCATGATTTTGCTTGGGTAGCAGTAAAGGCAGAGGAGAGACATTTGATAGGCCCAGAATTTAAAAGACTGGAGAAAATGTCTGTCATTTTTCAAATCTGACTGTAAGTACAAATTTGAAAACTAAGAATGGATGCTCCATGAGACATCATTCAGGAGAAACAGCAGGGTAGGCAATAGGAAAGTGAATAAATGAAAAGCTCAGGACTTTTGGATGATGATTAGATATACTTGGCAAACATAGAACTTGACTAACTGCTCAAATGAATGTAATTGATTATTGTAATTCAATATAATTATCTCTTTATGAGATACTAAGCATATTTATATATTTTATTAATTTACTCATCCATTCTCTAATTTCAATATATGTACACATATGCACTGCCACAGTCTGGCTGGGCACAAAATCACGAGCCACCACACAGCTTGTAGATTCAAGCAGCAACTCTTTATTCCCGAACTCACACCAGCCGTCTACAATCACGTTCTGGGGAAATCCACGTTCTCTGCCCAAATCCACATCCACTGGGCTTCTATCTCCCCAAAAAATACTGTCTGAATCCCGTGAGAACTCAAGGGGAACTCAGGCAGCAGGATACGCCCTATTCCCAGCAGGAATAATCTTAAACCTGGAACCACCCTAAACCCGGATAGTCCTAAACCAGGAACGCCCTAAACTCGGATCCGCCTTGGTCCTTGAGCAAAGTCACCTACATGCAATGTCACTGCAAAATGTCCTATTTCCACGAGTCCTTCCACTAAGCAACATGGGGTACGCTGGCAAGGAAATTGTCATACCTACTTGGCTAATGGCTCCCAGCAATGCACCTATACTATACACACACACATATATGTTTATATTGAATGTCCTGCCTCTGCCTCTGTCTCTGTACATGAATCTTTAAGATACAGAGAGTAAAAATATGCAAATACATATAAGTATGTAAAGTAAAAGTATTAGAAATACACAAACAAATAATTTCCATTTTTTTCTATGATAGGAAATATAACTGAGTAAGTGCTTCAAGGTACTATACTGGGGTGTTTTAGTCAGATTTTACATTGCTATGACTAAAGCTGCTGACAAGATTAATTTTAGAGGAGGAAAATTTATTTAGGGGGCTCACAATATCAGAGGTCCATAGATAGCCAACTTTATTTCTCAGGGCTAAAGGTGAGGCAGAATATCATGGTGGATGACTGTTGAATATTTGAAATATTCCACATCATACTAGGAAGTGGGGAGACAGGGAGAGAGGAGAGAGGGAGAAGGACTCTACCAATCAGATACAAAATATATACCCCCAAAGTTATGCCTTCAATGAACTCCTCCCAGCCACATCCTACTCACCTTCAGTTTCCAGTCAGTTAATCCTTATCATGGATTAACTCACTGATTTGGTTAAGGCACTCATAACTCAATAATTTCACCTCTAAGCCTTCTTGCATTGTCTCACACATGAGTTTTTTGGAGCACCTCACATCAAACCATAACAAGATGGTAGGAATTTGAAAAAGGTATCTGGAAGGGCTCTTTGAAGAAAGGTCAGTGAAATGAAGATTCAGAGATGACCTCATCCCAGCAAGTAGTGCAGAGAAGAACCTTATGGATAAAAGAAATAATGAGCTCAAAGTGTGTAGGTTGGCAAAAGGCTTACAAAGTTTTAAATAAAGTCTGAGGATGCATATGTGAGGGTATCACAAATGAGGATAGTAAGGTAGGCCTGCCATGAGGGACCATTAGATTGTGTTTAGAATGCTATATTTTATTCTGCACCTAAGTAAAAATCATGTGGAATTTTAAGAGTAAAAGTGCCCATAATTTATTGACATCTGCAGCTGATGTTGGAAGGGGTGGAAGGTGTATTAAAGGTGACAAATAAAAAAGAAATAGCAGTTTGTTCCAAGGGAGTCTTTGAAGGAGAGTATGATGACAGTTGTCGATGAGAAGTGGATGCAGGCAGAGTCTGTGGCCTGTCAGTGTCCTGAGAGCATTAGGGAAGCCTGAGACCCAAGCCACAAGGAGTAAGATGGGTAACTTGGTGGATGGAGAACTACAGCTCTGGTGACTGGCTGGAAAACAGGTATAATTATTTTATATCATGCTGAGGTCTAAGAAATAATAGAAATTCATTGGCTCTCTTCATTGCCAACGACTGCCTGTGCCAAAGAAATAGCTGGGTTCTGCCTAAGTCTTTACATTATAAACTTTAACTACAGTAAAAAAGTTGAAATCATACTTTAATACCTAATTTAGTTAAATAATTAAATCATTGGTAAATTAGAATTCCATTGGTCAATCTTGGAACCACTCAATATTTTAAAAGTTGTAAGTTGTTTTTATGAGAACAAACAAGATCTAAGTAAGATATAAACCTGTCATGCAAAATTCACTCTACAATTAGATGAATAGAAGGTCCAAGTGGAGTTGTTTCCTCAAAGATTTGAGTGGATTGCAAATACATACTTTAGAAATTCTATGAAATAAAGCTTCAAGTTTTTATTATTAAACATCATTTAAAATTGATTTACTTTCAGCAGATTCATCATTGCAGTATATGAACAAGTTAATTTATGAGTGCTGATCCTGTGTCCTGCAACTTTTCTGAATTCATTTATGAGCTCTAGTAGTCTTGTGGTGGAATTTTTTGGGCCTTGTAAGGTCATGAGATAGTGTTACCAGCAAACAGATAATATGAGCTTTTCTTTTCCTATTTGTATCCATTTTAATATCTGTTCCTATTAGTTATATGTGATAGTAGAGTTTATTTTGGCACATTTCATACAAACATGGAGTATGTCTTATTCTAATGAGAATTCTGATCGTATGTATGTACATGATGTGGAGATTCACGGTGGTGTATTCTTATGTATACAAAGGAAAGTTATGTTAGATTCATTTCACCATCCTCCTTATTCCTATCCTCCCCCTCTTCCCTTTATTACCTTTTGAACTTCTATTCTTCCTCTCCCTCATTCCTTCATGTTTGTTAGCATCCACATTTGATGCTGTTTTTTTGAAATTGTCTTGTTAGTATGATAGTCTCCAGATCCACCCAGTTGCTAGCAAATGTCATGATGTTATTCTTTATGGCTAAGCAACATTCCATCATGTATATATGCCACAATTTCTTTATCCATTTATCTGCTTATGGGCACATAGTTTGGTTCCATAACTTAGCTATTATGGATTGAACTGCTATAAATATTAATGTGGCTGTATCACTTAGTATGCTGATTTTAAATCCTTTGGATATATACATAAGAGTGGCATAACCTGTCAAATGGTGGTTCTATTCCTAGTTTTTTTGTTTGTTTGTTTTTTGAGTAATCTCTGTATTGGCTTCCAGAGTTGTTGCGCCAATTTGCAGTTCTATCTGCAATGTATGAGTGTACATGTTTTCCCACATCATCACCAATATTTGTTGTTGTTTGTATTCTTGATAATAGCCATCCTGACTGGAGTGAAATAGAATCCCAGGGTAGTTTTAATTTGCATTTCTCTAATTGCTGGAAATGTTGAGCATTTTTTCATATATTTGTTGACCATTTGTGTTTTTTCTTCTGTGAATTGTCTGTTCAGTCCTTTGTCTTTTTATTGATTGAGTTATGTTTTTTCTTTGGTGTTAAGTTCTTTATATATCCTGGAGATAAGTATATCTATTTAATTTCCTTCTCTTGCCTGATTATTCTGGCTAGAGTTTAAGAACTATGTTGAATGGGAGTGTTGAAAGTGGGCATCCTTATCTTATCCCTGTTTTTATAGGAAATTCTTTCATTTTTTTTCCATTTGGTAAAATGTTGGTCTTAAGTTTGTCATATATAGCCTTTGCAAGGTTGATTTAAATTCCTTCTATCCTTAGCTTTTTAGAGTTTTAAACATGAATGATTGCTTTACTTTGCCAAATGTTTCTTCTGCATATATTGGTAGTTATGTGATTCTTGACCTTGATTCTGTTTACATAGTAAGTTACATTTATTGATTTCCATATGTTGAATCAACCTTGCATTCCTGGGGAAAAATTAGGAAAACTGTCCCTTTCACAATAGTCATAAAAAAAGAAAGAAAAAGAAAAGATAAAAGAAATAAACTTGGAAATCAATCTAAAAAAAGAGGTGAAGGACCTCTACAATGAAAACTATAGAAGACTAAAAAGGAAATTAAAGAAGACCTCAGAAGGTAGAAATATATCCCATGTACTTAGATAGGCAGAAATATTATTGTCAAAATGGCCATACTCCACAAAGTGCTATATAGATATAATGTAATCCTCATCAAAATTTCAATGACATTCTTCAGTGAACTAGAAAAATCAATTATGAAAAATAAGAGATCATTTGGAAAAATAAGAGATCAAAAGTAGCCAAAACAATTCTTAGCAAATAGATTGAAGCTGCAGGCATCACAATACTAGAGTCATAGTAACAAGAGCAGCATGGTATTGGCACCAAAACAGATATGTTGATGAATTGTACATATTAGAAGACACAGAGACAAACCTACATCAATACAGTTATGTAGCACTATACAAAGATTTCAAAAGCATACATTGCAGTAAACCTTCTTAACAAATGGTGCTGGGAAAACTGGAAATCCATATTAAAAGAATGAAAATTTATCCCTATTTTTTACCCCACACAAAACTAAAAGTGGATAAATACAGAAAACTTGCAACTGCTAGAAGAAAAGGTAGTCCCAACACTCCCACATGTCAGCAAAGGAAGAATTTCCTTAACAAGACTCCTAAAGCGCAAGAAATAAAATTAAAAATTAAAAATGGGATGGCATCGAATTAAAAAGCTTCTGTACCGCAAAGGAAATAATTAAGAGTGTAAAGAAAGCCTACACAATGGGAGATAACTTTTGCCCCTTACTACTCAGGGCATTAATATTCAGATTATAGAAAAAAAAACTTAAAAAAAAACTAACACTAAATAAACAAATAACCCAATCAATAAGCAGGCAAAATAACTAAACAGATACTTCTCAAAAGAAGAAATACAAATGGTCAACAAATATATGAAAAAAATGTTCATCTCTAGCAATTAGAAAATGCAAATTAAAACTACATTAAAATTTCATCTCACTTCAGTCAGAATGGCAATTATCAAGAATACAAATAACAGTAAATGTTGACGAGGATGTGGTGAAAAGGTATACTCATACATTGTTGATGGGACTGCAAATTAGTACAACCACTCTGGAAAGCACTGTGGATATTCCTCAAAAAGCTAGGAATGGAACAGCCATATAACCCAGCTATCCCACTCGTCAGTATATATCCAAAAGAATCAGAATTGGCATAATACAGTGATGTAGCCACATCAATGTTTATAGCTGTATAATTAACAATAACCAAATTATTGAACCAGAATAGGTCCCCTTCAACAGATAAATGGATAAAGGAAAAATGTGGTATAAATACAATAGAGTATGGCATTTGCTGGTAAATGGATGGTACTGGAGATTATAATGCTAAGTGAAATAAGGCAGTCCTGAAAAGTCAAGGGTCAAATGTTTTCCCTAATATATGGATGCTAACCCAAAATTATATGGGGAGGAAAATAATATAAAGAGAGAGAAAGTGAGGAGAGATTGGAGAGAGGAGAGAAGAAGGGGAGAGGGAATTTCATCAAAAGAAAGAAAAGATCAGGAGAGTAGATGAAGGGGATTGAGGAGGAAGGAGGGACTGGAAAAGGGAATTAGTGAATGAATCTGACCAACTTCCATATATACAAACATCAATATAACACAGTGAATACCAATATTGAGTATATCTGCAAGATGCTAATTTAAAAACAAACTCTAAATAAATTACAGAATGATCATTAAAATACAGAGAGGGGAGCAGAGGAAGAGAGAAGATGGAGAGCGGGAAAGTGCTGGGAACTGAATTAGAGTAAAATATATTCCGTGATTTTGTGATTATGTCAAAATACATCCTAATGTTATATGTAACTAAAAAAGAGTAAAAAGCAATTATAGCAAAAGGCCATCCAATTTATTAAAAAAAAAACACATGCAATTTATTTCTACTTTTAAAATAAAGAAGAAACTCATGCAAAAGTGGAACTTGATAGAAACATTCTGACTGCATTAAACCTATACCACTACCATAGTTAATAATGAAAATACAGGTTATTATTATTAAAACCAGGCCCATACAATGATGCAAGCTATCTCATAAATATTAATTTAGCATTAGTCTAAAATATTAATGAATTTAATAAATAAATTACAAACATGCAAAGGTAGAAAAGTTATTACTTTTACATGTGTATAATTGCGTGTTGCAAATCCAAAAAAAATCAACTAAAAGATTGTAAAAATGAAAGAGAATGCAGTAAAGTGACTGGCTAAAAATTATTGTGGTTGTAAAAAACATAACAAAGAGAAGTTTAAATATATTATTTATTCATCAAGTCATCCATGCAAGATATCAGAATAGCTTTAAAATGATTTATGTATCCACATAAAATGTCCATAGAAAACTGTTACCTAAAAGCTCAAGAGTATTATAATTTTATTTAGGGGGGAAAAAAACCCAAACCAGAGTAAAGAAGCATTATATGTATCTCAAAATACCTGGAAAAACTCAAATTATTTTTTTTAATAGTTGCTTGATTGCTCTGAGTAATGTAAAGAAGTATTATGTGAGAAATTGTTATTTCTTCTGTCATGAAATCATCTATTATGTTGTGTCAGTTGTTTATTTCATAAGAAAAAACATTTTAAAATCAAGCTACTATTTTACTTTTCTCAGAGAGTCATTTTAATAAATGAATATTATGTAATTTAATGGCATTTTAAACTATTTCACATTTCTTAGTACAATGCAAATAAATACCCCTTGGCTATGGAGCAAGGAAAGTATGAGTGTTGTTTCTCAAATTGTCCACTGTATTCACATTTTCCCCACTTCTAAGAAAAAAAATATTTTTTCTGCTATCTTTATGTTCTTTTCCAAATTTATGTTCTAAACATTTAAAACACATTTATAAGAAAT
Source organism: Marmota monax (assembly GCF_021218885.2). Taxonomy (NCBI): domain Eukaryota; kingdom Metazoa; phylum Chordata; class Mammalia; order Rodentia; family Sciuridae; genus Marmota; species Marmota monax. Next base: position 2,205,069 of record NW_026692781.1, read on the forward strand.
GTTTGATATAAGAAAAATAATTGGCTCTTCTTTATATTTCTATAACAGATTTTTGATATGATATCAATGGCCTAGGGAAAAAAATAAGGAAAATGAATTATCTTAAACTTGTGATTAGAAGACTGGAATTGCTTAAAATAAAAGGGTCTATGTTATAGTGATGTATATTAAATATCTACAAGTTTTAGAACTATCCAAATGTTACAAGGTCATAGACTCCAAAATGATTTTATTTATAAATGTATAAATCTCCTTTCCCAAGTGAACACAGTGCAATGATAATCATTTCCATTATCTTTCATTTTGACTTTTATTTCATATCTAAATTTCATTGCACTCTTATTTTAATTGTTCTAGGTTCAAAAACAGGTAAAAAAGTTAAAGCTGTGTATTTCCATGAAATGTGAATATAAATTTTAATTTGGAACTTATTTGATAAATCAAAATTATATAAATGTTAAGGTATCATCAATAGGCAATATTTAAACCACCGTGTCTCTTATGATCAGTAAATTATAAGAAGCTTTCATAATGTTGGTTCTTAAACAAGAAAAGGCTAATTATTTTAACATATGCATCATTCAAACCGTTGAAACCAAATTAACTTTTGTAATTTTAAAAAAAGAGAAAAATGAAAATATAATATGACCTGGTTGGTACAAAGGTAAAAAGACACCAAAATTGGACCAGGATTTTGAATAATAGTCATGTCCTTCAAGTCTAATTATTTACATCATTTAACAATTTAAAGGGCTAATATTTTAAGGGACTCATCCCAATCCTTTAAAAACAAATATTTTATTAAACTTAGCATTTGCTAATCATCACATAATTATGATGCCAAGAACTACTTATATGACCTCTAGCCAATGAATTATCTCTCAATTTCAGTTTCTTCTTTTTCAAAGTGGGGACAATGACATGTCTATTGTAGAACACATGTTGATTAAATGTGGTCAAGCATGTGAAGGCTTTAAACAAACACCTACCCCACAGAAGATGGGAGAGGATTAAATGTAGATTCCTTACTCATGGCAATACTGGGTGGTGAGGACTTAATGTAATTTTGTACTATACTACCTAAAGAAAATTTGTGCCATCTGAGGAAGAATGAGACTGTTTGGTGGGCTGGAGGGGTATACATCGAGGGAGGTTGGGGAATGGATTTGAATTTAGCATTCAGACAAACCGTCTCTTTTGGAAATCTCCACACAGCATTTCCAGAAGCAAGCAGTTGTTAGAATGATTATTCAGAAGCCAGGTCAGAGATTTAAAGTCAAGTTTACAAAACAACTCAGGATAAAGCTTTTCATCCCAAGTCACTTAAGTCAAATGTCATCTGGCTCATCTAATTGAACCTAAGACTAAAAACACATTAACTGCTAAAAAATTCATCTTGTTTTCTTTCAATTTTCTTGCCTATTCCAGCATATTATGAAGATGAATTATTATCATTGTCAAAACTGAAATTCTTACAGTCTTTGTTAAAGTGGAAAGATCAACAGACTAAAATTTAAAAATGGCATTTTCTTGTGATCATAACTGCATGGGAAATTTAATTTATCACCTGCAAGATATATGGAAAAGAAAGAAAACAGTCAGTAAGGCAATGCACAGCATAATTGTTTTTCTTGAGAGACATGAGAGACAAGAGGTAAAATATGTTCTAATGTTGAGGCATCCAAAAGGAATGAGGGAAGAGACTTGGGGAAAGGAACAGTGAGGACTGGGGAAAAAGAAAGAAATCCAAAGAAAAACAAAGGTCTGTCTGACATGGTCAGCTGCAGCCTGAGCAGATCAGAGGAGGAAGGTCAGAGAGAGCAGAGAGCACAGAGAAGAGCATCAGGTGACTCTTAGAATTACCCTGGCCCCGGTGAAACCTAAACCCAAGCAAGAAAGGAGGTATATTCAAGGTGGTCCAGGGAACTTAAAATAAATAAATAAATAAATAAGGAATTGAATATCAGGAAACATTTTGTGTTGCTGTAATGAGATCTCTGTGTTGGTGGATTTGTGTCCTAAACATACAATGCAAGTTCTGTCATCTGAAACAAGTTGAATTAGAGAGGAAAATCTACCCTAAGAGAATGAGAGGAAATACTCTCATAGCATCACTTTATTCATATTATGGTTAAATTTTTGCAAATGTTGTGTTTTGTTTTATGACTCAGTAACCCACTAAACAGAGGTAGTTGAAAGTAGCCACTTGGGGGCAAGGTATTATTTTCATGGATAGAATTGTTCTGTGTTGTTTTGTTTTGAAAACCTGATACAGTGACTTCAAGTTCCTTTTATCTATCTAAATCCAACTAGTTGTTGATTGAGAAGTCCCTCAGATACATCCTACTGAGGTACTTACATGATATGCATAAAGCACAAATTGGCATATATTTTATATATATATATATATATATATATATATATATATATATATATATATATATATTATACCATTCAAGGGAATGGAGTAAAAATAGGAAATAGATACCCTTGGCTGCCTCCCATAGTTGACTTGATTTTTTCTGCTCTCTGCTTGGCATGCTGTTATTTTGTGTTAGCTGTCATACTAAATCAGGCAATATTTTTCATTCACCATAATAAAACAGTTCATCTTCCTAGGAATGCAGATTAGTACCATTCTGTATTAACAAAAAGAAACATTGTTTGCAAATTGCCTAATATTTTTTGAGAAGGGAAAGAAATAGGATAAAGAATCTAACCAACACTGTTTTTCTTAGCACACTGAAATGACTATGTTTTATTTTGATAAATGATATTTAATGAACCTTGGGAACTTTTACAGGTATGTGATTCCTCATTTCACTATACTGCTATTTCCTTTATTTTCTGTAGAAGTACCCACATGCTTTTGAAGAAAGTCTGTTAGACAGTCTAATTTTTTCTCATCATTGTTTTGGCCACAATATATTTAGAAATTGAATAATCAAAGAAAAGTCCACTCCAAATTCTGTTTGTTCTCACAGTGCCTCTCTTTCTCAATCTTACTGTTAGAGATAGTTCAGGGAAGCAAGGGACTTTGTTTTTTCCCTACTTTGTCAAACTAATGAAGATGAACTAGTTCTGTTTAGTATGTTCTAGGGTTAGGTCATGTATACTGCCTTACTGGGAAAAAGAAAGATTTGTTTAAAAACAAAACAACAGAAACCAACAAGTATTGTAGGTAAGCATGGCCTACCAGTGCTCATACAATTTGCTAGGTTGTAGCAAAACATTTCATGAGGTTCTATAGTAAGCCAGTCTGCAAAGAGGGAATACATAACATCCAGGAGTGTTGTCAGCAGGGTCATGACCTAGTAAGATGTTGCCTTGCCTTACAGGAACCCACAGCTTCCCCAAATCTAGTCCTCTTCTTGAAGATATGGAAAGCAGGTTGGCAATGACAGATTTAACTAGCACCCTGTATGTAGGGATTGTTGTAGTTACAGTAGTAACCAGGAACATGTCCTAGGACTGAGGTTGGGATCCCTTTCCCTTTTGTGTTTGAGTCTTTTGGTCAAGTTGGAGAAGTCCACCACAATATCACAAGTTTTGACCATACACATGGACCAGAGCTGACCACTTAAATATGTGTCATTATTTGTGTAGGACTCTAGAAACATTGTTTGCTGCGTTAAATAATTCAAATAGTTAAGGTATATGAAAAGAGTTAAAATCATCATATTTAATGCTTTCTCAGAGGAAATCATTTAAAATATTTCTTTTCAGAATATTTTAGGGTATAGATTAGCATTCTGTTAAAAAGAGTATCATTGTATCTATATTTTAAGCCCTATTTTGGTAATAAGCTACTCTGATTTTCCTTGACCATCAAACAGATGCCTGTAAGATTGGCAAATTTTCTCATTCAAAACAGAATTAAAATGACTCTGTCCAACAATATTCAACCCACATAGACTGAAACTGAGAATAGACTTTCTTTCCTTCAACTATATTCTAGTGTAGATAATGGAATTCTTGGGAGAAGACTTATAAAATGTGTGGTGGTGGAATGTTGTCTTTATGTTATTATCTAACCCTCCTGGCTTATCTGGCATATATGTATAATATATAATATAATGATATACAGTGAAGTCTCTTACTAGATCCTGTACACTAGTATTTTAGTGAGTCACAGAACAAGAAAAAACTTCAGTAATCAGGCAATACAACTTTCTCCTTTTATAAATATTATGCTGAGCTGCAGCAAAATAAAGAGAGTTGACAAAAGTTATATGACTCTTGGTGGCTGGCCTGAGATTAGCACCTAGTCCAAGTTATGTCCAGTTAAATCTGTGATGAGATGATGGCTGTCAAAATCAAGTTTCTGGATCATAGTTTTTCTATCTGCCCCCAAATACTGGAGATTGAATCCTGTGGCATTCTACCACCAAGCTATACCCCCAGAACTTTTTTATTTTTTGAGACAAGTTCTTACTAAATTGCCCAGGCTGGCCTAGAACTTGCAATTCTTGAACTTCTCAGCTTCTCAAATAGCTGGTATTATAGGTGTGTAACAATGTGCCAAACTCTGTATTGCTTTTTAAAACCTCTTTTTAACCCTTATTCCATCTAAAAGAGAACTGCATAAATTTACTTTGCTTCTACATCAGCACTCAAGACCAGGTGAAATATTAAGTTCCTCCTACAGTAGATATTTAATTGCTATTATAAAGCTTTCTTAAAAATTCTAGGAAATTGTATTTCTTCTATGTTTATCCCCTTGTTGGCATCCTGTTATGGGTTTGTTTTAATGCTATACTTGTCTTTTAGTTTTGTTATGCCAAAAACTCCCTTTTGAACCATTGTCAAAATGGCACATAAATGTAGCCCGCAGATTATATAAAATCAATTTTTTCACAAATTCAACAGATTTAACTTGCTTCAAAAATATTTATTATCTAATATTTGTCAAGCACCCAAACTATATTATACTAGGAAATCGAATTGGTGTGATATCAGTTTTCCTATGGTCTCCATATGTTTCTGTTTCCAAACACCAGATGAAGGAGCATTCTTTATCTGACCAGACAGCGGCACTTATGTAGTAATGCTCAGTGTCTATGCAGAGGTCACAACATACTTTCTAATACCACATAAAAGGTTCCAGGATTTCCTGAGAGGATTTGAAAGTATTAAAGTTTTCCTCACCAGCTGTGGGACCTGGGTGACATTATTGGGCTGAGGTCACCTTGAATAGGGACTCCAAGGATAAACTCAGAAAACTATCATTCTACCAGAGGAGATCTTGGCATTTTGTTTCTCAGAATGTTAAGGATCTACTATAAACATACTAGGAAGTAAAGGCATCCATGTTTTATTATTGTCAGTTGTAGATCTTCTCTTCTTGGACTGGTTCCATTTCTTTCTGTACCTGTGCCAGCAACTGATCCAGGCTCAAAGAGTAATGAAGAATTAGGGATGAAAAACCCTGTTTATCATATCTATCACCTTTTACTTTTATGTTTCACCCATAAATGGTATCACAGCTGACATGCTCGGGGCAATTATCAATAGCAAACTCCTTTGCAGGTAATTGCCCTTAAAGGCAAATAAAAGCAAAAGTTTTTCTTAGTCTTGTCATTATTGACTTTAATTCCTCAATTCCATATCTTTCTCTACAACAGTTTTTGACACTCTAAATTTAGACTGTTAAGTTTGGATTTTGTTCTAATGAAGGAAAGGTGCTACCATTCAATTATCCGTGCCCATATTTTTCTGATTTTGAATTTTCAGAACTCAAAAGAAATTCCTCTTTCCAGTCCTAACTCCAAATAACTAACTCTAGATAGGGCAGAGGAGTTGGAGGGGAAGGGAGGGGCCATAGGGTTATTAATGACGGTGGAATGTGATGATCATTATTATCCAAAGTACAGGTATAAAGACATGAATTGGTGTGAATATAGTTTGTATACAACCAGAAGTATGCAAAATTGTGCTCTATATGTGTAATAAGAATTGTAATACATTCTGCTGTCATGTAAATATATAAAAACCAAAATCCCTTCTAGGAGAAGGACTTTGGATAGTTTCAGCTTTCCTCAGGAACTGCTCTTTCTTTGCCCTCTTGGTTCCAGCACTAGTTACCTCCAACATGTTCAAAATGCTCATAATCATACCTAGAATTATATGGAGATTAAGAAACAGAAAGTTCAACCATTTACCACTCAAGATTGAGAAATTTCTGGAGCAATTTTTGTTTGGTTTATTGTACATTAAGGTAGTACAATGATATGTGGAATTAAAATGTTTACTGGTAACATTTCCACTAGGAATGTAATAATTTTGGAATCACGTTTATGATCCCACATTTATTTAATTAATTTCCAGGGAAGTGCATATATTTTAATCGAAAGCAATATTGATGAAAACTGCAGATTAAGAAAAAATGTTGACCTCAATATGTGGGAATTCTTTGAGGAATAAGAAAGATTAGAGTCTGTGATGAATCATTCAGATGGGAGGAAAGTTAAAGGAGACGCTCCAGAAACCACATACACATAAAAGGAATATGACTCTGGAATGAATATGAGCTTAATTCTTCCAAAGCACCATAAAAAAAAAAACCTAGATGAAGCAGATCTAGACTTTCTTTTTTCCTTTTCTCCTTTCCTCTTTTCTTCCTATCATTCTTTTCTTTTTCAAGTAGATTATAGACTTGTTTTGAAATTTATTTTCCCTCAAGTGTTTGAAATAGGCATGAGAATCAGTATATAAAATTAGGAAAGATGGAGCAGCAACCTCTTTCTAATGCTTTAGGAAAAAACAGGAAATAAAAAGTGGATGAAAAAAAAAAAAGATAACATCCATGCTTTTTCATCTACTCAAAACTGGGTTACCAGGACCCTGGCAGAGCAGATTTCCTGCTTGGAGGTGAGAACCCTGAGGGAAAATGAAAAGCCTGAAAATAATCAATAAAGAACAGAAGACAATAGACAGAAAATAGGTTTAAAAGTGGGGCTCCTAGTTGGTCTTCCAATCCTGATAGGAATTGGAATTGAACCACAGAAAAAGGCCCAAATCCTTTCTTTAAGGGGAAATATATCAGAAAGTTTCATTGCCATAGACTTCCTTGTTGGGCATAGGTTGGCACGTCTATGATTAGATCATATCAATAGATAAAATGTCAAAGTAAGGAGATGGTGATTTTAACTAAGATAATTCCATAGTTTTGATAGCAAAATGACAGAACAAACATGCAATTAGATATTAGAGGACTGGGGATATAGCTTAGTGGTGAAGGACTTGCCTAGCATGCATGAGGCCCTGTATTCAATTCCCGGTATTGGTGGGGGAAGGAAGGTAGAAATTAGTATCATTAGGACTTGCTGATTAGTCAAAAGTGTGAGGTCAAGTAGGAGGATATCACAAAGATGCTGGAGTAGTCCTCATCCTCACCAAAAGAAACTGAAACAGATACACAAGTTATCCACAAATCAAAATAATACAGAAAGGGCTTATTAAACAATACAGTAGCCAGGCATGGTGGAGCATACCTGTAATCCCAGCTTGGGAGGCTGAGACAGGAGAATCGTGAGTTCAAAGCCAGCCTTAGCAAGAGCAAGGCGCTAAGCAACTCAGTGAGACCCTGTCTCTAAATAAAATACAAAATAGGGCTGGGGATATGGCTCAGTGGTCAAGTGCCCATGAGTTCAATCTCTGGTACTGCCTTCCCACCCCACTCCCCAAAAATGAATACATAGGAGCAAAATAATGAATATCTACATGAAAATGATTGCTAGTGAGATCAGCATACCTTAGATGCTAAAAGATGTCTAGAAGCATATAAGAAAAGTAGAGGCAATTGGTATCAGCCACATGAGAGTAGTCATCATGAATCCTAGAAACCTGATCTGTGAGGACAATTCCCACTAGGGAACCTCAGAGCAGAAGACATGGCTGTGCACTAATTTCCTACCCACAATTCAGTTTTTGTGCAGCCACTTCAGGAAAGAAACCCGTATCTCTTCCAAATTCACATGTTCCAGAACCCTGGAGCTTCCCCGCAGATGCCCACATTCCATACAGTTCTATGACTGCACTGGGCCAACACACATATCTGACACAGGAACCATTGCGAAAGTGAGCTAGTTCACAAGCTGGGCTCAGGAGTCACATGCTCACTGTGTGTGCTCATGTACCAAGCAATGAATGGCTCAGTTATACTCTAACCTTTCCCTGGAGCCACTCTAACCACGTCCACACTTATGCTTCTATTCTGGGCTTTCTGGTTACTTCACAAGCATCTGTGCCTTAAATACTCTACCATTGTGGTATCATGGGTGCTTGCACCATGGGCACCAATGACATTATTGCCCGGATCCCAGAGATATAATCCTTCTACACATGCCCATGTTTCAGGCCTCAGTTCTGTGGATGCTCTAAATGCTTATTATCATACATTGGTGCCATGAACAGAACCATGAGCCAGACTCAGTGAAAAAAAAATTCCTCTCATCCATAACATTCTTGTGATTCTTGTGGGAGACTAGTAGCTGCTTACTCCAAAAACCTCAATACATTCACTATTACAGAGGACATCTACAGCATTATTGACTACTGAAGATCTCATTAGTCTTTGTCCAAATCAACCAAATAAGAAATGTAAAAGATTAAAGTATAATGTCACAAAACAAAGCAATAATTTCATAGTAGAAGACCCCAAAGACATGGAGATATATGAAAAACCACTCAGAATAATTGTTGAAGGAAGCTCAATGAATGTTTTTTTTTTTTAAATACTGAGAAGTAATTCAGTGAAATCAGAAAAACAAATGTTCAAAATAAAAAATCCATTCAGTAAAACTGAAATTATCTTTAAAAACAAGCAGGAATTCTGGTGCTGAAAATAAAATAATGAAAAACACAATAGACAGCATCAACAGTGTACTTGATCAAGCATAAATAGAATTTATGAATTTGAAGAAGATTTTATTTGAAAGCATACATCAAAGAAGAATAAGAAACAAGAAAAGAAGGAATGAAGAAAATTTATAAGATTTATGAAGAGTATAAAAATATCAAATTGTCAGTTTATAGTAATTCACTAATGCACAGGGAGAACAAAAGGAATCAATCTCATTGAAAGAAATAATAACAGGAAATTTTATAAATATGGGGAAAATATAAATATACAGTACAAGATTTAATCCAAATAAGACTACCTTGACACACTTTAAACTGTCAAAGATCAAAGACAAAAAGAGGATTTTGAAAGCAATAAAGAAAAGCATCACGTATAAAAATTTTCCACTTAGGCTAGCAATGTACCTCCTAGAAGAAACCTTATGGGCCAGCAGAGAGTGGAAACAATGAATAGGTCAAATAACTAAAAAGAAAAATTAAAATGCGTCATGAGACATGAAACAATAATAAAATGTACCAAAATGTGTGAGAAACAACAAAAAAAAGTTCTAAGAGGCAAGTTTATAGCAATGAATTCCTTCAAAAAGAAGAAAGATTCCAAATAAACGACCCATACCAACACCTCAAGAATCTAGAAAAAGAAACAAAAAATAAGTCCAGTGTTATTAAAAAGTAGGAAATAATAAAAACAAAGAAGGAATAAATAAAATAGATTTATTCTTCAGACTCTATTGTATAAAGTTTTTATTGATCTAACCTTTAATCTCTTTGGTTTAATTTATTCCTAGGTATTATTTTTAGAATATATTAGGGAAAGAATTAATGAAAGTGAGATTTTAGGGTTTTTTTTTCCTTGAAAAGACAAAATCAACATTTAACAGGCTTAATAAGAAAAAAGAGACTCCCCAAATAAATACAATCAGAAATGAAAGAGTAGACATTACAATTGATAACTTAGAAATACAAAAAATCATAGGAGCTGATTGAAAAGAATCATAAGATACAAAGAATTATACATTAACAAATTGGGTAGCCTAGGAGAAATGGATGAATTGCTAGAAATATACAATCTATGAAAAGTAATTCATTAAGAAAATTTTAAAAACATGAATAGACCAATAGTAAGTAAAGAGAATAAATCACTATGTCTACCATCATAGAAGATCAGGAGCAAATGACTTCACTGTTGAATTCTTTCAAATATTTGAAGAAGAACTAAAAACAATCATTCTCAAATACTTTTAAAAAGTTAAACAGGAGAAAATGTTTCCAAAGAGTTTTTCTTGGGCAACATTACCTGATGTCAAAGCCAAACAAGGAACCTAGAAGTATATGTGAAAGTGCTCAACATCTCTAATCATTAGGAAATGCCAATCAGATCCACAATAAGACATTACCTCACACCCATTAGAAAGACTACTAACAAAATGCTGAAAGATAACAAGTATTGTAGAGGATGTGAAGTAAGGGAATTCTTGTGCATTTTTTGTGTGAATGCAAGGTAGTAAAATCATTGTGGAAAATAGTATGAACTTTTCTCAAAAAATAGAAAAAATATAACTACTATATCATCTAGCAATCCCACTACTGGGTATATTTCAAAAAATATAAAATCATTATATCAAAAAGATATCTGCACTTTTATGTTCATTGCACTGTTATATACAATAACCAAATTAATAGAACCAACCTGTGTCCATCAACAGATAAATAAAGAAAATATGTGTGTATACATAGACTTACATATACATTTATATGGTGGATGTTATTCAGACTTCAAAAATAGGGGAAAGTCTGTCATTTGTAACAACATGGATAAACCTAGAGGACATTGTATCTAATGAAATAAGCCAGCACAGATAATGAAATCTTGCCTGATTTTACTTACATATGGAATATAAAAAATTATAGAAACTGAGAATAAATTAATGGTTACCAGAGGATGGAAGTTGGAAGGATTGAAGGGATATTTTTAAAGGCTCAAAATTTCAGTTGGTCAGAAAGAATAAGTTTAAGAGATCTAATACGTACATAGTGACTATAGTTAATAACACTATATTATAGTCAAAAATTGCTGAGTAGATTTTAAATGTTGTCACTACAAAAATACATAAGCATGTAAAATAGTCCATACTTGAAATAGTTTGATTTAACCATTTCACAATGCATAGTGTTATGGTTTGTATATGAAATGTCCCTTGAAAATCTCATATGGCAATGAAGAAATGTTCAGAGGTGAAATGATAAGATTATAAGAACTGTAACCTAATCAGTGGGTTAATTTATTTGATGGATTAACAATTTGAGAAAAATATTTGTTAGTCTTCAGAGTGTATGGTTCAAGTTCTGTAGGCAAATATAATTGTCTAAGAAGACAGTGTGAAATAACAAAAGAACTCTATAGACAAGATCAATTGCTGGGAGCCAAAAGGACCATCAAAAATAATGTCAGTCTGCAAGGTGACTTTATGATATTGACTTTTTAAAATTTTGATTTGTTATATATGACAGCAGAATGCATTACAATTCATATTATACATGCAGAGCACAATTTTTCGTATCTCTGGTTGTACAACTTAAAGTAGAGTCACACCCTTCGTGTCTTCATACATTTACTTTGGGTAATGATGTCCATCTCATTCCAGAGGCTTTCCTACCCCCACGGCTCCCCTTACCCTTCCTCCCCTTTGCCCTATCTAGAGTTCATCTAATCCTCCCATGCTCCCCAACAATACATTATGAATCAGCATCCTTAAATCAGAGAAAACATTCAGCATTTTTTTGGGGGGGGATTGGCTAACTTCACTTAGCATTATATTCTTCAACTCCATTCATTTACCTGCAGATGCCATGATTTTATTCTCTTTTAATGATGAATAATATTCCATGTGTATATATACCACATTTTCTTTATCCATTTATCTACTGAAGGGCATCTAAGTTGATTCCACAGTTTAGCTATTGTGAATTGTGCCACTATAAATATTGATGTGGCTATGTCCCTGTTGTATACTGTTTTTAAGTCCTTTGGGCATAGACTGAAGAATCGGATAGCTGGGTCAAAAGGTGAAGCCATTCCCAGTTTTCCAAGGATTCTCCATACTGCTTTCCATATTGGTTGCATCAATCTGCAGTCCAACCAGCAATGTTTGAGTGTGCTTTTTTCCCCGAAATCCTCACCAACACTTATTATTGTTTGTATTCTTTTTTTTTAGTTTTTGAAATATTTATTTATTAACTAACAGATTAGTTTCCTTACATTAAAGGACTCATAAAAGGGTTATATTCAAGCACTAATTCAAAATTTAAATTTTTTAAAGGTGGTAATTGTTTTGATCTTATGTTCTAATTTTTACTTTTCAATATGCAGACATTTTAAAAGTTTATTTTGATGTACACAGATATGTTATTCCACTTTTCTAGAAAAAATTTAAATTTTGTTTGTATTCTTAATAGCTGCCTTTCTTACTGGAGTAAGATGAAATCTTAGATTAGTTGTGATTTGCATTTCTCTAATTGCTAGATGTTGAAATTTTTTCATATTTGTTGATTGATTGTATATCTTCTTCTGAGCAGTGTCTGTTCAGTTCTTTAGTCCATTTATTGGTTGTGGTTTTTTTTATTTTTTTGGTGTTAAAATGTTTGAGTTCTTTATATATCCTAGAGATTAGTGCTCTATCTGATGTGTGTGTGTGGTAAAAATTTGTTCCCAAATTGTAGGCTCTCTACTCACCTCACTGATTGTTTCTTTTGCTGAGAAGAAGTTTCTTAGTTTGAATCCATCCCATTTTTTGATTCTTGACTTTAATTCTTACACTATAAGAGTCTTATTAAGGAGGTTGGGGCATAATCTGATATAACAGAGATTTAGGATTACTTTTTCTTCTAATAGGTGCAGTGTCTCTGGTTTAATTCCTAGGTCCTTGATCCACTTTGAATTGAGTTTTGTGTATGATGAGAGATAGGGGTTTAATTTCATTTTGTTGCATATAGATTTCCAGTTTCCCAGTACCATTTGTTGAAGAGGCTATCTTTTCTCCAATGTATGTTTTTGGCACCTTTGTCTAATATAAGGTAACTGTAAATATGTGGGTTAGTCTCTGTGTCCTCTATATTATACTGCCGCAGTCCGGCTGCAGCAAAATAACCGAGGGGTGACGAACAACTTGTGTAGATTGATACAGCAGGAGTGGGAGCCATTTATTGCAGGACAGGAGCGGTATTTATACATTCCACACAGCTTATCTAATTAGCATAAACTAGATACATCAGTCAACCAATAAGAAATCTCCACACATAATGGCTCGCTGGGGTTACTTCACAAACCACTCCCTCTGGCATTTTGCCAGGCACCATCCAGACTTGTTTACAGACTCTAACATTTGCCAGGCGCCATCCTGACTTGTTTACAGACTCTAACATTATACCATTGGTCTACAAGTGTATTTTGGTGCCAATACCATGCTGTTTTTGTTACTACTGGTCTGTAGTATTACTTTAAGTTCTGGTGTAGTGATGCCACCTGCTTCCATCTTTTTGCTAAGGATTGCTTTAGCTATTCTGGGTCTCTTATTTTTCCAGATGAATTTCATGGTTGTTTTTTCTATTTCTATGAGGAATATCATTGAAATTTTGCTTGAAATTGCATTAAATCTGAATAGTTCTTTTAGTAGTATTCTGTCTATCCAAGAACAAGGGAGATCTTTCCATCTTCTAAGGTCTTTAATTTCTTTCTTTAGCATTCTGTATTTTTCACTGTAGAGGCCTTACACCTCTTTTGTTAAATTGATTCCCAAGTGTTTTTTTGTTTTTGTTTTTTAGACTATTGTAAATGGGGTAGTTTTTCTCGTTTCCCTATCAGAGGATTTGTCATTGATATATAGAAATGCCTTTCATTTATGAGTGTTGATTTTATATCCTGATACCTTGCTGAATTCATTTACTAGTTCTAGAAGTTGTCTGGTGGAATTTTTTGGTTCTTCTAGGTATAGAATCATATTGTCAACAAATAGTGCTAATTAGATTTTTTTTCCTATCCCTATCCCTTTAATTTCTTTCATCTAATTGCTCTGGCCAGAGTTTCAAGAACTATGTTAAATAGAAGTGGTGAAAGAGAGCCTCCCTATCTTGTTCCAGTTTTTAAAAGGAATGCTTTCCATTTTTCTCCATTTAGAATGATGTTTGCCTGGGGCTTAGCATTGATAGCTTTTACAATGTTGAGATATGTTCCTGTTATCTCTAGTTTTTCTAGTGTTTTGAAACTTAAGGGATGCAGTATTTTGTCAAATCCCTTTTCTGCATCTATTGAGATGATCATATGCTGCAGTCCAGCTGCACAAAATAACCGGGGGGTGACAAGCAACTTGTGTACACTGATACAGCAGGAGTGGGAGCCCTTTATTGTAGGACAGGAGGGGTATATATACATTACACACAGCTTATCTTAATTAACATAAACTAGATACAACAGTCAACCAATAAGGAATCTCCACACTTAATGGCTTGATGGCGTCACTTCACAAACCACTCCCTCTGGCAAAATGCCAGGCGCCATCTTGACTTGTTTACAGACCCTAACATTCATATGGTTCTTACCTTTAAGTCTATTGATGTGATGAATTACATTTATTGATTTCCATATGTTGAACCAACCTTGCATCCCTGAGATGAATCCCACTTGATCATGGTGCACTATCTTTTTGATATGTTTTTGTATTCAACTTGCCAGAATTTTATTGAAAATTTTTGTATCTATGTTCATTAGAGATAGATGTTAGTCTGAAGTTTTCTTTCTTTGATGTGTTTTTGCCTGGTTTTGGAATCAGGGTGATATTGGCCTCATAAAATGAGTTTGGAAGTGCTCCCCATTTTTCTATTTCCTGAAATAATTTGAAAAGTGTCAGTATTAGCTTTTCTTTATATGTCTTATAGAACTCAGCTGTGTATCCATCTGGTCCTGGGCTTTTCTTGGTTGGTAGCCTTCTGATGGTGTCTTCTGTTTCATCTCTTGAAATTTATCTGTTTAAATTGTGTATATTGTCCTGATTCAATTTGGGCAAATCATATAACTCTAGAAACTTTCCGATGCCTTTGATATTTTCTATTTTATTGGAGTACAAGTTTTCAAAATAATTTTTAATTATATTCTGTATTTCTCTAGTGTCTGTTGTGATATTTCCTTTTTCATCATGTATGTTAGTAATTTGAGTTTTCTCTCTCCTTCTCTTGGTTGGCATGGCTAAGGGTTTGTTAATTTTATTTATTTTTTCAAAGAACCTGCTTTTTGTTCTGTCAATTTTTTAAATTGTTTCTTTTGTTTCAATTTTATTGATTTCATCTCTGATTTTAATTATTTTCTGCCTTCTACTAATTTTGGAGTTGATTAATTTTTTTTCTTTTTCTGGGGCTTTGAGCTGTAATGTTAGCTCATTTATATGTTGACTTTTTCTTCTTTTAAGGAAGGAACTCCATGCGATAAACTTTCTTGTTAGTACTGCCTTCATAGTGTCCCAGAGATTTTGATATATTGTATCTGTATTCTCATTCACCTCTATGAATTTTTAATCTCCTCCTTGATGTCTTTTGCAACTCATCGTTCATTCAATAGCATATTATATAGTCTCCAGGTGTTGGAGTAGCTTTTATTTTTTTATTGTATTATTGATTTCTAATTTCATTCCATATGGTCTTATAGAATGCAGGTTAGTGCTCTACTTTTTTATATTTGATAAGAGTTGCTTTGTGAAATAATATATGTTCTATTTTAGAGAAGGATCCATGTGCTGCTGAAAAGAAAGTGTATTCATTCATTGAAGAATGAAATATATATATATATATATATATATATATATATATATATATATATATATATATATATATATATTAGTTAAGTCTAAGTTATTGATTATAATTTTGAGCTCTATAGGTTTTTGGATTTTTTTAAGCTTTTCTTTGAAAGATCTATCCAGTGGTGAAAGGGGTGTATCAAAGTCACTCAGAATTATTGTGTTGTAGTCTATTTGACTCTTGAACTTGAGAAGAGGATGTTTGATGAACCTAGATCCTCCATTGTTTGGGGCCTATATATTTATAATTGTTATGTCTTGTTGATGTATGGTTTTCTTAAGCAGTATGTAATATCCTTCTTTACCCCTTTTGATTAACTTTGGCTTGAAGTCTACATCATTTGATATGAGGATGAAAACCCCTGCTTGCTTTCTCAGTCCATGTGAGTGATATGATTTTTCCCAACCTTTCACCTTCAGAATGTGGATATCTTTCCCTATGAAATGAGTCTCTTGGAGGCAGCATATGGTTGTCTTTTTTTTTTTTAATCCAATCTGCCAGTCTATGTCTTTTGATTGGTGAGTTTAGGCTGTTAACATTCAGGGTTATTATTGAGGCATGATTTATACCCCCAGTCATTTTTGTTGACTTTTGGCATTTAACTTTCCTAGACTTCTCCTCTGATTAGAGTTTCCTTTAATGTTATAACTCCCTCTGCTGATTTTCATCATTGTTTTTTTTTTTTTAATTTTCTCTTCATGGAATATTTTACTAAGGATGTTCTGTACTGCAGGCTTTGTAGTTTTAAATTCTTTTAACTTTTGTTTATCATGGAAGGCTTTATTTCATCACCAAATCTAAAGCTTTATTTTTCTGGATATCAGATTCTTGGTTGGCATCCATTTTCTTTCAGAGCTTGGTATGTGTTGTTCCATGATTTCCTGGCTTTGAGGGTCTGGGTTGAAAAATCTGCTGAGATACAAATTGGTCTCGTCCTCTTTGTGATCTGATTCCTCTCTCTTGCAGCCTTTAAGATTCTGCCCTGGGCTTGAGTTGTGGCTCAGTGGCAGAGTACTTGCCTCATACAGGTGAGGTACTGGGTTTGATCCTTAGCACCACATAAAAATTAATAAACGAAATAAAATATTTTTAAAAGATTCTACCCTTATTCTGTATGCTAAACATTTTCATTATAATGTGATTTGGTGTCGATTTGTTGTAATTTTGTATATTTGGTTTTCTGTAAGCCTCTTGTATTTGATTTTCCAATTTATTCTACATGTTTGAAAATTTTTCTGGTATTATCTCATTGAAGAGATTGTGCATTCCTTTGTTTTAAACTCTCTGCCTTCTTCTATCCCAATAACTCTTATATTTGGTCTTTTGATGTTACTCATAATTCTTGGATATTTTGCTCATGATTTCTTACCATTGTCAATGTGTAGTCAACTTTATTTTACAGATTGTATACTTTGTATTCATTATCTGGTTTACTGTCTTCCAAGTGATCTAGTCAAGTGATGCTTTCTTTTTCTCTTTTTCTTTTTCTTTTTCTTTTTTTAGGTGTAATTGGACATAATACCTTTATTTGATTTATTTATTTTTAGTGGTGCTGAGGATCAATCCCAGCATCTCACACATGCCAGACGAGTGAGTGCTGTATCGATGAGCCACAACCCCAGCCCATGTTGGTGATGCTTTCCACTGAGTTTTTTATTTGATTAATTGTTTCCTTCATTTCAAGGATTTCTGATTGGCTTTTATTTTTTATTTTTATTTTTATTTTTTTAGAATCTATCTTTTTCTTGAAGTATTATTTGTTCCCTTGTTTGTTGGTGTTATCCATGCTTGCTGGTATCCTATCTCTTTGTAGGAGTGATCAATTTTTGCCTGTATTTCCTCACTTAGGTCATTCATTAATTCACAGATCATTTTAATTATGAACATTATGAACTCCTTCTCTGATATTTCATCAATGGCACTGTCTATGGGTTCTGTTATTATAATATCCTGTTTTGTTTGGGGCACTTCCCCCATCCCCCCCTTTTTTTCATGTTGTCTATGTGATTTCCTTTCTTGCAGTGTGGATCTGAGGTATTATAGTTTTTACCATATAATCTTGTAGTATCTGTGTAGATTATCTCTACCTCACCTTGGTGTTGGGCTTCCAGTCCATGCCAGTGTCCCAGGATGGATGCTACTGCAAATATAGGTGGTGGCAGCAACAGCAGGAGTTAACTCAAGATAGCAGTGGAGGTGCCCCATGATAGATCCAATGTCTTTCAGAGATGGGGCTGGCAGGGTGGGGCTTACACTGGCTTTGGGATGCCTGTTCCAAGATACAGCTGCTTTTAAGCCCTATCTTTTGTCCCAAGGTAGAGGCTACTTTGTGGAAAAGGCTATGGGATGGCTGCAGTTTCTCAAGATGAAAGTGGGTTAGATCTGGGCTCCCAGGTGGTGGTGGGGTGAACCCAGGACTATGCTGGGCCTAGCCTCCCATGCAGATCATGGAAGGGGCCTTAGCACTCGGTGGTCTGCAGGTGGCAAGATGGACCCGAACTTACGCTAGGCCCTGGCTCCCACACAGGTCATGAGATGGATCTGGGTGGGGCCTGAGCTCAGGTGGGGGTCTCTGTGTTATTGACTTTTAACCAAGTTGCAGGTAATTAAAAATGGGTCGTAAAATTTTCATTCTTATCTGCTCAATAGAATTAATCTAAGAGAGAAATAAACCTGAATTATAAGATGTACTTTCAAATATCACATTTTTGGCATAGAATAAATTATTGCCTCCCTAAGATTAAAAGCAGAACTTGATTAATTGGGAAATTTAGTTTCAAAATTGTTTTATACACTATTTCTACAGTTTACTTTAGAATTATTGTGGATTAATGTGGAAAATTTGAAGGTAATTGGAGTCAAGAAAGCAGAAATAAAAATATTTACTCTTTTCCATTTGTTCTTCATAACCGTGAAAAGTCATTGTGTTATAAGTTGGTTCAAAATCATGAATGAGAAGAAATAAGATCCATATGAACAGAAGAGTGGAATCCAGGTAGACGTCTGGATGCAAGGGTCTCATATAGATTACAAGTTGTCTTCACACTAGGATTCAGATATTTCTATGGAGAATATGGGAACAAAAGGTGTTGGTTTCACATAAAATTGTGAAGGATTATATGAAAGAAAAGAAATCCAAGTGCAGAAAGATTCAGACACAGGCTTGCTGAAGTGAAATGTCTCATTGCTGAGAGCAAGGAGGGTCATAGACATAAAACTTTTCACTCTTGACCCTTCCTGTAATCATCAGGGCTGTTTCATATGCAATAAAGCAGGGGAGTGCAGTAGAAAAAAAGTAAGCATGGCTTTAGCATGCATGAAAAGAGTGATCCAAAAGCAAAGGGAGAGGAAATCTCGTTAACCAATACCAGTATAGTGCTTCCGCAGAGCAGCACCAAGGTGGATATCCAAAGTCCCCACAGAATAGCAGACCTTGTTGAGTACTTCCACCAGCCACCGGCCCTCACCTCCTTCACACTTGTCAGAAGAATACCATTTTTTTTTTAACGTGGTCTTGCTATGTTGCCTAAGCTGGTCTCGACTTCCTAACTTGAGTTAGTCTCCTGAGTCGTTGAAATTACAGGCACGTGCCGCGGTGCATACCTTGCCTTATTTTTATTGGAATTTTGCCCACACTGGGAATATAAACAGTGATTAGTTTAAGTTGATCAGTAATCCTTTACTGTAATGTGGCCATGTAATCTAGTTCCAGCCCCTCTGATGTAAACAGAATTCTGCTTATACTTTCCTAAAGGCTTTCTCTGTCTAATAGAACAGCAGGAAAAGCACCCTTTTGCTGAGTGTCTGCTTTCTTTTCTTTCCGCTTAGAATGTTATAATGTGAGGTGCACTAGCAGCCACTATGTGATCAAAAGAAGCAACAATTCCAACAATCTGAGATTGGCAGAGAAGATTTAAATAATAAACTGGGCCCTTGATAATAGTATTGAACTTCTACACCAAGTCTGGAATTACTGACTTCCAGAATTTTTGCTAAATGAGACAATCCAAGGTCTTAGTTACTTTGGTCAATTTGAATGAGCAAAGTATTCTGTCACTTATGGTGAAAGCATTACTAACTCATACATGGTAGCAACAATATGACATTTTCAAATGGCTTCACAGCTATCAATAGTCCAAACAACAGATGTTTCAAGATGTAATACTGGAGTAAATGGGGATGTTAAATGATACAGAAGAGGTCTCTGTTAAAATAACACTTCCTGTCCCACTCCCTTAAATTTTTGTTTTGGTGTAAGAATTTTTAAAGGTAGTGTTTGGAAATCTGCCTGATAATCTGGATATACCTAATACATATTATTTTGAATATTATTATGATATTGTTATTTATATCCCCTGAAACTATTGAAACCTAATATGAGAAAATTTAAAGAATTGAATGAAGGAAATCGTAGTTAGCTGTTAATGAAATTATACAGAATAAAACAACATGGTAATGAACCAAATATAATTTTGCTACATAATAACTGCTCATTAAATTTCTGTTAAATCTAACTAAAGCCTTGGGGCCCTGCGACAGTCTGGCTGGGCACAAATCAGGAGCCACTGAAGCAGGAACAAACTTTATTTTTGAACTCCACCAAAACACTTCACACAGGCTCCCGGGGAATTCTCCTAAATGCCACTTGGCTCATCCAGGAACCAGCCACCGGAAATATCTCCTCCAGAAATCCCTCCTCCTGCACTTCCCCAACCAATGGGAACTCTCCGGGAATCCCTGGGAATCCCCACGAGAACTCCAAAGTAGCATGAGAACTCCAAAGTAGCAGCCGAGTTGGATAGTAATGCCTCGCCTGTCAACCAATACTATTGGCAAAATGCCAGGGGCCATTCTGACTCGGCTGTGGCTCTCAGAAGGGTCCATGTTTCTTGAATAAGTTATCCCTAATAAGTGAATCTTATATCAAATGGTATCCATAAATATATTCAGATGTTAGTAACTTTATAATTTCTTTCTTATATACTATCTGATTTCTGTCTCATATCCAGAATTGGGGATATGGATCCCAGTGAACAGTGGTAAGTGCAATAACTCTAGCAGGGTGAGGGTTCTAGGAATGGAAGGAACTGGGTAAGTACTACCCTACCCAGCTCTCTACCAGATATTTGCAAAACACTTACTTCAAATTTAACCCGATTCAAATTTCCAAGGCATTAATGCCTGGGTAGTACTAATACGGAAGGAGAAGCACTGGGGTTAGCTCAGAAGTAGAGCTCTTGCTTAGCATGTGCAAGGCCCCCAGGTTGGATCTCCACCACAACAAAAGAGCAACATAAACTAAATAAATAAAAATAAGGAGGAAAAGTTTATTTCTTGTTACTTATTGTTAGATGGGGTAGGGGGACAGAAAACAACAACAACAAAAAAAAATACAAAAAGCAGTTGAAAGTACCGACAGTTGTCAATCAACTTGAAAGCTATTAGGGGTAAGGGATGTGGGCAGGACATGGTCAGCATCTGATACAATGTCTTTTAATTGTTTCTTGTTCTGTCAGCTCCTGCTGCTTTATCCCAAGTTTCTGAAAATATGTGATACAGTTGGATGGAGACAGTGGTGGGTGGAACAGATGACTAACAATGAGAAGATGCATTGAAACATTGGCAAATGGACCCATGCTGCTGTTCTTTATTTTTGGCAGATTAAAACTGAGTCTTATGCCTAAGCCCCGGATCCTAGGTGTCCTCTGCTCCTCTCACAAACACAGCTTGTGGTTTAGCACCTTCTGATTCTCACTTTCTTCTTGCACTGCTGGAGGCCATATTTTGAAACCTGTGTTTCTAGTGCCCTCTGGTTGCCCTCAGGTTTTTCCACAGACCTGACCATCTCAGACATCCCTGGTATTCTAAAATTGCGTTGCTTCATTACTTCCTTCTGCCTGTACCAACTCCTATTCTATCAGTGCCTCAACTAAGAAAAAAAGAATGCAGCAAATTGAATAATACAAAAGTACAGAGAGGGACACACACAACTCCAAACATGTACAAGTTAGGGTTAGGCAATCAATTTCTCTGTATAAGTAAAGGTGACAAACCAGGGAAGCAGACTCTTGGGAAGGCAAGTTTTCCTGGCGCCTCTCAAAACATCCCCTGTACCCCTAATTCATTCATTCAAATCTGGTTTTTTCCATCCCCACTTTTGACTTGTGAAAACAGACAAGGCTAATATTCCCAGGTGTAAGAGACAGGCTCTGAAAATCCACATCTAGAATATTCTGTTAAAACCCACCAGCTAGTTTATTTCTTTGCAAAATATTATTTTCTCCAGCACTGTGCCCTACTGAAACTAGGCTTTTAAAATGTTAATTGTTCATTTAAAAACAATCCCTGCTTTCCAGTTTTCCTGACACTCTATTTTCAGGAAGTAACAAATTCTGAGCTTAAGTCTTGCCTAGTCACTGGGCTTGTGCTCAGTAACTTAATTCTCAATTCTCCACTCCATTCAGGGAAGAACAGCAACATCATTGACATCACAGTTTTCATTACTGCCAGTGAGGGATGGACACAGAAAGTGCTTTTGCTATGATTTCCCAAACTTTGCCATGTTCCTGCTCACCTCTTCTTTCAATTCCAGAAAGAGAATATCATACTTCCTTTCTGAATTTTTTCTCTGCCAATTTTTATTTTATGCAGAGTTAAGAAGGGAGGAATAGGAGGAGCAGAGAGGATTCTTAGGGCAGTGAAACGTAACTCTATATAATACTAAAATAGTGGATATTTGTCACACACGTCTGTCAAAATCCATAGAATACACAACATCAAGAGGAAACTCTAATGTAAAATATGAACGTTAGTCAAGAATAATGCATTGAGTTAGACACAGTGGTGCCCTTCTATACCTCGCCACTTGGGAGGTGTAGCAGGAGGAGAAAATTGGGGGAGAGAAAGACAGCTGATACGGTATATGTGGAAACTCTCTGGACTTTTCAGTTAATTATTTCTGTAAAATCTAAAACTGTTTTAAATCAACATGTTAATATTTACAAAGTTAAATTTAGGCCTCTGTGACCTAATCGTTTCACTTCTAGATTTTCACCTGAGAGAAATGAAAATATATGACCATACAAAGATTTAAACATCAACATTCTTTACAGCTTTATTTCTAATAGCCCAAATTAAATACAACACAAATGCCTATCAACAGCTAAGTAGATAGACAAATTGATACAAACATAAATGATGGAATACAATCCATTGTTAAAAAAGGGATGAGCTATCAGATGATCTCAAAATAATTATCCTGAGTAAAATATGCCAGACAAAATAGAGGACAGGATTATGAAGGAGATGGATTCCGTGGTGATGGATTCATTTTTTATCTTAATTATCATGATGGTTTCATGGACACATATACACATATACGTTTATTCATTTATACACTTTATATACATACATATTTGTGGTATGTTAGTTATATCTCAATAAAAAATAATTAAAAGAACATTACCGCTTATTCCTGCCTCCCATTCTTCTCCCTATTCTTCCTTATATTCATGACCCTTCCCAGATCATGCATCACTCCATGAGATATTTATGGTACAAAAAATGTTATCTGTCCTTGTTTACCAGATTCAGGTTCATTAGCGAGAGTTTGCACAGCACAGAGAAGAAACCACTGTTTCTCAACAGTGGGTAGTTGTTGCTCTTTTAACATTTTTAATGTCATGGGTATACATTCCACCACCTGATGATTGATCTATTAAGTAGAAAAATGGTGTCCTATAATCTATAGTTCACCTTACAGAGAAAGAGAATCCACCTGTAAAGAAGAAATCCAAAGGATGAAATATGAAAGGTTTTTATAGCCTCATTTCTCGATTTAATCCTTTCTGTATATCAAAGATTATAATCTTATTCTTTAGAGGTCAAACAACATAAAATGTCTCAGTTATGTATTGCAGTAATTCACATTGCCTTTTGGGAAAGAAACAGGAATATATCAACATATGTTTAGTCTGTCCCTGTAAGATTAAGGGAAATTTTTCAACCTCCTTATTTTATCATTTTTTAAAATCAATTCTTTTTTTCTAAAGTAACCCATTCTTTTATATATTTCCAATGAGAAATAATGCCGCAGTCTGGCTGGGCACAATCAGGAGCCACTTGTCAAAAGAAACTAACTTTATTTTTAGAACCACACACGCCAAACAAAACAGCCTCTCAGGAAAAACCCTCAGAGCCTCAACTGCCACCACCGGCTTTCCGCAAGCCTCTCTCTCCCCCACAAGCTTCTCTCCACCTCCCACAATCCTCCTGCTCTTGAGGCCGATTGGCTGTTTCACGTGGGCGGAGCCAAAAAAGTCCCCCAATGAGCAGCTCCGTGGTCTGAAAGGGCAGGGAAACAGCCCAATGAGCATCACCGCAGAGGAGCCAATCAGCTAGATGTTGCTGGGGCCGAGGAGCCAATCAGCTAGATGTTGCTGGGGCCGCTGTGAGCCAATCATCAGCCGGCAGCTGGAAGTTTGCTGGCAGCTGGAAGTTTGCTGGGGCCCCTTCGGCTGTGGCTCTCAACATCTCCCCCTCTCTATTTAAACAACAAGCATGTGGCTTAGGGACAGTGCCTGCCTTAGGTTGTCCAATAGTACATATGGTCCTTAGGTTGGTACCATTGCAACTGGATCTTACCCGTCACTGACTACCAGTCCAGTATACAGCCACACCTGTGGAGAGGTCTTTGTACCAGCTGGGGGGTGAGGTTCTTTGCCTCACCTCTGTTGGCCCCCAAATTTTAGCTGGACGATCATGACAAGCAGAAGGGAGGAAGATACACCAAGCCAATTGATGGCTCCTTTTGGAAAAATTGTACCACCAATGACATCATCAGCAAAAATACCCCAACACTACCACAAGTCACTGCACCAACAGATAGTTCACAATGCATACAGGTGAGCTCACAATGTGTCCAGGCAAGTTCTGCAAGCAGTTCAGTGATGGCTATTGTAGAAGCTGTAGATTGGTTTTATCTTTGACTTCACCAGCACTGGGATGAAGATAGGAATTCTGGCAATAATGGCTAAAGAAAAAATTATGTAACATTACAGAAGGCACTAAAAGAAAACAATTTTCTTAACAATTTACATTGTCTTCACCGGCACTGGGATGAAGATAGGAATTCTGGCAATAATGGCTAAAGAAAAAATTATGTAACATTACAGAAGGCACTAAAAGAAAACAATTTTCTTAACAATTTACATTGTCTTCACCGGCACTGGGATGAAGATAGGAATTCTGGCAATAATGGCTAAAGAAAAAATTATGTAACATTACAGAAGGCACTAAAAGAAAACAATTTTCTTAACAATTTACATTGTCTTCACCGGCACTGGGATGAAGATAGGAATTCTGGCAATAATGGCTAAAGAAAAAATTATGTAACATTACAGAAGGCACTAAAAGAAAACAATTTTCTTAACAATTTACATTATCTTTAAGAGAATTATTAAATATAATGAAAAGGAAAGGTGAAAGTAAACAAACAGATCTGTTAACCTTCTTTTTTGTTTACATATTAAAACAATCCTCAACAGTTGTTTACCCAATTTAAATTAAACCATATAAATCACGTGAAAAAAAAAATATTTGGATCCATTTTATCATGAGCGCTCATCATATATGATATATGGACATACATACATTCAAACATATAACACAAAACACAAGTGTGCACACATAATATAATACATACAACACATAACATTATAGTAAAGGCCTTATAACTTTTTACAGGTGAAATCTCCATTGCAATGTTTAAAAACTCTATAGTCAAAAAATAGAACTGATCAGCAAAACATTAACCTAGGTCTGTATGAGCTCAAAAAACAAAATAGAACTTCATGATATGGCAAAGGGCAATAATAAAATAGATATTGAAAAAAGCATCCTGGTTCTGTTGCAGATGTAAGAATAGCCAAACTGGAGTTTTGGATATCAGTTGTTATGGATTTGAGCCAAATCATCTTCTTTTTGGTCTGTAGAAATCGCTTTAGTTAATCTTTCTGGAATCCAAATTGGCTGCTGTTCTCCCTGTGGAAACACATAAACAGACCCCCGACTCCAGACAATCACTGGGTCAGGACCTTGGTTAATCTCTCTGGAATCCAAATCGGCTGCTGTTCTCCCTGTGGAAACACACAAACAGACCCCCGACTCCAGACAATTACTGGGTCAGGACCTTTCCATTGTCCTGTTAGAATATCCTTCCAAAGTACCTTGGGCTTATGCACATTTTTTGGACACATATGCCTTTCCGCAGCACTAAGTCCTGATGAATCCAAATTTAAAAAGTTTAGAGTAAAAAGGGTTATTTTAAGTTTATCTTTGGGGAATATATACCCCTTCCCAATTCCTTCTTTTTGCTTTAATAAGTACATTTTAATAGTTTGATGAGCTCTTTCAACTATGCCTTCTCCCTGTGGATTGTATGGGATTCCTGTTATATGAGTAATGCCAAATGTTGAGCAAAATTGTTTAAAAGAGGTAGAAGTATAACCAGGGGCATTATCTGTTTTTAACTGTTTTGGAACACCCACAGTGGCAAAATTTTGTAAGCAATGAGCTATAACATCTTTAGTTTTTTCTCTGGCATGAAGGGAGCCCATCAAAAATCCAGAAGAAGTATCAACTGTAACATGCAAATATTGTAATTTTCCAAATTCTGGCAAGTGTGTGACGTCCATCTGCCAAATATGGTTAGGTATCAATCCTCTAGGATTGACTCCAAGATTAACTTGTGGTAAAAAGGTCACACAATTTTGACATTGTTTTATTATTTGTCTAGCTTGTTCCTTAGTTATTTTAAAACGCTTTTGTAAAGTATTAGCATTGACATGGAACTTTTTATGAAAATTTATAGCTTCTTCTAGTGTAGAAAAAATATGTATGTCATGTGTAGTTTAATCTGCTAAATCATTGCCCAAACTAAGGGCTCCAGGTAATCCTGTATGTGCCCTGATATGTCCTATAAAGAATGGATCTTTTCTGTCCCAGATTAGACTTTGTATAGTGGAAAGCAAAGAGAAAACAGTAGAAGAAGGGGAAATCCTATTAGCATCTTCAAGAGATACTATGCATTAACTACATACTGACTATCAGAAAATAAATTAAATACAGAATCTTTAAACATCACAAAAGCTTGTAAAACTGCATTAAGCTCTACCTTTTGAGCTGATTGTTTGGGTACTAAAAATGTAAAAGTTTGATCAGGGGTAACTATTGCTGCTGTACCATTATTTGACCCATCAGTGAATATATTTGGAGAATTCATGATAGGTGTTTTTCTTGTCATTTTTGGAAAAATTACAGGATGCAATGACCAAAAAGACAATAAAGGATTAGATGGTAAGTGGTTATCAAATGAAACATTAGACTTGCACATGATTATTGCCCAAGTATTTAACTCATTAGCTAACTCATCAATTTGATTCATAGTATATGGAGTAATAATTTTATTGGGAGAAATTCCAAACACTCCCTTTGCTGCTTTTATTCCTTTGAGTATTAATTGTCCTACAGCCTCAGGATACCTAGTAAGAATAGTGTTAGGAGAATAAGATAAATGTATCCATAATAATGGACCTTCTTGCCAAAATACTCCTGTAGGAATATTTTTTGTTGGTAGTACAATAAATAATAAAGGCAAACTTATATCAATTCTATCCAAATGCATATTTTCCATATATGTTTCAATGATTTTTAATGCCTTTCTTGCTTCAGGCGTTAACATTCGGGGTGAATTTGGATCTGATGGACCTTTTAGGATATCAAATAAAGGTCCCAACTCTCCTGTTGGTATACCTAAATAAGGCCTTATCCAATTTATGTCTCCTAATAACTTTTGAAAGTCGTTAAGTGATTTGAGTTGATCTACTCGTATTTGAATTTTTGGTGGACGGACCATGGTTGAGGATAATAGAACTCCTAAATAATTAATTGGAAAATTTAATTGTACTTTATCTATTGCTATCTCTAGATTATAATTTTTTAATAAGTTTGTAAGTGTGGCATAACATTCTAGCAATGTGTTTTTATCTTTGTGTGCTAATAATATATCATCCATATAGTGAAATATTTGTAGTTCAGGATTTTGATTTCTAAGTGGCTGGATTACTTTGTTAACATAAATTTGACACATAGTTGGGCTGTTAGCCATCCCTTGAGGGAGTACTTTCCATTCATATCTCTGATCAGGACCTTCATGATTCAGTGCAGGGATAGTAAATGCAAAACGTGGACTATCCTCAGGATGAATTGGAATTGAAAAAAAAACAATCTTTAATATCTATAACTAAAACATACCAGGTTTTTGGCAAAGCAGACAACTGAGGAATCCCTGATTGAGCAGGTCCCATAATAACCATCTCATTATTAATGGCTCTTAAATCTTGCAATAATCTCCATTTACCAGATTTCTTTTTGATGACAAAAATGGGAGTATTATGGGGAGATACAGAAGGTTGTATATGTCCTTCCGCTAATTGTTGTTTGACCAGGTCATGGGCTGCTTGTATCTTTTCTTTAGTCAGGGGCCACTGAGGAACCCATACTGGTCTTTCTGATTTCCAAGTAATTTTTATTGTCTCAGTGGCCCTTTCTGAAAATCCAACCCATGTCTTTCTGTTCCTTGATCTATTTGTATTGGTGCTGCTATACCTTGTTCTTGTTTTTCTAATCTTTTTCCTTTCCTAAAACCTTGTCTAGTCATAATAGTGGGTGCATTTTGGT
Source organism: Marmota monax (assembly GCF_021218885.2). Classification (NCBI taxonomy): domain Eukaryota; kingdom Metazoa; phylum Chordata; class Mammalia; order Rodentia; family Sciuridae; genus Marmota; species Marmota monax. Next base: position 2,233,515 of record NW_026692781.1, read on the forward strand.
TGATGTTATTTGTTAATGTCAAACCTAATTGATCTAGGACATCTCGTCCCCATAAATTTACGGGAAGATGATCCAATACATATGGCTGTATAGTTCCTTCACATCCTTCAGGATCCTTCCAATCTAATACCATTGCACTTCTATGGGGATTAGTCGCCACTCCTAGGCCTCGAAGCGTTTGAGTGGCTTGTTGTAATGGCCAATGTTTCGGCCATTCTTGACGAGAGATGATGCTAAGGTCTGCACCTGTATCCAGTAGCCCATTAAATTCATGTCCTTGAATATTTAGTTTTAGCATGGGGCGAGAATCTAAATTTAAAGAAAGCATAGCCCAATCTACACCTGTGGAGCCTAATCCCTTGGAACCTCTTTCTACAGTACGACTGGAAAATTTATCATGTAGGCTGGGTATTATTAGTAACTGTGCTATTCTATCTCCTGGTGAAATTACTGATATACCCTTTGGAGAACTGGCTATAATTTTTATTTCACCTTCATAATCGGGATCAATTACCCCAGGACTTATCATAAGTCCTTTTAGAGTAGAAGAGTTGCGTCCCAATAATAAGCCTACTGTTCCTTTGGGAAGAGGTCCTTTCACCCCTGTGGGAATGATTTGAACTCCCATCTCTGGAGTTAGTACTGCTCTGGCGGAGGCGCAGATGTCCAACCCTGCGCTCCCTCTGGTTTGTCTGATGAGGGATCTGATGGACAATGTGTCCTGGGCACTACCCTGATGGGGTTGCTGTGTTCCTCCAGTGCTCCGTATATTTGTGGTTTTGGGCCCCGGAGCATTGGGCCCCCCTGTCCATTTTTTGGCAATGGAGCCCGATGCCTTTCTCCACGATATCGTGGATAAACACCTGGTCCTTGTTCGTTTTTTGATAATGGAGTACCCTCTATGGTGGTTTGAGAACGGCATTCATTAGCCCAATGTCTCCCTCTACGGCATCGTGGGCAAATACCTGGTATTCTACTCCTTTGATACCTAGTTTTGTTAAACCCTCCTCCAATGGGGCAATTCCTTTTAAAATGTCCTGTTTGTTCACAATTGTAGCATGTTCTTGGCCTGGCATCTAAAGCCTGTTTTACTGCAGCTGCCACGACTTGCTCTTGTTCATTAATGTCTCTACATAATTTAATATATGTGTTTAAATCTTCATGTTTCCATGGTCTAATGATATCTCTGCACCAACGATTCGTTTGCTCATAAGCCAGGTGTTTTAGTAATGGCATTGCTTGTTCTGTATTCCCAAAAACTCTGGTAGCTGTTTGAATAAGCCTATCTACAAATTCAGCATAAGGTTCATTAGCTCCTTGTATTACCTTAGATAATTGACCTTGTAAACCTCCATGTCCTTGTAAAGTCTTCCATGCCTTAATTGCATCTACAGCAATTTGTGCATATACACCAGGATCATATGCAATTTGTTGCTGCTGATCCTCATAAGGTCCCTTTCCTAACAACATATCTAGATTTCTCTGAGGATAACCAGCTGCTGTATTTCGCCTAGCCGTCTCCTTGCAAAATTCCTCATTGGCAACCTTCCATAACAGGTATTGTCCTCCATTTAGCACAGCTTTACACATATTAGCCCAATCTGCTGGCGTCATGTTCAAGTTGTTAATGGATTCGACCATGCTTACAGTGAAGGGTGCTTGAGGACCATAGGTTGTTACAGCCTCTTTTAGCTGCTTCACTGTTTTGAAATTTAAAACTTGGTAAAATCGCTGCCCTCCTGCCTCAAATACAGGGCATGTTAATATTTGAGATCTTGTCTCAGGATCCCAACTATCAACTGCGGGGGTTGGGGACCTCCCAGCATATGGAGGTGGCCTTGTTAGTTGGTGATAGAAAGGTGTTAGTAGCAGTCTCCTGTTGTAACTTTCCCCCTGATGGCTTTTTCTGTTTTACACTTTCTTTCTCTGTCTGACTAGCTTGAGAGGCCTTCTCTTTTACTTGAATCTTTTCCTCTGTCTGACTAACTTGAGAGACCTTCTCTTTTACTTGAATCATTATGTCTTCTTCTTCCTCTACCATTGTCTGAACTGAAGGCTTTGGACTAAGCAAACAAGATATGAATGTCCACAATGGCAATGTGCCAACTGGCAGAGTCCCTGGGCTTTTCTTTTCTATTCTTTTTAAATCTTCACCATGATGGTTCCATTGTGATATATTTAACAACTCCTCCTTAAAAAGCCATGGGCTACATTTTTGTATTGTATCAACGTATGCCCTGATTGTTCTTGATTTTACTGAGATGCCTCCTTCCTCTAACAATTTACTTAACACTCTTTCAGTTTGTTTTTTACTAATTTCTGATCCCGTATTTCTACTATAATACAACCCAACAAGATGACGCCAAACAAAACTGAAACTGAGTGAAACAAAATTGGAACAACACAAAATCATTATAATAGCCTCCTGAAATGTCCATCCGTCCTTTCTCCCTATCTGTTCCTCAGATGTGAGCGGTTTTTCTTCCATCTTACACATCTCCAGGGACAGGCAACTTAAAACAAAAGTGAAACAAAATAACAAAAGAAGAATCTTAAAATGGCTACCCATCCTCTCGCCCTGCCCTCAGGGGCGAGCAGTTCACTTACCCTCAGTCGCTCCCCGTGCGAGCCACCAAATGCCGCAGTCTGGCTGGGCACAATCAGGAGCCACTTGTCAAAAGAAACTAACTTTATTTTTAGAACCACACACGCCAAACAAAACAGCCTCTCAGGAAAACCCTCAGAGCCTCAACTGCCACCACCGGCTTTCCACAAGCCTCTCTCTCCCCCACAAGCTTCTCTCCACCTCCCACAATCCTCCTGCTCTTGAGGCTGATTGGCTGTTTCATGTGGGCGGAGCCAAAAAAGTCCCCCAATGAGCAGCTCCGTGGTCTGAAAGGGCAGGGAAACAGCCCAATGAGCATCACCGCAGAGGATCCAATCAGCTAGATGTTGCTGGGGCCGAGGAGCCAATCAGCTAGATGTTGCTGGGGCCGCTGTGAGCCAATCATCAGCCGGCAGCTGGAAGTTTGCTGGCAGCTGGAAGTTTGCTGGGGCCCCTTCGGCTGTGGCTCTCAACAAAATAATTTGAAGAAATTAATACATTATAAAAATTCATGTTGTTTAACAATGGTATAGTGTAGCATGGAGGAATCCCCTCTAGAGTCAGGCTGCCTAAATTTCAAGAACAACTTTTCATGAACCATTCTGTTAATATCCTCTCTAAGCTTTAAGGTTTCTCTCTACAAAACAGAGAATTAATAAAGCATATAATGATAATATTGCTTTGTGGTGAGATGTTTTGAGCACATTTCGAGGCACATCCTAGACATAAACATAGTCTTTACCTAATGGAACTATTATAATATTATAGCATTTGGTTACTCATGTTTGAAAAACATAGATATTTTTTTTTCCTGTGACAATGTGCTGATTAAAGACATTCATCTCTGTCCTGCAAATGCTAAGCTGTAAATAACAACTATCATCATTTCCCAAGAAATTCAGATGAAATGTTAGTGTAAACTAAAAGTACAATCATAAACTGAGGATTAATTGTGATTACAGCAAACGATTTTATGTGAGCCTATCATTTACACAATCATGACCTAGCATTACCCAAATTATGAGAATCATGATGTATTCTGGGAAATCCACCTACCTATCAGAGTCTTGCTGCATAATTATTCAATTATTACTTTAATAAATATATTGAGTACCTATTGTATGCTGAGCACCACTCTCAAAGCTGAAATGCAGCAGCAGCAGCAAGATGTAATTAAGATCCCTAATTAGTTGTCCTTAAATAGATTATCCTCAGTGGGTCCAGTGAGCCTTTAAAAGGGACAGGTCTCATGCTGATCAAAGATATTCATAGTATGAGAGTGATTTGAAAGGGAGATTTTCCATTGCTGGCTTTGAAGACAGAAGGGGCCCCCTGATAAGGAATGTGGGCATCTGCTGAGATTCACCCTTGGCTGAATACCGAGAAGGAAGCAGGAAACTCAGTCTTACAAGTGCAAGGAGTGAATTATGCCAATAGTTTACATGATTGGAAGCAGATTCACCACTTGTGGCTCTAGACAAGAACTTAGTATGGCCTTTACCTAGTTTTTTATCATAGAATATCCCGAAAACAGGAAGCAGTTGTTCCATACTCTTTTGACCTACAAATCTCAAAGATAATAGATGGATATTGTTTTAAGATTTTCAGCTTGTTTCTTACATGGTTATAGGAAACAAATATGTAATATAAAAACAAATTTTATACTATATTCTAGAAAGCAATAATTGGAAAAGAAATTAATTAAGAAAAAAATTGGTTTATTGTAGGATCAGCAAATAGTTGGAAATAAAATTAACAGAAGAGGTACAAGCCCTCTAATAACTAGAAACAACAAAGTATTGCTAAAAGAAACCAGAGAATAAATGACTAAACAAATGAATATTTCTCCCCCATATGTATAATTTTATTAGTTGTAAGAATCATTATTAAATATAAATTCCCCACAAATTAGTTTGTATTTCAATGTGACCTTAACAACAATCTCAGCAGAATTTTTTTTTCAGAATTTGATGGTTTATTATAAAGTTCACATTCATAATGACAAGAGTAGTGAAAACAAAAATATGATAAAAAAAAACTTGTTGGAGAATTCATACTTCCTGAATTTTTACTTAGTATAAAGCACTGATTTAAAATAACATGGCATAGATGTCAGTAGGAACAGATAGCTTAATTGAGGGAAGAGTAGGTCCAGAAACAAACCTAGACATAGATGCTTTTCCACATGATTCCCAAGATGATCCAAAGAAATAGGATCATTTTCTCAACAAAGAGTGCTGGATAAACTGGATCAAAAAATATTTTAATGTATCTCTACTCCTAGTTCTCAGAAAATTAATTTGAGATAGATCATAGACCTAAAGGTAAAAACCTAACCCATTACATGAAAGAACATATTTGTGATCTGAAATAAGCAAATCTTTTTCATAGGGGACACTAAAAGCATCAACCACAAAATAAAATGAAAACAACATCAAAGTTAACTATTCAGCTTATCAAAAACATCATTAGGAGAATGAAAAATAGTTAATACTAGAAATATTTATTTTCTAGTATTGCATAAATTTGACAAAGAACTTATATTCAGGATACATAGAGAATTTCTACATATAAGGCTGTTAAAAGGCAAAACCTCAATTTCTTGTAAAATTGAACATTCACTTATCCTTTGACTCAGTGGTACTATTTATGGGTTTTTAGTTGAAAGGAATGAAATACATGACCATAAAAAGATAGTTTTCTTCTAACTTTTCCTAAAATGGAAATAACTAAACTGTACAATATATACATACATAGAGGACAGGGTTTGTGGCTCAGTGGTAAAGAGCTTGCCTTGCACCTGTGAGGCTCTGGGTTTGATCCTCAGCACCACATAAAATAAATAAATAAACAAAGGAAATTGTCCATCTACTACTAAATATATATACATATATCTATTAAAAAATTATATATATGAATAACCATATTGCAGTATATTCAGACAGTAAAATATTAGTCAGCAATAAATAAAAATACAACAAATTAGAATTGTGTTGATGAATCACCAAATCATTTCAAGAAGTCAGTCACACAAAAAAGTACATATTTTTATTACTCAAGTTTTATGAAACTCAATTAATGTACAATCATCTATTATAACAAGAATGATCACCATGGTTGCATACAACAGTACTGGGAGAGGACACTAGGGAACTATCTAGAATGATGGAAATAAAAAATATTCTGTATTTTGACATGTTTATACGGCTATATGCATTTATAAATCTCATCAAATTGACACAAAATCTGTGCAATTCATAGCATGTGAAAAATATTTTAATTAAGAACATGATGCCATTAGGGGTTTTCTAGGAGTGGCGAATGATTTTACATCATTTTAATTAGTTTCCAATGTTATTTATTAATAATTTAAAAACCTTACCCTAAAATTATACAATAAAAATCTTTATCAGAGTACTATTAATCTTTATTTTTAAAGTAAGCTTTAGGACCATTAGTCATATCTTTGCAAAGTTATACAAAATGAAGCAACTTGAAAAAGTTTAAATCCTCCCAATATCAGCCTGTCTAGAAAAGTTAGTTCAAACTCATTTGTGTCTAAATTTTATTTATTGCCCTATTAGAATTAATTGGGCATTTGAGCCAGTATGAATGAGTCCAATTCACAGAGTCAATTTCCATTTAATATCCAAATCTCAATTTATAGAAAAAACTATTAATGTTAGCCCCTAACATAGTGATCCACCATTCACAAAGTTCTGTCATACCTGTTGTTTCATTTAGTGTTCACAACAACTCAATGGACAAGGGACTTTACCTCTATTGAACAGATGTGGAGATGGAAGATCTCTGAGGTTAAGGGAATTTTTAAACAAAGGAACAAGCAAGCCAACAACAACAACAAATACTTAAGCTATAAGGTCTCAGAACCAGAACTCAAGTTCATATCTTCTGTTTCTGGGCCTAGTCATCCTCCATCCAATCACCAGATATGACTAGTGGACTAAAACAAAGACATTTCTTGACAAATTTATAAAAGCAAAAAAATGGTCAGAGAAATTTGTGCTTTTCCAGGGTTTAAAGAGTTGTCATGTGTTAAATTATTAGACTGATACTACATTTGAAGAAACTTTTATATAACTTTAATAGAAAAAGTCTATACAAAATAAAATTGTTCAAATGCAAGATCTATAATTGCTAAATTAGAAGAGAGAGAATGCTGAAGAACGTGTGTAGTGTACTGGTTTTCAGCTGAAGAGAAGTCAGTTGCCTTGGCTTTGCCCCATTTAAAATTTCGACATTTAAAGATAGATTGCAAATAAACTGAGTGAAAAGGCAGTTGCTTCAGTATGACCCCAAATTTCTGATTCACAGAAATTGGCCAATTGGCCAAATGGATGATAGAGCAGAAAATGTCAAATAATGATTGTAAAAATTGATCCTTGAACCCATTGTGATGAAAGATCTGATTAAGAACCTCCAAGATATAGATCTAGTTTCTTTGGAGGAGACATAGGAGGATGTAAATTGGACATTACTTGGTCAACAGAAAGTAAAAATTAAAATATAACATCTTTATTTCAGTTTGAATCCTTAAGAGCTACATTGACATGGATGTGTCTCAGTTTCCTACAGAGTTAGATCATTTTAATCCTTCTTCTCAATATCTTTTGCCAACCAACCATTTCAAAATTACAGCTCAATTAAAAGCACTGCCTGTTATTTGTCGTATACTGGAACTCGGATCTTCCCTTGGAGAGCTCTGAGCTCATTCAATGAGGCATAGCACTTAATTTCATTTGCAGAATTTCTTCTATCCAACTTTCCACAAATTAAATGAGATCCTCATTGCTTTCCCTCAGGCTAATGGGACTTAGGTTGTTTGTCCACATTTAAGTGCCTAATATCTTGGTTTTATAGTCTAATCTTTAATAACCAATCAGTGATGTCATTGAATATACTGTAAAAAATCCTACTGTTTATTACTTTCCTATGGATCTATAGAACCTTAGATCTTTTGTAGTTCAGAGAATTCCAAACTCAGATGCCTACTGGGGTCAGAAAGGCTATAAACATGTGAACTGAACTTGATACAAGAGAAGAGAGCAGACAGAGATTCTATGATGACCTGAAGACAAAGTTCCTTATTTTAATGAGTGAAAATTAGCAGAGTATATTACATAAGCAAAATGACTATTTAATCTAAAGCTGGTCATGTAGAAAGCATGGTCAGGATAGTTGACACTATGTAATTGGTTCAATTAATCGCAGTTAAAGTGTCAACTGAAAATCAGAACTCAGAATCTGCAAAAGTATAAGACAAAATGACAATAATGATCTTTGTTTATCTCTATCTTGGTTTTAGGCACAAGATCAGGCATTTTCAAGCAATCAAATTTCAAAGTATACTGGCGAATCTGTATCGCAGGTGGCTTTGCAATTTAGTTGAAGTATAATATTTATTTATTATTGTTTATGAATTTCTTTATGAATTCAGAATTTGTAAAAAAAAATCCCATGATGCTTCTATAAATCATTATAAAGAGTGAAAATTATTTAGAGACACAGGGGACAACACATAATTTTATACTAATTTTCTATCTCCTAGGAAGAAGGAAAGGTGGGAAACGCATGCATGCTAGTTCTTGTGTACAAGATTGTGTGTAGAGCCCAAAACAATGGATCCTGAGATTGTAATATTATCATACATACAGGATGACTTTATGTATAAAGTTATACAAATTCTTTCTATTTAGTAAAAAGGAAAAATATTAATAAAAACAATTCCTTCATATAGTATTGTTTTTTTCCAGTTCTAGATTTCACAAACTGGTAAAAACCTCTTAAGAAATTATTATTATTATGACCCTAGATTCAAAATTCCCTCTGCTACTTAAGAAATAAGCACTACTTCTCTCTTTGGCCCTTGTAATGCTTTAGCAACTAAAAATTATAGAATACTTAGGATGGGTGACATTTAGCTGGAGATTTCCAGTTTGTCGTTTTAACTCTAGGAGATGTTCTGAACAATGCATTTCTGTCTGTCCTATAAGAATCATTTTATTGAAAGAAGAAACAGACATGAAGACTCTCTCAAATAGACATTGTAAAAAATGGCTTGGTGGAGGCAGATTTATTGTAATATGAACCAAGAGTTCTATTTAGAACAGGAAACTCTTGCTTTTCAATTGACAGTTAATAAAAACAAAGTTTGCCTCTGGTCCTTTATGTAGCAGGGTGGAGGGAGTCAGATTAGTAGATTTAATTCAGACAATTAACCTAACATAAGGAAGAAATGTTTCAATTGAAGGAGATATTTCACATTAAAGAAGTAGTTAAGATTGAAGACATTGTAATCAGAAGATAGATTTTGCAATCACAAGTCATATTGTCCATGTTCGGAAGAAGTAAAGAGCCATAGAAATTAATCTGTCCCAAAAGCAAACTGCCAGGCAGATGCCCCAAACTTAGAGATTTTAAGAGCTTCTCCAAGCACTTGATACTATCAATAATAAAGAGAAAAGTAATTTTAATGTATTTAGTATCTACATTTCAACATCTGAATATAATGAATTTGAAGTGATGAAAATGACCTCGTACAATTCAAAATGGGAAGAAAAATACAGTATTTAGAAAAATTCTGAAGTCAAATGCTCCATTTGAATTTAAATAACATTACTGGTGATTTGACTTCTGGTTTCTGATAATCTTTGAATACCAAAAATAAATAATATTTGCATACCAAAAATTTTTAGAGCAACTTCTCTGATTGATTATTTCAACCATTAATCCAAATTCAATGTATTGCTCTTTAGCTGGGCAAAATTACTCAGTAAGGTATACTGAAAACTGTCTTATCAGTCTCATACTTTCAAAACATTTTTCCATACATACTCTTCTACACATTTCCCTTAGAGGCAATGTATAAAGTAATGAAGTGCTAAATTGTGAAATGAATTATCAATGAAGTTAAACCTCCAACAAAATATGTGTATATCCAAATATAATATTTAAGCCAAATGACTTTTAATTATTAATATAAATGCAAAACACATTTTAAGGGGCTGATTTGCAGGGAGTGGCCTTTACTTATTCTAGAATCCCATATTCTATCATAAAAATGCCAGAAGAAATAGGGTCAGTGACTGAGCACAAATCATTGAGAATATTTCTTAACACTATTCCTCATATGTTGTTTTATATTTTTATACATATATAAATTTACTGGGGATTGTAAATTCCTTTAATTCAGATTTAACTTATTATTTCTCATACTAGACCTACTCCTAATGGTATATAATAGCAAAATGTATTCATGAATATTTTCTTTAAAAAGTAATAAATATGTTTTGATAGAAAAATAATGTTTGAATGATACATATGTGATTTTCTACAACATCAATTCCCGAGTTCTATTATTTTAATTAGACACTAAGATGTAAAGATGTGATATACACAGCAATTAACTGAACTTTTAGGGCCATTGCTAAAGTCTTATTATACTTTAAGTGATAGCAATATGTTATTTGCTATAGAAAAAGCACCCTAATTTTTGTATAACCTTTGAGAAAACAATGGGCTAAAAATGAATATTTTTGAAGTTTTCATTGCATCCCTAGTAACCTAAAATACCATGCTCATAATTTCATCATATACCTTCTTGAGTGCTATGTGAGTATAACAACAGTGCTTGCTCATATCCTGAGAAAAGTTTGGGTTTCTTCTGTGTTTAATGAACCACAGTTTTTTTGTTTTTTTTTTCAGAAATGCAGTAACAAAAATATAAAAAGAAGATCATAAAAGCCAATAAGCATTAAACAAACCCCTACTCTAGATGTTCTGGGTGATACCAAAAACCTCAAGGCCCTTCCATAAGGATTTTGTAGTGCAGAGGGGGTGGTAAATGAAGACAGATGTATTTATGTTGTTCATGAAAATACTGGAACCTATATGAAGCAATAAACAAAAGACCGATAAAAGGAGAACTCATGTACAGAAAATATAGCTTTTCTGTTTTTAAATTCAGGTAGAAACAACACATTTCATAATTCTGGGATGAAATCTAAGATTTATTTCTCAGTTTTTTAGTAAACATCGTTTTTGATTTATTTTAGTCAGAAACAATTTTTGATTTATTTTAGTCAGAAACAAATCTACTCAACTTAGCCCAAGATGATGAAATTTGCTGTCACAAAAAGATATTTTTAAAATTTAAAGAAAAAAGTACATCTAAATTTGAGTAGGCTTGGAAAATAAGAGAGCTCTAGGGAGCTGAGCCTGGGAGTTTATGGGCCTTTACTCTAATGATCTGCTATTACCTCAGCTAGCAATTTATTAAGTGTCTGTGTGTCTTAGTTCAAATTCTCAAAAGGGAAGCTGATTAATTCAGATTAGATTATGGATTGGTTCCTCTGGGGTTGAATAGCTACTCTTGGTTCAATCAGCCATGCCAGGGGAATGACATGCTAATTAAGGATAAGCAAGAAGACACAAGATATTTATCTCTAGCAGAGATGTTTATGAGATTGGCCTGTATTTATTTGTATGTGAATATATAATAGAAAACACACTACATGAATATTAAAAAAACATTATCATATATTATTTTGGAGAAGTACATTTAAGGACCAATTGTTGTTCTTAAGTCTGCATACTCAACATCTTGAGTGACACACAGTTACAAAATTGTGTAAATCAAACCCTGGTATTCTTCTTGACTGGCTCTAGTTATAAATTACACCTGAATGTTTATTGAGCTCTGTATCACACCTTGACAACTTTTAATTTTTCCTGTAAGAAGCCATGAGAGTACCAGGTTTGTTTTTGTCTCAAGTCCTAACCAGTCTACAATGGATACTTCTCTCTTCCAGAAATAGAGGTAGCATTGCACTTCTACTTAAAAATAGTGAATAGTTATGGTTCCTAATTGGTAAAGTTTTATATTGCCATAACAGAGGTGATTTAAAAATATAGTTTCCTCTTGATTTTTCCAGGAGCCATAGTGTACTGACATATCTAAAACATGTTGAAACTTGGAATAAACCCATTCTAACCAGCTGGAGTAATGGTGTGTGTGGGAAAATGAAGTTTACCACTAAAATACTCAAATGAATTAGAGTACTATGTAAAATACACTGAACTAAAACTGGAAAAGTAACACTCTTATTCACATGTGAAAAACCTTCCTGAATTTTCATTCAACACTGCTATAACTTAATGTTATATATTATATATGAGGTATTCCCCAAAGGCTAATGTGTGAGACAATGCAAAATGTTGAGAGGTGAAATGATTAAATTACAAGAGTGTTGTATAATCAGTGGGTTAATTCACTGATACTGATTATTTGGATGGTACCTGTTAGAGGTAAGGTACAGTTGAAGGAAAGAGGTCACGGGGAGTATGTCTTTCAGGGTTCTATTCTCTGCCATATCCTGAACTGTTTCTCCCACTACATTATTCTGTCATGAATGATGTTCTGCTTCACCTTAGATCCAGAGCCATGGATTCTGCAACCTTGGACTGAACCTCTGAAGCCATGAACCAAATAAACTTTTCCCCCCTCTAAGTTGTCCTTGTTAGGTGTTCTGGTCAGTGATGAAAAAGCTGACTAAAACACTGAGCATGAGTTTCTGAAGCTATGGGTTGGGCTCTCTTCCTTATCAGAGACAGTAGTCTTTCAAGTGACTGAGTTCCTCATCTTCCTTGACTCCTAGAGTTACCTGAGTCCACATATGTATCAAGACTCCATATGTTTCTGGAATTCCTGCTTCAGGCATGCCAGGAACCCTAACAGGTTACTTTAAAATAAGACTGAACCATCCAGACATCATGGCCAGAGATGTTGAGCTTTGTGATAGGGCTGCCTCTAAAGGTAGGGGACTCAGTCTACCCAGGAAAGGACTTAGCGGTTAAAGTCAAGACATTGGAGTAACTGGAAAACTATCAACATGGAATAATTCTCTCTTCCAAGTAATCCTAGCGTACATAACACAAGAAGGCAGAGGACACATACTTTAAATTAGAAATTCCATTCAACCAAGAGATTCAGATACTGAGATTTCAATGTATGTATGTGTTCTTTGCGATATCAAGTTTGTTTTGAAGATAAAGAATCTGCTTCCTTAAAAGAAGTTTGGAATGCTATGATTCACAAAAACACATTATAAAGATGTATTGAATCTTGAAACATGTTTGGATCTTAGGGCTTCAAGAAAGATTATTTGGAATGGAAACTGCAAACAAAGAACATAAAACACTTGGTTTTAAACACAAAGATTTCATTGTAAAAATATAAAAAGTTTATATCTGAAAAGTTTGCTGGAGTGCTTATTTCCACCAGTCAGAACGACTCTAGGAACATATTTATATGTAACAAAAACAAAACCCCATGATCTATATTTTAAAACCAATAGTTACTATTATTTTCTTAACTACAGTCAAGTCATAAAGAAATACAACTTTTGAACTCACAATGGAACATAAGGCAGAAAATATTTACCTAAAGATAAATATCTTCTTCAAAACTTAGTAATTTGAATGTCTATTTTTCTGAAAGATGTAGAGATTTCCTCTTAAAAATTTAAAGTTTAATGCTGTTCCACTTATTGATTCTTGGTTTTATATCTTGAGCTTTAGGGATTTTGTTAAGGAAGTCAGTGCCTGTGCCAATATATTGGAGTGGTAAGCCTCTGTTTTCTTCTAGCAGTTGTAGAGTTTCCAGTCTATTTCCTAGGACTTTGGACAATTTTGAGTTTACTTTGGTGCAAGGTGAGAGATAGGGATCTAGTTTCATTTGGCTACTGAAAGCTTTTGCACAGTAAAGGAAACAAGAACATGAAGAAAGAGCCTATAGAATTAGGGGTCACTGCCAGTTGCTTCTCTGACAGGCAAGTAATATCCAGAATACATAAAGAACTCAAAAAACTTAACACCAAAAAAAAACTACCAACCAATAAGGAACAAAAGAACAAAATTTACATTTCTCAAAAGAAGAAATACAAATGGCCAACAAATACATAAAAAATGTCTGGCATCCTTAGGAATTAGGGAAATTCAAATCAAAACTACATTGAGATTTCACCTCACTCCAGCTAGACTGTTAATCATCAAGAATACAATAATAAATAATGGAAAGTACGTGGGAGAAAAAAATGTATACTCATACATTATTGATGGGACTGGAAATTAGTTCAACCACTTGGGAAAGCAGAATGGAGATTCCTCAAATGACTAGGAATGAAACCACCATAGGACCACCTAACCCACTCCTTGGTATTTATAGTATACTAAAATATGTATACAATAGTGATACAGGCATACTAATAGTCATAGCATAGCAACAGCAAAACTGTGGAACAGTCCAGGTGCCAGACATAAAGCAGAAAGATATATGACATTTGCTAATAAATGGATGAAACTGGAGAATAGTCATGCTAAGCAAAATAAGCCAGTCTCAGAAATTCAAGGATCAAATGTTTTCTCTATTATGAAGAAGCTAGAGCAAGATAAAGGTGGGGACAGATTTTATGGAAATAGAAGAGAGATCAGTGGAGTAGAGAAAGAGGGTTAAGGGGGAAAGAGGAAGGGCAGGGAAAAGGAGGAAGTCCAGAATGAAACTGACCAAATTATAAATTCTAAAATCCAGCATTTTCTATGAATGTATTAATAAGCCAGATCATCTAAATTTATCTCATTGTATTAAAAATTGAATTTGGAATATATAGAAAATTTTCAGGGTACAATTCCTACATATTTTGTAGCAATGCTTTAGTAATGTAATTCCTTTGTTCTTGATGCATTGTATATATATTCATGTATTATTTTAATTAACTTTAAAAATTTTAAATGCACATAGTATTTTAGTAATAGATACTTTGAAAATTTTCATTAGACTGTCTATAAGTCAAAAGGATTATAGTCACATATATATTACGAACTGTAAAATGCATTAGAAAATCTTGGAATTTTTTTTTAAAAAACACCTTTTTGGGGGATGTGTAAACTAACCACAATTAAGGCATTCTAAGATAGTAGATGTCTTCTTCAAAATCCTCCTGGAACAAAATTTAAAGAATTAAGTAGTACTAATTGATAATTCTAATTGGCAATTTAATGTGTACACTTTCAAACATTGGTTTAATTAAGAGTACACAAGAAGGCCTAGCATAGTGGCCCATGCCTGTAAGCCCAGCAGCTGGGGAGGTGGAGGCAGGAGGATCACAAATTCAAAGCCAGCCTCAGTGATTTAGCCAGGCGCTAAGCAACTCAGTGAGACCCTGTTTATAATTAAAAAAAAAAATAGGGCTAGGGATGTGGCTCTGTGGTTGAGTACCTCTGAGTTCAACCCCCAGTACCCCCTCTCCCCCCAAAAAAGAGTGCACAAGAAGATATATGAAGGTTGTAAGTGAATATTATGTTTTATCAAAATAAAGTGAGCTTTTTAAGGTTGTTCAAATAAATAAAGTAATATATCAGAACAGAATTTTCAAATTTAAAATTTAATTGCATATGTAAAAACATGTAGATTTTAATACTATTTGAAACTGAATGCAGAAAACAGAATTGCTATTCCTCTGCCGAAGTCATACATATGAATCTTCTGCATATAACCATGCGTTTAACCATGGCAGATAGACCAGATGGTGGCTAAATGAGAAACTTCTACAGGGCTTTGGAGATTAAACTTCTGAGGTTTTTTTTTTTTTCTTTTTTTTTTCTTTCCACGTCTCATAAAGTAGACCAACAGAATTTTTTTCCTACCACTTTTCACCAGAAACTAAATATCAACTACTAAAATGATACTAAGAACATAGAACTGTCATCTGTTTGAATGATAA
This sequence comes from Marmota monax, assembly GCF_021218885.2. NCBI lineage: Eukaryota > Metazoa > Chordata > Mammalia > Rodentia > Sciuridae > Marmota > Marmota monax. Next base: position 2,248,920 of record NW_026692781.1, read on the forward strand.
CACCATGAATTTGAACTAAATTACAAGAAATCGCACATCAAATAAATAACTCTATAGCCATATAGATTGAGTTATATGCTAACTCAAAGTACATTGTACACAGATATCAATTAGAATGCATACAAGAAGCAGAAAAATCTGTAGGAAAAGTAGAACTTATTTCAGTGTTTTATTTTTAATATTAATATATATGTTATCATTATTTGGGATTACTATGCAAATAATTATAAAATTATACTTATTTTGTCAGAAATAAACATTTTCACTATAAGGAAATAATAGTACAATTACTGAATCAATTAAAGCAAAATATGTGGGCATGGTGACACATGCCCACATAATCCCAGCTACTCAGGAGTCATAGGTAGGAATACACAAATCAAGACTGGGAAAAGTCAGGAGACTGTCTCAAAATGAAAAATAAAAAGGAATAAGAAAAACTGAATTTGTAACTTGATGGTAGAGTACTTCTGAATTCAATCACCAGGACTGCAAAAAACAAAACAGTAAAATAAATAGAAATGCCATAGTGTTCAAACTGAATGGGGTCATCAATATAATGAATACATTTTAAAGAAAACCAAGTGTTTATTTTGTACTTCTGATGCCACAGTAAGTGATCTCAAAGCTCTCATGCCCCAACAAACATGAACCTAGATTATAACTTCTAACATCATCCTCAAAAGAATCAAAGGTGCTTTTGAGCCATGGATAGATAAAAGGTAGGTCTAGAATATCTTGGAATGTCTGAAGGAAACTAAACTTTCAGTGATTACTACCATTATTCTAAGGATGAAGAAGTCCTATTAAAGAGATTTTATTGGCTAGTATTTTGAAAATATGAACACCCAAATAAAAAGAACTGTGTATGGTCAAAACACATTGAGTGAGTTCACAAACAAAAGGTAAATACATTTGAATAAAATAAAATGTATTTCAGTTAAGTCTTATTTAATTATATTATCAAATCATTTTTTATATTTTATCTTTTCTTTCATTCTGAATAAAAAGCTCCAGAGATTCTTACTGGTTCAACAATTTCTATTTCTGAAGATCGTCAGAAGTAAAAGCATGCAGTTCGCTGGAGAAAAGGTTCTGAAAACTTGGACCCACAGTATTACTATAATGAAGATGAAAGGACATATTGATTCAAATTACTGGTTACATGACAAGTAGCATGAGTAGTGGTCAGTGAACACTAGAAACAAATATTTATATATGAAGAATCTCTAAAGAAATACAACATGAAATTGTAATTATGAGTGCACAAAAGCTACCAAAATTAAGTGACATATTTTTATAAATTTAAATGTCCACAAATAAAATAATCCAGGTAGAAAGTTGAATATATGCAGTGAAGTCTCCGAGATAATCACTAAAGTCAAATTTAAAAATAAATAATCTCTCATATGACAGATAATAAATGGAATGATACAATATCAAAAATTTAGAAATAAGGAATAGAAAGGAAAGAAATAGGAGAAGCCGAATAATAATAAATCACATATAAGGTATAGATATAAAACCCAAATCATTTGTAATTGTGCTAAATGTAAATAGTGAAAACTCACAAGTTAAAATGAAGATTATCAAATTGACTTTTGTAAAAAATCAACTATATGTAGTTGTAGTAGACATAACAATGACTTTCCAAAAATAACCATGATTTAATTCCAGAACCTGTCACTGTGTTAATATACATGGCACAAAGGAACTTTGCAGATGTGATTATGTTAATAATATTGAAATAGGGATTTTATATTGGATTATCCAAGTGGGCTCAATGCAATCAATAGGATCCTTATAATAGCAGGGTAAGAGTCAGAAGAGAAATGACAACATAATCAGAGTTATGAATGAGAGAGAGGGTGGGCAGGGGCAGGCAGAGTTAGATTATTTTAAGGAATTGGCTCACACAACAGAAGCTGTAAAAGTCTAAAATTTGCAGGACCTGTCGGAAAAGTGGACACTGAGAGAGGGAATGATGTTTCAAGTAGAGTCTGAATGCAGTCTAGAAGCGGAATTCTTTCTTGTTCAAGGAACCTAAGTCTTCTTGGAGCTGACTGGATATGGCTTACCCACAATGTGGAAAGTAATCTGCTTTACCAAAAGTCTGTTGATTTAAATGCTAATCAGATCCTTAAATTACCTGCACTGCAACTACTTAACTGGTGTTTTTTCAAAAACTAGGTGTTAGGGCCTAGCCAAATTGGCACAGCATTATTTATTTATTTATTTAGATAAGAGCTAAAGCAGGGAGACTTCCTTATAATCCTAGAAGAATAAAATTTCCTATTTTCAGAAAAAAAAGTAGTTTATTTGAAACCTACCTGCTTCCTCATCATAAAGATCATACATCATTTGAAATAGAGATAAAATCTTGAGATTGGGAGATTTTCCTGGATTATGTGGGTCAGCCCTCAATGAAATCACAGGGGCACTTTGCCATTGAAAATAAGGCAAAGAGAAAATAAAGCATAAGAGAAAATATTATGCTCTTAGCTTTCCAATAAAGATAGCAATGATTGCAAGGAATTCAGCTGTAGGAACTGGGAGAGGCAAAACAGATTCTCCCCAAAAGAAGGGGAGCAGCCCTACTGACCATTTGCTTTTAACTTCCTAAGATTTGTTTTGTACACTGGCCTTCAGACTGTAAAATGATAAAGTTGCTTTTTTTAAAAAACCAGATTTGTCCCAGCGTCAGTTCTACTTGTTTCAGCAGTTGTGAAACAATTAGTGGTTATTTGTTCCTGCAGCAGTCTTCATGTATTCACACTCTTGCAAGACTCAGAACAGGATTGGATTGTCTATGAGGAAAGATGTGGGGCTTGTTTGATAACTGTCATCTAGGACTTTTATAACCTAAGGAATCTGGGTTTATACTGTGACTCATGAAGTAGAACTACATGGGGAATTAACTGACCAAAGAGTTTTCTGGGACATAGTTTTTCTGATACCAGGAAGATTTGTTCTAAGTGAACATGAGAGTACTGATAGGCAAATGGAAGAATTGATGGGTAACATGATAAATGTTTGAATAATTGAGCAAACATGGAAGGGAAAAGTAACTTTTAAATGGAATTCTCCAAAGTAGACACTATCATGATGATGATTCCCACTTGTGGGTTGAACAACTAAGCATTAGGAAAATAGTTTAAAATGACTCAACAATGTTGAAAATGGAAAACTAGGAGAAGAGTGCTAGTGATTACAACTCGGGGTGGGGGGGTGGGGGATTGCAGGAGGGGAAGAAGAAGCTATTATGGTTGGGAATACCAAGTGAACCATGAATTTGTTTTGGCATTTCACATTATGAGGTTCAATAGAGACTTAGAATTCTGAAATTGGTCTTTTGTTGAATAAATTAAGACTACACATGGATCTATCTGTATGGTTGAAGCCAGACAACAGATCTGCTATTTAGAAATAGAGAATAGAAAGACAAACAGAGGTAAAAACGTTGATATAGAAGATGAGAGAAATAAATAAACAAATAAAAGAACAGCTTGGTGAATATCACTTGTAGTGTAGAGGTTTCCAGCTGTAAGATTTCTATTTCAGTCTGATGGTGTAGATGTACATAGAAGTTCTGAGAGTACGCAATAGGCATGAAATCAAAAAGAAGAATAAATGTGTGTATTGCTGCTTCAAGATTCCTTCCATTTAGGTCTTAAAAGCTTTCAAACTTCTCACTTTCAGGAAAGCCACACCTGATTGTCCTTTCTTCCAAGAGAGTCTTTGTTGGAATAGTTTTTCTTTCTTTTTTTTTTTTTGCTTGTATTGAATTTTAGCCAATCATCATAGTGAGCTAAAATGTTGTTCTTATTGATCCTCCTTTTACCTGAGCTTTGGAAACTTAAAAGAATTTAGGCATTTTGCCTAGTTTTCTGCCGCAGTCTGGCTGGGCACAAATGCCGCAGTCTGGCTGGGCACACAATCACGAGCCACCACACAGCTTGTAGATTCAAACAGCAACTCTTTATTCCCGAACTCACACCAGCCGTCTACAATCACATTCTGGGGAAATCCACGTTCTCTTCCCAAATCCACCTCCACTGGGCTTCTATCTCCAAAATATACTGTCTAAATCCCGTGAGAACTCAAGGGGAACTCAGGCAGCAGGATACGCCCTATTCCCAGCAGGAATAATCTTAAACCTTAAACCTGGAACCTAAACTGGGAACGCCCTAAACACGATTATCTTAAAACCGGGAACACCCTAATCTGCCTTGGTCCTTGAGCAAGGTCACCTACATTCAATGTCACTGCAACATGTCAGCAACATGGGGTACGCTGGCAAGGAAATTGTCATACCTACTTGGCTAATGGCTCCCAGCAGTTCTCTATATCCAAACTTTAAGGCAGAAATTACTGTTGATGCTAATGGTGTTGCATCTCACAGTAGCTTTGCATTTTATTTGGAATGAGGAACCTAATGAACTTAGTTTGGAAATTCAATCAGGAAAGATTCAGCTTCTTTCATTTCTTCGTTCCATTTTCCTCTTGGCTTTTTTTTTAAAGAGGTTTCCTGTTTTTCTTTTCTTTTTCTTTTTCTCTTTTTTTCCATAAAGAGAGAAAAAGTACTGGTATCCCCACCTTCCTCTAGCAACACTTCATGGTTGGATAAATCACGCAACTTTAATGAGGTTGGTTTCAGATCTTCTGGCATCAACAAAAGATAGAGTGATGCTCCATTGACCCTCATTCCATCTACCAAAATAACAATTTCATTTTAATTGAGAAACTGCCAGTCTTGAGTAAGGTGCAAAATAAATCACCATGTAGTTTACTTAATGCATTTTTACATTCTTCTGCTGGAGCAAAAATAGTACAACAGATGGACATAAATTCAGCGAAGCTTAATGAGTTGGCAAGTTATGACATAAAGCAAGTTAGAAGGGAGTAACTTTAATGTCTATTAACAAAGAAGGAAACGTCTTCAAAAATATTGCTTTAGAAATAGAACATTTTATGGATTCTTTAACATTTTTATTTTCTTTTCATCTTTAGTTACTTGGTATGATTAATTTAAGGAAACTACTTTCAGATAAGCATAATTCCTTTGGTTTTTAACTTTTAAAATGTGATGATATTTTGGCCAAAATGGTAAGTGTTCAATGCCTCCTAACTTTCAGATAACCCCCCAGTTCTCTAGTTTCAAAAGAGACAAAGCTGTGTGCTTTTCAGCTACGCAAACTGGAAAGTTCAATTCTTTATAATAAGATTATTATTGATAAGAAGGGCCTCTTAGGCAGAAAATACAGTCCCTAGAAAATAGTATTGAACATAGAAATTTCTACTGAAGTTTGCTCTATATTTGGAACAATTAGGAAGTCTAAGAATTTTATGTGTAAATATAGAGACAGAGGAAGATGAGGGAGCATTGTGTAGGGATTTGAGAGATTTATGGACAGTAGGAACTTAATCCCTATTATCATATTTTTAAAATTACATTTTCTCATATAAGCAAGTATTAAGTTAAAGAACCCATCAACTGAATATAGAGAATGAAAGACTGTCCAGTGGTTATTCTATGAAATATTTAAAGCAAGGCATTGTACTTTCTTGCACAGCCAAACAATAGGGGGTTTTCCCGAGTGAAGATATACAGTATGAATTAGTAAAGAAGCAAATTACAAAATAACTGTGGGGAATTCTGATTTATTCACAAGACTATGCCAACTACCTCTTATTTTTTCCTATGACAAGAATTCATAGGAGAGTCCATAAAGACCATCTGGTTCTTCAGGTGTATATGTTAATATGTTTTTTTTAAGAACAGATATTTTGCATTGCTGAGTAATAAGTGTGAGTGCTTCATATGCTTGGTAATTTACAAATTCTTCAAAATGATATTCAAAATACAAGCAATTATTTTATATCACAAAACAGTTCTTATGTTCCTAAGAGATAGAAGGAAGTATAGAAATTTAAGAACCATGAGATTCAGAAAAATAAAAACTGTATTATGTAAAAATGTGAATGTGTAACTGATGTGATTCTGCAATCTGTATTTGGGGTAAAAATGGGAGTTCATAACCCACTTGAATCTAATGTATGAAATTTGATATGTCAAGAGTTTTGTAATGTTTTGAACAACCAATAATAAAAAAAAAAAACACCTGTAGTTGTGTATGGTGGCCCACAATCATAATCCCAGTGATTCAGAAAGCTGAGGTAGGACAATAGAAAGTTCAAGACCAGTCCCTGCAATTTGGTGAGTCCCTCAGCAACTTTGTGAAATCCTGTCTCAAAATAAAAAATAAAAAGGCTAAATAATCCCTGGATTCAAATCCCAGTACAAAAGAAAAAAAGGAAACGAGAACCACAGAGCATCCATATGAAATCATGAAGCCATAATACAGTGGTTATCTCAAAATTCTGAGAGCCAGTTCAGCCATTTGGCAGGACAGAAACCCAAATTGTAGAGGGCTATGTTCCTCATTTTTCCATTACTGTTGGGGGTGGGGGGACCTGATAGAATCAAATTAAAAGGGAGAAGCTTTTATTTTGACTTACATTTTCAGAGATTTCATTCCATGTTTGCTTGGTCCAGTTTCTCTTGGCCTGTGAAAACACAGTACATGATGATGGAAGCAGCTGGCAGAGGAGATGGCCGGGAAATAGAGATATGAAATCACTAGGATGCGAATATCCCTTTCAAGGGGACTCTCCTGTGACCTAATATCCTCCCACTCAGCCCCTCCTCTTCAGGGTTCCACCATCTCTCAATAGGCTGACAAGCAAGCCTTCAATACATGGGCCTTTAGGGGTTACTTACCCAAATCATACCAAGGGTTAAGGAGAAAATTTAAGAAATAATCATGGACAGTGAGCTCCATTGGATTTACAACAACCTTGGCAACAAATGGAAGAAGAAAGATGAAGAAACATTTCTGGGATCAGATCTTAAATTTGTTTGTTGTTCGCTTAGTTTTGGAGAGCAAGCCATAAAATGGGAACAAATCATAAGTAAAATAAGATCTCACTCTATACCCAATAAGACTAAACTGATGAGAAGATTGTCCTTGACTACAATTTGCAGAGGGTTTTTTTTTTCCTTTTCAAATACAACTTGTATGTTTTCCATCAGGCAGCTGTTTGCACAATTATAAATACCAATATCTCACATATTACAAATACTGTTGGGTGACATATTATTGAATTTTGATAATTACAAAAAAAAAAACCTATTTTATAAATAGCTTGGTTATATTCAGAAACACAGAGAGAATATACTCCAGCTCTTCTCCGCCTTCCAGAAAAAAAGGTAACATCAGGATCTTAGATATATGCATGAGTATTCTCTGAAATATGTAGAATAAAAAAATCAAGGTGTCAAGTGCACCTTCAATAATCTTTCCTTCATTAAAATATGGAAAAAGTTTTTAGTTTAAATGTTCAAGACCTAATATTTTATATAACAAATAGGGTAATTTTGGGGAAATGACTGAGTCATTAGGTATATTCATTGTGAAAAAAAAATTCCTAATAGACATACAAAAACCAAAAGCACTATAAAGTAGAGCTTAAGAGTTTTCAAAATCATTTTACTTCCCTGCATTAAAATAAAATAGATTCCTTTGTTTTACTAAGCCTATAGTTGGATTCAACTAAAGTGTGTGTGAGTGGGTGGGTGTGTTTAAATTTGATAATATTTTTTCAATACCCATGACAGTGGAAAGAGACTTTTAAATTTTTTTTTCTCTTTGAATGCATATCTCTTTTAAAATATAATAGGCTATATAAAATAATAAAGTAGGAAGACTCTAAGAATGTTAAAAATTTAGGATATACACAAAATGTCCCCCTCCATAGGTTTTATATTTATGGCATTCATTTAAAAATTCAGATGCAAGCCAGATTTGGTGGTACATGCTTGTAATCTCAGCTACTCAGGAGGCTGGGGCAGGAAGATTGAAAGTTTGAGACTAGCCTGAACAACCTAGCAAGACCCTGTTTCAAAACAGGCCTAGGAATGCAGCTCAGTGTTAAAATGCTTGCCTTGTTTCAACCCCCAGTACCATACACATACACACAAAGCAATTGCATAACAATCTGCCTCAAATACGTTGTTTTTTTTTTTAATTTTTAAACTTTCATAAACCTCTTTAAAGTTAATGCAATCTGTAAGTTAAGAGATTTAAACCAAACTTTTCCCATGGTCCTATGCTCAGAGCCAATAGAACCATGACTTATTTTTGTGTATCATGTATTATTTGCATTGTAATTGGAAATCACTGAATTTCTCTCTGAAATCCAATGTTCTCATTTGCAAAATGGTAAAATAACATGTTTCCTTGAAAGGGTTGTTGTAAGGATTTTCTTGGTCTACTGAGGTTTCGATAATAAAATACTATAGCGTAGGCATCTTAAATAACAGAAATTTGTTTCCTCACAGTTCTAGAGGCTGGAAGTTGAAGCTCAAGAGATTAGCATGATTTGTTTTCTGGTGAGGATTTTCTCCTGGCTTTAAGATGGCTATCTTCTTGCTGTGTCCTCAGATGGCCTTTTCTGTGACTACATGAACTTCTCTTACTCTTCTTATTATCCTTTCTAGGTAATTAAATATATTAGTTTTATTCCATTGAGGCCCCATCATTATGATCTCATTTATTTTTTATTATCTCCTTAAGGGCCCTATCTCTCTGCGTAGTTACACTGGGATTAGAACTTCAACCTGTAGATTTGAGGAGGAAACAATTCATTCCATAACTACTACCAAATTAGAATCTCTGATAATGAAACTTGGTAATCTAAATTTTCAAAAATCAGCCTGGAAAATCCTTAGACACATGAAAAAAAATTGATATTAATACTCTACAACTTACAAAGGAGTTTTCATGTAGTGTAATTTATATTATAAAGGACAAATGCCCCTGCTTTTTGTGTGATAACTACAGCTATCAACTGGAAGGAATAAGGTGTCATGGGAAAATGTCAGGATTCTGAAGATATGGGTTCTGATGCAGAAAAGTTGGATTGAACAAATTAAAAGGCAAGAAATAATTTATTCAATACTAGGGTCATATCTACCTGATATTCTTTTTTTTTTAAGAGAGAGAGAGAGAGAGAGAGAGAGAGAGAGAGAGAGAATGAATGAGAGAATTTTTTTTTTTAATATTTGTTTTTTTAGTTTTCAGCGGACACAATATCTTTGTTTGTATGTGGTGCTGAGGATCGAACCTGGGCCACACGAATGCCAGGCAAGCGAACTACTGCTTGAGCCACATCCCCAGCCCTCTACCTGATATTCATTGTTAAATATTTTGCATATAATTCTTATATGACGCAATCTACTTTTTATAGTTAGAAAAAAATCCAATAAATGCATACACATTAAGAAAAAAGGGAATTCCTAAGATTTCAATATGTCTTCTTTACCTAAGAATCTCCACTGTAATTACTGTATACTCTAAAAACATCTCTGAGATCATATATTTGTTTTCCAGAAGTTAAAAATTCCTTCCTTTATGTTCAGTTAATATGTATTGATTTTGGTCCTTTGAAAAATGGATAGGAGGCTTCAAGTGAATCAAAATATTAACTGTCTTCTCAATCTGCCAAAGGAAAGGAAATAAATAAGTGCTAAGAGAATCCATGGCTAACTCTGGTCATAGTTGGTGGACAGATTATAACTGTGATGATTGGGAGAATTAAAATAATATTTATCGTTAGTTGCATTTGGGGATGGTTGACTTAGATGAAAGAAGATGATTTAGGGGATCTGCTAGAATTTTATTCAAATATTTAAAGATTTCTCATTTGAAAAAAAACATTAGACTCATTCTATGAGTCCCCCAATTTAGAATAGGTTTAAGGTGAACAATTACAGAGATATTTGGGGTTTAATGTAAGAAAGAATTTTCAAATCAGAGTTAATTCAAAAGCCCTCCTTTATAATTCCATGTAGCACCTATGCCAGAGCATTTTCAAATAATAAATTATAATCACAGATTTATTTATCAGAATTTCTCATCAAACCACAATATCATAGAAGTCAAAGAATGCATGAGATTCAATTCAGTGTCTGGTGACATTTTCCAGCACAACCTGGATATCAATTAGTGTGTATTAAATGGATGAATTAATCAATAAAATTGAATTTCTTGTTCTAGCCCCTTCTGGAAAACCCATTCACGAATATATTCTAGGAGAAGTTCAGCCATGAAAGGTTTAGATTACCACTTAAGCACATTTCAATAGAAATAAGTGTTGTGAAAACACAATTCGTGGTTATAAATTCTGTGCATTAGAATCCAGACTTCAGCAACTGCATGGGTTAACTCAGATCAGATATATATCTAACAACAATGAAAAGTATAGTTAAAATGAATTAATAATCAAGAATAATTATTTGATATGGATAAATTATAAAGTAAAATATTAATATTACAGTTAGGCTCTGATCTAAATTTGTGGTCTATCTCATTATCAGGTTGGAAATATTCTACTGCTATCAAACTGAATAGCCAATGGACTGGTTCACTTGGTGATCACATTACTCTTTAGTGCTGCAGTCCCAGTCTGGCTGCAGCAAAATAACCAGGGGGTGATGAGCAACTTGTGTACATTGATACAGCAGGAGTGGGAGCCATTTATTGTAGGACAACAGAGGTATTTATACATTTTGCACAGCTTATCTTAATTAGCATAAACTAGATACATCAGTCAACCAATAAGGAATCTCCACACTTAATGGCTCGCTGGCGTTACTTCACAAACCACTCCCTCTGGCAAAATGCCAGGCGCCATCCAGACTTGTTTACAGACTCTAACATTTGCCAGGCGCCATCCTGACTTGTTTACAGACCTTAACACTTTAGGGTGAGCTTAGTGCATCTTCTTAAACATGTTTAGGCAGTAATTACAAATTACAGCTGCTATTTAAGATGAAAATTGTTTCTAAGACCTCCTCTAAGGAAATACTCAGTTGCTGATCTAGTATCTATGGCTTTTTCCATTTTGTTCTCTTCATCGATCTCCCACTTTTATGAACATAAACTGCTAGGACTGGGATAATAATGTTCTTAATTCACATCCTTTACCCTTATTTCCAAGTTCTCTCAATATCTGCTAATAAGATTCCTCAAAATTTACATTTACCTAAATTCAGTTTAGTATTAATAATTGTTCTAATTTTTTAGAAATTAACACTTTCTAAGTGGTTTTTAATTTAAATATATATATATTACTTCCTTCTTAGGGAACTACTCGTGTTTTGTAATAATTTGAGCACATTCTTTCATGTTGTTACGTGTCCTGAGTATTTGGAGGTGAGAAGAATGCACTAAACTCTTCCTGTGGAAGGAAACATTTGATATCACCAGTAAAAGTAGGTCACTCACTGGGTTGAATCATTTAGTCAATGGCATACCTGTTCCCTGTCATTTATCTTCTCCACTTTCCCAGGCCTCCAAACCTCAGACATTGAGATGATGGTCCCATTGCAACATGACATGGGCATCATGGTTGTCCACACCTATCCCAGTTGTAAATCTTAGCTTGATCTCTATAACTTAACAAAGGCATGAATGAGGTCAAGAGGAGATGCATAGTTGATATAAAGGCATGATTGTTTTATAAAAAGAAGTAGAACAATTTTGCTGATGATTACTAGGTTTTCAGAATCTATAATTTTTTCATGAGAAAATAATCAGAATTGGTCCTGTCACACATGGTCTTGGACATTATCATCTTCATATCTAAGCAGATCACCTCATCTGCCCAAAACAAATATTCACATTATCATTTCCAGATATATTAAGGACAGCTGTTAGTAGGGGTACTTTAAAAGATAAAATGGCACCCAAACTGTACTTTCTCTCTATATTATGTGGCTTTACCTCTACATTCTGACCAAATTCAGGGTATTCTGTCTCTATCAAGTTCCTTGAATCTACTACTCTTATCACTCTATCATACAAGAAAATCAAGTTGATTTCACAAAACTTATTTTCTACAATGTCAAACAAATTTTATTCAGAATCCCATGATTTTTTAAGTGTTTGAAAATTAATTCTTTGTTGATATGTTTCAGTAAGTTTCCAACTAAGGAGTGAAAGTCAATAATTTCTAGGAATTTCAATTTTTTTTTCTTCAGAATAAAAAAAATGGAACAAACTAAGATAAGTACTGCATTTAGACTTTATAATATAGAAGAATACTAAGACTTTTTAAAATTAAAAGATGTTGGTTTAATTGTTCTTTATTGACTTTGGAAAACTCTTTAAAAACATTATAATTTCCCAGAATTTGCAGTTACACATATAAGTTTAGTACATTAGCATTACTATGGAATCCTCATATCATAGCCTGAATCTTTTCCAAATGCTATTATCAAATCTGATCTATAATTTTAACATTTAAAATAGGAATTTGGAAATTTCCAGTTTGAATATTGGTTAAGCTTTGCAACTATTTATATGACTTACAGTCCTTTCATATACAAAACTTCATTGATTAAACATGTAAGATTTAAGATATTATGTTGAGATACATTTCTGCTGTTGAATTTATTTATGTAAAATCAAAAAGCAACATCCTCCTGAGGAGTATATTATTGAAACAATTATATATAAAAATTCTTAGATTGGTAGATTCACAAGACAAATAAGAATTAGATGTTTAATTAGATTTTGTGATTATAGCCTCTGAGGAGAAAGACTTTTAGTGAACTCATTTAAAATAATATATAGTTTAACATATATGAATCAAAATCAAATTATCTCAGAAACTATAGTCTTATATAGTCTGTAAAGGAATATAACTGACATTTTAAAGCACTTTTTGGAGTGTCAATCACTACACTTAAATACCGCTCATAAAAGCCAACAACCACTGAGCACACTTGCTGAATGTCAGGCAGTATGTTACATTCATTATAAACATGATTTCATTTACATTATTGGTTGTACTATAGCTCTATTAAGAGATACTATTATCATCCTAATTAGAAAGTGAGAAAATTGGTGTTTAAATATACTAAATAATTCATCTGTTGTTATATAAGCACTAGTGTTGAAGAGAAATTTAAAGTCAATTGGTCTGAATCTGCCGTTCACAGTCCTGAGCATTCCACAATAATGCCACAGGACCCAAAACCTTCACAAATTCTTGAATAGGTTATTAGGGTCATTTTTATACACATGGGCCTCGAAGCTCAACAGTGGTTAATGTACAGTTCAGTCATACATCTAATAAATGTCACACCAGAATCCAAATTCACACAGGGGAAGAGAAACGAAATAGCATCCTACCAGAAAGTATCTAAAAAGAAGAATGTGCCTATAGATAAGTGTGTACAAGTCTCCTTTTCCTGGGAAATTCTTATTTTTGTCAGGATGTTTCAATCCCTATTGGATATTCCTTTTTGTCTAACATCTGTAGAAAAGAAAGTGATAATAGCTTTATTAATTCATCTGCAGTTTAACTAGTTGATTCCAAAGTGATGAGCAGAATATGATTCTGATGAACTTAACTGCCGCAGTCCGGCTGCAGCAAACTAGCCAGGGGTGACGAAGAACTTGTGTAAGTTGATAGAGCAGGAGTGGGAGCCATTTATTGCAGGACAGGAGCAGTATTTATACATTCCACACAGCTTATCTAATTAGCATAAACTAGATACATCAGTCAACCAATCAGGAATCTCCACACTTAATGGCTCACTTTTGTTACTTCTCAAACCACGCCCTCTGGCATTTTGCCAGGCACCATCCAGACTTGTTTACAAACTCGATAACATTCCCCTGGCAAAATGCCAGGTGTTATTTTGACTTGTTTACAGACTCCAACATTTATTTTTGTTTTTTTAAAAAAATTGCATGTGTTTCCAAGTGGATGGATTTAAGAAGTCAGGGTTATTTAGAATGATCCATCAGGGTAGCTAAGAGGGAACACTCCCCAGGGATTAGAACGTACAGAAAAAGTAAGATTTTTCTGAAAAGAAATTATGTCTCCCTCATCGTTTTCTTTAAATGATTTTTGACAGGACAATATTTTGTTTCTCTCTTCCTATTTACTTTAAATAATATGCATAAAATTAGCATTGAATCATAGTGTCATAAACATATTTGAGATAAAACTCAGTGATAGAAACCTCTTCTAGACCAATTAATTATTTATTTGACTTTTCTTATAATGATATGAATTATTTTATTTGGGGTGTCTCTGTGCCCAGAGAAGAAAAATTGGCATCCCAGTCTCCCTTGAACAAAAGTTTAGCTAAGTGGCAAGCTTCCGCTAGAGAGGGTTTTCTGAGACTGAAGTCATAACAAAAATAGTACCCCCAAGAGAAGCATTCGGCCCTTTTACTTTCCTCCTTCTTACAAGATGAACACTGTTTTTACAGATGTGCCATCTTTCTTGTGAACTTGAGGACAAAAGCTAAGAATGATAAAGGGATACTTGGCATAACGGGTCCTAACTCTCACTTGGTTGGAAAAATGTACTCTCTGTGGTAGGCTTTTCTGTTCAAGTCACTGTGGCAGGATTTTATGTAATTGAAGGTCACATGAAATATTATCTGATTCTTCAGTGTTAGAAAGTATAATGATATCAAATATTATTTTAGCCCTAATAAGAACTCTTCAAATTACCTCACTTAGAGATAATATTTATATTTAAATATAAAATCATTAAAACCATTGCCTCTCAGTTGAAGTAGATGTAAATATGGGCCTCCATTCTGGGCACTCCCAGCTCTGTACTTTTTGTTTTGTTTCTTAAGAAAAATAACTTTAAAAAAGATTTTGTTGTTTCCTAAGTTTTAAGTTGAAAACCAGAAAGAGAAGCATGCTCATTAGCCAGAAGCTGAAGACCATCACTCTCTGACATCAAAATTTCTGTTTTCTTTTAGAGTGAAGATAAGCCAAGAACCCTGTGAAAATTGCCCCTGTGCCCCTCTAAGGAGAAAGGGCTTGGTGAGACCCAGGTGGGATGAGAGCCAGGATAGTAGTAGACAGGAAATTTTACCTTCCAGTTCTCAGTTAGCAAACTTCAAAGCAATGAAAGAAGTTTTGATAAAATATATTTGAAAAAGGTCTTTGTCCAGAAAGACATGAAGAGCTCATTAATTTGGTGAAATTCCTTCCTTAAGATATACAGTGTTGTCTTAGTATGGAGTGGTGAGGATCTTCACCTTGATTCTCCCGTGGAAGTTTCAAAGCACTGCCACAACCCACCAGGTCTCTATAGAACACAATCTGTCAGTTATTAATGTTGCCTCTGCTCTTACTAAGTAGTGGCAAATTTTACTAGAGGGTACTCTGTCACAGATTAAACCTCTTTTTGCTTTGACTTTTAGTTGGAAAAGTTTCCAGGTTCATCACAGTGCTGGTAAAGAGCTCATTAGGGATAACCTCTCTTGGAAAACAAAAATGTTGGGAATGTCTAAGGGAAGTATCTATAGAATCTGGAATTCAAGGAATAGTCCTATTTTTGTTTTTAAGGTTTTGTTGTTTGTTGTTTGTTTTTAATAAGAAAAACTGAAAGAGGAAGTCTCAGAGGGAAAGGAAAAATAGTGGATTTTAAATGCCTATGATAATTTTGCTAAAACCAATCCTGAATCAGCACCTTTAAGCCAAGTGTTGCTTGGGATTTTTTTTTTTTTTTTTTTTTTTTTTACATGTGTGTGTAAGCGAAGTTATTCTGGGACCCTGTTCTATTGAGAGCAATTCTTGGGAATGATTTCCTCAAAGCATTGCTGTGTGTAAGTATGAGCCTGGACCTCATTTAAAACCTGAGCAGAGAACTCTGTACCTGCCATTGAATTCTGAACCAAACTATTATAGGAAGTTTTGTGTATAAAACAGATAAGCTGTACCCACCTAAATCATCTTTTCCCAAATAGACTTAACTGCAGCCTCATCTTAAGTATTTCATCACTTCCACCAAGAGTACTTGGTTGTCAGCCCTCATCACCCCAATCAGTGCTCAAAATAGGAACTAGTGTTTCGATCACCAATTTCACTGAGTATCCTGAATGTGGAAAGTGGAAAATGTGAGGTTTGAAGGGGCCAGACTGCTCTACAATTCCTGTTGTCTGCATTGCACTCTGAAAATGCACTGGGATATATTCTTTGAATCCCACGCCACCCCCAAACTGTACAAGATCACTGAATTATGTAGTAAAAAGAAACAAGACCCCGAGAAACCAGGACCTTTTTACCTTCAAGTATATATTCTCAGCTCTGGACCATTGACCCCCATCTCAGCATTTCTGAGAGTTTTCTAAGAGTAATGAACCATGATATTCCATTCTAATTTCTTATCTTTGTTGTTATTTCTGAAAAACAACCATCCTTAACAGATTTGTCTCTGCTAAAAATTCAAAACTAATTTGTTTTAAAAACATTTTAATTGTCACGTAATAATTGTACCTATTTAAGTGTAATTAGTACATTTATCACCTCAAACACATCATTTTGTGGTAAAGATTAACTTTGTAAATTTGAGTTAATTTACAAACTTGGGGGAAATTTTCAAATTTATTTGGATTGCTGTTAGAATGGTTCTTAATTAGTATATTTCTCAAATTAATTAAGACTCTGTTGAATACAATTAATAGAAGCCTAATCCATGTACCCTGCCTGGATCCCAGCTGTCTGGATTTGACTGCCAGCCCATATGAAAAAGAGACAAAAAGTAGAAGAAAGAATGACCTTTATGCAGTTATATCAAACTGAGGAAAAGCAGTTGCTTATCCCACCGGTTTCACAGACTCCCTTATAATATATAGAAACAAAAGTCAAGTGACAGACATAAGTAGATTTATTTGTCTTGTGCTAGACAGGCCTGAGCAGAGGCATCTCCACTCCTAGCTTCATTGGAGCCTAACAAGGTAGGGGTTGAAGCCCTTCAGTTTTCACTTTCTGCAGAAGGAAGTACTTCTTAATTCAGAGTAAGGGTGTGTGTGTCAAAATTCAGTCTGTTTTAATATCATTTATGGCACTGCATTAAGAGATTATTGTGATATTGTAAGACACTTTTGAATTTCCACATATTCAATCTTAAGTTATGTAAACAACAATTTTGACTCATAGAAGACATTTATGAGACTCACTTTATACTCAAAGAAATTGAAACTCAAGGCCACAAGGCAGCTGAATAAAAATTCTCTGGCAACAATCTTAGGGTGGTAAATCCTAGTTTTGTATTCTTTATTACTACTCAATAAGCAGCATGCCCATATTATGGCATTCCCCTAACTATACCCCTTTTATTCTCAATCCCATTCATTCATTGAAGATGAATTTGATTTTATTTGTTGTTACTGTTTTTGTTTATTACTCAAAGGAAAAAAATTTATATTCATTCATCTCCTTACTTAGGGAATTTTAACAATATCTGAATCTGTCTACTGATGTCATTGATGATCTGATATTTGTTTTACACGTGCATACCAAATTTCAACTTTCCTTTGATTGGTGTGTGTTGTGAGGGCAGATAAGAGGCAGGAATTGGATGCCATTGTCTTCAACCCCACTTACAAAAAATTCTCTCCATTTGGAAGCCATTTTATTTTATCACAAGTCATTTAATAATATACTTTGTATACTTTTTTATCACTGTTTGCATGATTTTCAGTGATAGGTTTTTATGTGTTATATGTGATGAAATACACATAACATGAACAATTGTTACCTTTTGTTTTTATATATTGTTTTATAAATGCTTTATAAGTACTTAGCATAGTACCTTCCTCATAATAAGCAATCAACAAGAATTTATTGAAATGATTAATGCTATTATATTGTCTGGAGTTCATAAATAGTTCTATGAGGCAACAAAGCAGTTTTTAAAATTGTGGGGTTCATAGGCTTTAGACATCAGAATCACATATATTGCATTATCAGAAGGGAGAGTCCCAGGGCCTATTCCAAATCTAGGAATTCTGAGACTCCCCAATGGGTCCTCAGGAATCTGCACTGTTAACACTGAGGTGATGTTTGTGCACAGCGAAGGTGAGAACCAAAGCATATCTGACCAGACTGTAAACCCTTTAAGTTGGGAATTATATTTCCTAACCCTTTGAAAGTTTTCTGCAATAAACTCTGAAATGTCTTTATTCTTTTTATCACTAACATTGAGATTTGAATTTAAAACCTCAGGAGAACCAGTTTTGAATGGGTGTTTTTCCCACAGTTATGCTCTGTATTTGAATGTGGTAGAAGCTTGCCATGTGACAGAACATCAGCTTTGCTCTAAATAATAGGTATTGTCTGGTACCCAGCCTACTTGGAATAATCCAGGAAATATTTAACAAATATCTTCTTTTGTTAAATACTAGTTATCCACATCCTGCATACAGTTTGCTAGGATGCTGCAAGATGGGTCCTTTTACTGAGGATTAGTCTTTGTTGTATAGAATCTGGAAACAAAAGCTGCTTCAATCAGCCTGTAACTGGTGAACTTGTAAGCTGAGTACCCAGCACAAGAAGGGTCATGATGGGAGGTGCAATTCTCCCTTCCATGACTTACTAAATAATGTAGCTCCCAGAGGTAGCCATGAGAGATTTGGTGTCTGGTAACTGCTATCTGGCGACGTATGTCCATCATGCTTGATGTTCATTAGTTAGATGAGATCAGTGAGTTAAAGAACTGTTAAATTTGTGTTTTCCTTTAATGGATACGTGACTGTAGTAGCAGAGTCACAGGACAGAAACTTGACAGAAAAGGACATGGCGGTAAGATAAGCTTATTACAAATGTACAACTTCATAAATTCTTTTAATAACTTGCCTTAGCAAGGTGCCTTAGCCAGTTCACTTAATAAATGCAAATGAGGAGATAAAAGAAGGAAAAAATAAATAAATGCATTATTCCTATCTTTTTCCTCGTGTATATGAATTATGCATGCATATTATTAGTGGCAAATTAAGTAATGTACTGTTAGGTACATTTTCAGCAGGAAAACTAATTGAAAATCTGTTTTGATTAACTTAGAATAAGCAGAAAAATTAATGAAATTGGCAACATCTAACATTAAAGCTGTAGTTAGATTTTTTTCTAATATTGAAAATACCATTTCTTTGAAACTCAGCTCATTTCTTTTGCATTCTTACCAGGTAAAGATAGTCAGTAACTATCTAACAAGAGTAATATAAATTTCCTTCCCTCAAAATATCAGTTAATTCTTTTTCGAACAAACAATTTTAATTATTGCCATTTGAATTTCTTTACTGAAAATAAATATTATCTGTGAATATTTCTCAATCACAACAAAAATGCAGACAATATAAAATGAAAACAAGACAGAAAATTAAATTGCACTAATACTAATATAATAGACCTAATTTGGGGGATTTAAAAGCTAAAGCTTTGTTGCAAAGTGCTAGTTTGAATTATTTCCCTAACCCTAACTTGCTTTCTACAGTTGCAAGACTTAAGGGTTTCATTGGCAGAGAATCTGGCTTAGTGACAACAAAAATTTGGCAGGTTCTTGTAAACCTTTTGTTTTGTAGATTGAAAGTTCAGCATGTTGATGCTGATAAGCCTTGCAATTTACTTATGTTCTATCATCTTGTTGGAATCATTAGATACTCTTTTAAAGGAGGCTAGAATTGTATTGCAACATATTTTCCCTTTGTAGTCACATTGTTGTAGTTTACCAAAACTTTGAGAAGTCCACTAGAAAAAAGTTCTATCCAATAATACCTTTGATTCCACTCTGATGTTTTTTATTCTCAAATTGCCAGAGCCTTCATTTTGATAAAAATGTTTCCTAATTTTAGTTTGCATGAAAATTGCTAAATATCTGAAAAACGTAATTATAGTCATGTTTAAAGGGCATCAGGAGAGGTGCTCTGATCTGTGAAGTAAAATGGGCAGGAGGGTGGTGAGGCTTGGGAAAAGAGAGTAGAGAGAGACCAGTAGAAACAATGAGAAGAAAGAGAGGCAATTTTTAGTCTTTCATGAAAAAAGAAATTGATTTGTGACTGAAATTATTGTACAAAACAGCTCTGGCATGCAATCCAGGCCCTATGCAGCATGCTGTTTTCAGAAATTCAAAGTCAACTTTAAATTATTGCAGAGAATGAAACAAGAGTTAAACAGTCACCTGAAGAACCTCTAGCTGCAAATTTCAGCAAAAAAAAAAAAAAAAAAAAATCCATCCACATCTCCACAGCAAATATATTGAGGAGGCCTCTTGAGTTCCTGAAGCTGAAGTTTGTATTCTTTTCTGATATAACCTTTGACAGGTTACTTGACATAGAGTGTCACACTTCTAGAGCAATGAAAATGTCATCACTTGCAGGCACAGGTATCATTTCATAGAAGTAATGTAAATAAATATATTTATTACCAGCAGAGGGAAAAGAGAGGCATTGCATGCTGATTTTGGAGAAGGAGATAGTGTTGTAATTTAAAACAGAGATGATTGCAGTAAACTGACTCTTGGATTTAAATTACTTTCAATGGTCATTCTGTGCTTAGTGAAAAGTGAGAATATTGGAATTTGATGCTATAAGTATTAGAGAGATTGGTGAGAAATTAAAAAATATACCAGAAAAATCTATAATTGTTTGCTTTCCCACCTCCCGTGGAAGAAAGTACACAATTTAAACCTGTGCTGCTAAAGATAGGATTTATTTTTTTTCTTTCAAGTATAGAAAAACCAACTGTCTTAAATCCCAATACAGCAGTACAATTGTTTTCCTTTTCAAAAATTCTTTCGGTTCTTGAACATATGCATATGTTTTGACACTGTGAAATAGAGTCCCTTCTGTGCACTTCTTTGCCTAATGTTATGCCATAAATGTATTTCAATATCTCTGTTGTCTTTTTTATTTACCATTGAAATGGCTATACAGTTTCATTGTGTGGCTAGACCTTAATTCAGTAAAATATTCCTCTTATATTGTGCTTTAGAATGTTCTTTTATTTTTAATAACTACAAAAGGGCTTCAAAGCACATTTACATATAAAGAATGCTTTTCTATTAAATTATTACTTCAGGATGAGTTTTCCTTTTAGAAATTTAGCTCAAAGGTGACAGTGTTTTTTGTCACTCTTGTCATCTAGCAGGCTGCTTAAAACATTTCACTCACTATGTTTCTGTCGTAATCATATATTTATTAGATTTGGAAATGTGTTTCAAGTTGATAAATAACCATGCTTTCAACTTGAAACACTCTTAGTAGAAAAGTACACCAAAGCATGTCTTCAAATACAAGAAACGAGAGTTATGACTTATAAGAAGTCTTAGTAAATCAACTATAGGAGACTATTTACAAAGCTTGTTTAAAATTTGACTTTAGGGAATTTCAGTAAAATGAGGAAGTATTTAGTAATTTTTCTTCTCTCCAATACTCACACAAACAATTTTTTTTTCTGAGCAGAATTGTGTCCTTGACAGGCCACATCATTGCTATTTTTCTTGTTGTTTTATGCAATGGGCCCCAAACCTGACATTATTATTATGATTAGGAATAAAATCACTGTTAACAATAATAGAGGCAGGAGATAATTCTTATAACTACAGAGATCACAAGATACAAGAACACTTTTTAAGAATTCAGTCTTTAATGGACTGACAACTTAGTTTTGCAAAGGTTGTCCCATGTGTGCTTAAAAATTCTCCCTCTGCAGGCCTGATACTCTTTCACATAAGGGATCAGATCACCTGGAAGCAACAAGAAGCATAGTTTTGGGAATCCTAGAATAATTGTCAGATGCATATTTCCTAAATCTTGGCAGATTTTATCTCTGTAAGTCAATGTAAACCATTGCTCCATTTATTTGTGTTTCTCAAAGTATGAATCTCAGACCACTTTCCTTAAAATCACCTCAGGTGATTTTTAAAAATGTGTTTAATTGGGTGTCCCTGAAGATCTTCTGAATCTAAATTAATCCCAGGAAAAATGTTGTTCCATACATTGAATCTATATGAGAAGAAGAAGGGGAAAAAAACTATTTCCATATATTACTGCTGATTTGCAGTAAAATCCTAAATTTGACAGCATTGGACCATTGATTCCATTTACTCCTGGTTGAACCACAATTTTTTGCTAGATGCTATGTTAGAGGCCAAGTATAAACTGTTCAACAAAAAGAGGTGTGTGCCCTGAACTTGGGGATTTCTCAAGTTAGGAAACAAAAATAAAACAGTAACACAAACAAATATGATATTGCAATTGGGATAATCTGTACAATGAAGACCATATTATAAGGGAGATTAAATAGTAAGCTAGAATGCTTTTGAAAGTTAAGAATGCCTCTCTAAGGGAGTCAAGCCTTTTAGAAAAACAATTAATAGGTAACAGATGAATCGAAGAGGGAAGAATATATAAGGAAGAAGGAACATCATTTGTAAAGGACCTGTGGTAGGAGAGAAAATTAGAAGAACTACCACCACAGACTAAGAGAAGGATGGAAAATTAAGTACAAGGAGAGGTCGAATGAATAGAATCTTGGCTGAAAATCCTTGAAATTAGCAAAACCATCCCCTAACAAGAAAACTTCAGAAGTCTAATACTCTCATGTTTTAGGTATGTTATTTTTTATGTATATTCTTTTCTCCACTAAAAAATGAAAAAAAAAGAAAAGAAAATGTAAAGTTGATTAACAGAATAAAAATGACTTTGTGCTATATGTGACCGTCTAAAATAGCACATATTTGTACTGAAAGACAAACATTGTTTGTGTTAAGCATCAATGTTTTTTTATAGGTCATTGGTTAATCTTATAGCTTCCATGGAAGTTTTTAGTTTCTTCCCTCCTCAGTCTACCTTGGCATATCATGAGACTTAATGACTCAACATACTGAAGCTTAACTTAGAGACAATAAGCCCTTCACATTGAAGTTCAAACTTCCTGCACTCAAGTTGTTCTTAAATATTTCTTACTCCTGGCTAGATGAGGTGACAAATAGGCCTCTACATATATAAACAGTTGCAATTTTTGTGTCATGGTCATAGGATATCACCTTGGGATCTTTATTTCAACACATTTTTTAAAAATCAGATGTTTTTAGAATATTATTTTAAAATATATAACAATTTTCCTCTGTTCATACAAACCTAGAATTTGACTTATCATGCAATTCTCTGAATGCTGGGGAAATTTTATGATTTTATTCATAATCCGTACTTAGCTTGTGGCCTTTCACAGATGCCAGCTAATTTTTAATATAATGAAAGTTATTTATTAAATATGATGATGATTAACATAATGCTTTTTAAGAACTTGCCAAGCTCATGACTAAATGAAATGAATAATCAATTATATATAAACATATACATATACATACTAAAAAGGAAACTGAGTCTTACCTTTTATTAGTGATTTTTTTCCTCTTTCCACATTTTTATTGGTGTACTATAGTTGTACATAAGGATGGGATTCGTTGTTACATATCCATATGTATACACAACATAACAATATAATTTGGACAATATCCTTCTTATGTCAATATTTATCAAAATGAATCTGATGGAAGACAACACCTCAGGACACCAGGGGCAATTTATTATAAAAGACTCCCTAGTCAAATAAGTTTGGAAAAACCTTGAATCACTTGGTCTTCTTTTGAAGGACGTTTCACAGCATTTAACAAAGAAATACACCTTGTAATTCTCCCAGATGAGATATATATCAAGTTTCTTAAACTCATTTGTCCATACAATTCTGTCTTATTTTCTGAAAAACATTATATAGGATTTGTATTTTGGGGACAAAATCAGGGACATGCTGCCTTCTGCCATGTTGTTGCAACTCCCTGCTCAGGAGTGTGAAAGGTTTCCCAACCTCATGTTACACAGCAACACAAGTAACAGGAGAGCAGTGGCACAGAGCATCACTAACAACACTGAAATATATATCAGCAAAACCTGCTGTCAGAATTAGACAACAGACATCTCTGAACGAGAACAAGTGGTCTGGCTCTAGTCAAGAAATAGAAGCCACATAGTAAACTAAACAAGAAATGTTAGTGTAAGATCTTACAACTGTAGCTCAAACAAAACAAAACAACGCACAAGACTTTCAGATACAAGGCAAAACTATATGGTAGCCTAAGATTGAAGGATTGACAAACTTGAAAAGGATCCTGGCAGCTTAGAGAAGGTATGGGTCAGCCCATA
This sequence comes from Marmota monax, assembly GCF_021218885.2. NCBI lineage: Eukaryota > Metazoa > Chordata > Mammalia > Rodentia > Sciuridae > Marmota > Marmota monax. Next base: position 2,273,002 of record NW_026692781.1, read on the forward strand.
CCTTGTTGGTTAGCCAGGTGATTTAGCCAGGCTGGGGCTGGTCTGCAGTTTCTAGAGAAGCAGTAGACCATGGGCCTGAGTGTACATGGAGCAGACAATCAGCAGTTGGTGGCAAAGCCAGGCTTTGGGAATCAGAGTACCTGTCTTGGTCAGAGACCTTCAGAACACATAGACTATCAGATTTATAGAGGGAGCAGCAATCTATGTTTATCTCTTGGGGGCACAAGGAGGCTGCATGCAGGATGCTCAGGACTTTTCAGAATCAAAAGCTGTTCCCTGTGTGACCCTCTAGGTAATAGAAAGCTATATGCTTTACTACCTATGTCACTTAACAATGTGCATGCAGGTGCTAAAGCTGATGTTTTCCTCCTTCCACAAATAGAATAAAACTTGGAGTAGTGATTACCAGATTATTTATCTGTTAGGTGCCAATTTTTTATTTTTGAAATTATTATACATTCACAGAAAGTTGCAAAAATAATAACAGTGATCTCATGGATTATTTACACAGTTTTCACTAGTAATAACATCTTACATAACCACAGTACATAATAAAATCCAGGAAAATTATATTAGCATAACGTGTCCATATCTAGTTCTATACCATTTATCATCACCAACACCACAATCTACAGAATTTTTCTACTTCCACATAGTCAACCCCCCACATTATAATTCCTAGTAACCACTAATCTGCTCTGCATATTCATAATGTCATCATTATAAGAAAGTTGTGATCATGGAATTATATTTTTATGTCACTTTTGAGATTGGGTTTTTTTCATTCAGCATAATACCCTTACATATGTAGTTGGACAATATTTTTTTTTACCTACTCTACAAGTCTTTTGTAATTGGTTTATTTAGACCATTTACATTTCATGTAATAATTGAAATAGTGGGGCTTACATCTACCATTTTAGTTTCTCTTTGTACCCTCTTTTCCATGTTGCTGTATGGGTTAATTGAAAATTTCTTAGAACATATTTTGGTTAATCTATAGTGATTTTTATCATACCTCATATATGATAGATATTTAGATGTTTTCTCTAAGTATTATATATATATATATATATATATATATATATATACACATACATATAAGCATGCATACACACACACACACACACACACACGTATAAATGACTGAATCCCTGTAAGCACTTCTTTAAAGTGAGTAGAGTTGAGCATTCTCATATATAATACTTAGATAAACCATCTGAATATACATCATAAAATCACTACAGATAATATAATATTTATGTTAAATATAATAAATATATGCCTATATGTATAAATATAAGTAGATCTTCTCACAATCTATTGGCACTAACATTTTAAAAGTTTGAATTAAGTGTAAAATTTTTACTGAGTTCATTTCTTTATCTTTCCTAGTTTATAACATAACTATATTAAGTAGCTCCTCTATATCTAATGAAAACTACATCAGTTAACATTATTACACATTTTGTTTCAACTGTCAACCTTAATTAAAAAAAAAGGTATAGTATATCTATCCATGAGTTTGCTCTTTCTGTTCTTTCCTCCTTCTTGATGTTCCAAGAGTATTATCACTATTTTTTTTATTAGCTACATATGACATTACAATGATCTTGGCAATTCATACATTTGAATCAATTGGGGTATACTTTCTCATTTTTCTGATTGTAAAGATTGCAGAATCACATTGGTCATACAGTCACCAAGAGTATTATTACTATTTATCATTCTCTTTGTTTTTCAAAAACTCCCTTTAGCCATTCTGTTAGGACAGATTTATTTGCGCCAAATCCTGTAAGTATTCCTTTCTGAGAATTCTTTATTTACTCTTCATTTCTGAAAGTTAATTTTTCCAGACATAGAATTTGGGGTTGGTAGTTATTTTTTTAGCACCCCAGAAAAGTGCTCTACTTCCTTATGGTTGCCATAGTTTCTGATAAAAATCTGCTGCATTTGATTTGTTTTTCCTCTTGGGCAAGGTGCCCTTCCTTTCTCATTG